>NC_137191.1:31867176-32427176 GCF_960531495.2 Zeus faber | reverse complement strand
ACAAATAAAGCTCTTGAATCTTGAATCTCAAACTGTCAAACTTCACATTCCCTATAATGTTCAGTTTTTTTTTGTTTTTTTCACGCTGTCATAGAAGAGGTGTTAATTAAATTGTATGTCTTAGCATCAAGGCCATAGTTGGTGGTTTGGGATTTTAATAATAAATTAACTGCTAACTGAAAATAAGTACAGAGCAACAGACAAGCGCAAACTAAAAAAAAATATATATATAAGTATCCTTGCTGATACTTACAAAGTCTAGTCTTGCGCAGTGCAGTGTAATTTGTCTTTTAAGTTTTTCTAAAGGTGAAATTGACACATTAACATTTTCCAATCCATTAGAGCAGGGATATTAAAAAAAATTCAGCCCAAGGACCCCTTGGAGGATAGAGAAATAGTGCAGGGACCCCCTAGATTCAATTTGTGTTGCATTTTGAGCCTGGCCTATAATAATATATTTATAATGCCTTATAAACCTATTTATATATTCAGTTACAATGTTGTTTGTTTTAATTTTAATTAATTTAAATTTAGTTTAAATTTAAATGTATTTACCTTAGTTTAGTTCCATGACTCAAAGACGTTAGTTCTTGTGGAAACAATACAGTGAAATCCACCATTATCTTGTTTTCACAAATAAAATAAAGGTTTCACAAATCTGAAATAGGGTTTGAAATTATGTTTACGCTTTTTATTATAATTTTTTACAGGTTTGACTCCTATAAGTAAAGTCATTTCCTATCTAGACCTGGTCTACACAGCCTTTGTGTATAAAAAAAAACTGTGAAATTCACCTTTACTCAGTTTTCACAAATTTGAAATAGGGTTTTACATGCTGTTTAATACCAATATAGTGATACAAACCTTTTACAATGTATTTTTATTGAAGTTCCGCTAGGCACCAGTTATGTCTTTCGGAGACACAGTGCGTTACTGAAAATCAAAGGTTTTTGAATGCACCATAACGTCAGAAGCTGCGAATCGGCTCCCTTTTGAAATATCAAAAATGCAGCTGTTCTAGTGTTAATTTTTGGAATTTAGTCAATATTATTTTTTGGTCAAAAATACATTTAATACATTAAATTTCGATTTTCCCAAAAATATTTTTGACATTGAAAAACTGGCGGATCCCATGCAGTACTTCTGTGGACCTGCTAGGGGTCACGGAATCCCGGTTGGAGACCACTGAATTAGAATCAAAAAATAACACCTTCTCAACCAAGGTATTTCAGTGCTTCATGAGATCTTTGTCCATCACTTGTGGCATTTTTATTTTGCGCTTGTCTGTTGCTCTGTCCTCCAGCTCTCCCTCTATCTTGCTTGCTCACTCTGTTGCTCACTGACTGTTTTCCTCCGTTATTTCAGGGAATGTCTCCTTGTTTCTCCTCTCTCCTCCACTCCGTCATGCTGATCTTCCCCCCCAAGAAGATGCAGTACTCCCACCCCCCCACCCTGCCCACCCACCCTTCTTCACCCTTCACAATACTGCTGTGCTGTATTGAAGTTGGAGACTCGCTCCGACCTAAACCACTGTGCCGGGCCCGGTGTGCATACTGTGTGTGTGTGTGTGTGTGTGTGTGTGTGTGTGTGTGTGTGTGTGTGTGTGTGTGTGTGTATGTGGTAGATGACTGCACAAGCATGTGTTCACGTGTGCAAATATGGTTCCAAACCATAATGTCAGTTAAGTTTAACTGTGATGGCTCACAGATTCCAACTTGCAAATGACTCCCGTGCTCTCATCAAGAGCGGCCTACAGCATACGGTTTATGTCTGTGCAAGTGTGTAGCATTTAGCATTTAGCCTTGAAGATCTGTATAAGCACTTAATGATGCCACAAAAACATTCGCTCTGTCTCTCTCTCTCTCTCTCTCTCTCTCTCTTTCTCTCTCTCTTCCTCTCTCCATTCCCTTTCTCCAAATTTCAAGACACATTTTCATTTTCCCCCAGTGCCAAATCTAGGAATGAGGGGCAAAGCATTGCCACCGGTTTAAGCAAATGTTATAGCAGTGCTTGAGCGGGCCAGAAAAAGTGTGACTGGGAAAGGAGAAGCAACCGGGACGGAAGTGGGGTGGGGGCGGTCAAGAGTATACAAATGTAATGAAAACGATCGAATCGAAAAACAAAACCCCATCTTTGCTCGGGGCTGAGTTAAGCTATCCTCCAAGGATAGTCAAGCTATCCCTCAAAGGACCTGACAAGCAGGTGTATATTTGCTTCCGGCAGCTCATAGTTAAAACTGTGACGGAGCTCACTGCAGGGAGGTTTTGTCTTTGCCTTATCTTCAACTCTTGATTTCTGCGACTTTTATACTTAATCCCACGATGAAAAAGGTGCTAGGTGAAACTCAGTTATTACTAAAACGTGTCAATTGTCTTAATAATGGGATAATCTTGTTTTGTTTGCATGTCCCGTGTGTTTTCATTTAGCTTTAGCTAATCAAACTGCCTCTTGTCTTTCCCCTCCCCATCTCTTCGTATTCGACAGAGCAACCGTCCAATCACCACGGCTCCGCCTTGCCTCCGGTCCCACCCCCTCACCGTCAGCAGCCCTCGGTGACGGCGCTGAACCACTCCCTGAGCTCCTCGCACCACGCCGGCCAATCACTCAACTCCACGCGGCAGTTAGCTCCTCCCACTGGAAGCCCGGCCCCAGCGGCCGGCCAATCACCAGCCGAGCTGCAGACCACGCCCCCTGAGAGCGTCCCGCTGCAAGACAGCTGGGTGCTGGGTAGCAATGTGCCTCTGGAAACAAGGTGAGGATCCCAAAAAACAAATTTTCACTTAACAAGGTTGCCTCATTATTTGTCATTGCACAAACGCTTAACTGCAGCCACGGTGGGCGACAGTGCAATTAATGGAGGCTTTGAAATGTGTACAGCTCTTGGGGACCAGCTTCAATCACTGGTCAGATGATGTTAGTTATGCATTTTTTTAGTGGGGGCTCTTACGATGTTATATGGAGGAACCCCCATGTGAGCAAGGGGAGAACATGCACACTCATTCCAACCTCCAATCCCCCACTTATTCACTCTCCACTTTGTAGCATGGCCCGTTTCTTTCTTCTTGTTTCCTTGAATTGTCTCCCCACCATGGCTGCCGCATTCCATAGAGTTCTGAAAAATTGCTGTTTTCTGGGAGCCTTATGTCGCAAAAACACATCTCAATAGGGGCCTGTTGCCCTCCCCCCTGAACACACAGACACCAGTGCACACAGTTGCAGAAAAATATTTTATGATGGTCATTTTAACCTTGACCTTCAATTCATCAGATGATTTGTAGTCCTCTTTCTCTACCGATCTCTACCTGTCCCTCTTCTCTTTACTGTTTTTTTTTTTTACAATGTTTCCCACCCACAGAGGGGAGAGAGGAGAGGAAACAGAGAAAGAGAGAGAACAGGCCATGCAGACTGTGTGAGAGAAAGTGACAGGGCCGAGAGAGAGAGAATTAAGATCCTGAGATTGATTAGAGGAAGACCTAAAAGGAGGCCAGCACTTCCAAGCCACAGCAGTTAGGTCAGGGGGCCCTGTGTGTGAGTGTGTGTGTGTGTGCCTGTGTTCTTCCATGCATGTGCGTGTGTGTGATAATGTGTGTAGATCAGCCAAACCATGTCCCTGGCTTAGATTTACATAGTTAGGCATGCCCAGACACACACGCACGCACACACACACACACACACACACACACACACACACACATACACACACACACACATTTCAGAGTATCAACTTTCACTACTGAGGTCACCTCCAATAGGAACACAGCCCTCTCTGTATGTATGTGTGTGTGTGTGTGTGTGTGTGTGTGTGTGTGTGTGTGTGTGTGTGTGTGTGTGTGTGCACATGTGTGTGCACATGTGTGTGCGCTAAGTGTATATACTGAATGCATTCCAAGGTCGACGTACCGTAACGCCAAAAGGCTTGGGCGACACCCACTCGCTTTTCCAATATGTAGACCAACAAGTGAGAGCCAAAGCTTACACACACACACACACACACACACACACACACACACACACACACACACACACACACACACACACACACACACACACACTCTACCGATGCACTTGCAGAACAGATACCTGATCAACCCCTGGGGTTGAAGGAAGAGTGTTTTTGTTGTCCCATGTAAGTGTGTAAATCAACACACATAGTACGTACATGTGTCTGGCTATGTGAATGTGTAGAGAGGTTATAGGATACATTATCCGGACAGTTTTTGCGTCATCGATATAATTCCTGCGAGATCCAGATGAATGAGTGTGGACAGCTCTTTCCACAGATACGTGTTCAGGGAGGGAGACGGAGACTTCCTGGCAGTGAGGTGCCGACACGGCAGGGTTTTTATTATAATTAAATAATCCGACAAATAGGCTCGCTGGCCCAAAGGGGAACATAAATAATTAATCAGAGTTTGTGTGTGCATAGGGTTCCGACTCACGATCTGGTCCGCTTGCTCTCGTATCCTTCCCCACACGATCCTCACTGCAAGACAAACAACACATCAGAAAACTCTCCCGGCCAACTCCGACCACTCAGCGGCAGTGGGCTGATCAGCTGAGTTGGAACAGCTGCGCCAGTGCGGGACGAAGTCCACACTGTAACCCGCAGACCCCGGCTTAAGCACGCCCCCTCATCTGCTACAATGAGGTTCCACTGTGTCAAGATCATTTCATGGTTGATTCTTCTGCCACTACACAATACACTACGCAATGGCATGTTTCTTGTGTCGTTCTGGTCAGTATTCCTCATTGTTTTGATTTGAAGATCCTGGGATAAGTCCCTGCCCTTCTCAAGCCAGATGCGGGTGACCATGCCATCACCCTCACCTTCCGAGCGTCCCTGGCATTGTATATCCACGCCAAATGTACCAATAGATGCTAGCCAGTTGGCTCACTGATAAACTCACTAGTTTGAATCTTCCTCTGTGAAATTTACCTCCGATGTTTATGGGCCCTCGCCTATTCGTCCAGTCTGCTGTTTTGGGTGCATCTCAGCAGTTTCTCTCACTATAGGATTAAATATTTTGTGTTGTTCCACGTCAATGACCTCCCATCATCCGTCCTACAATTTGCCGTGGTCGACAACCCTTTTGCACAGTGGGAACTCGCATCTCTCAGCGACTTTCTCTCAATGATCCTTTGATTACCCTTTTTCAGTTTTTGTAAAGTAATAAAAATATATGTTGATCTGACACGTCCAATAATATGGTGTGATGTCCGAGTCCACCGATTTTTATTTTACATGGCTGGCTCAGACCTTCTATTCTCTGCACCATTTCTATCCACATTTGAGGTACTATACGAGTATTTTTTCCCATTTTTCCATTCCCTATTTCTTCTTTGAGTTAGTGTCAATAACCAGAACGTCCTGGGTATAATTTAATGAACAACCTGTGACTTTTTAATGAAGAGATAACAAATTCTCTCCTAAGTGTACGGATAAGAAAATGGATTTAGCTGGGATACTGCAGACTTAATAGGGTTTCGCCACCAGAAGCTCCCATAAAAGTTCCGTTGAGTACGAGCCATGGCAGGACATCTTGGGGCACAGGAGCTGATGTTGGACACAAGGGCTCCTTCAAATGAGAAGCAAATCAACACCAGTGCGGAGGAGCGACATTTACTACGATTTATTATTGACATTTAGAGCAGTGGTTCTCAAACTGTGGGGGGGTTACTTAAATATGTTTCACAGGGTACAATAAGCAGCATGTTGCTAGCATGCACCATGAGAACCTGGCTATTTTTTAACATAACTTTCTCTGTGCTTCTGCCTTTTCTCCATTTGATTAGCATATGTGTGTGTACACACTCGATAATTGGTTACTGTCTCTTCAAGGGATTTGGTCACGTTTTATGTGAGCATTTTGTTTTGCTGTGAGTTCGGGAGCCAGTTTTCCTACTGTGCGTTCGTTTTTGTGACTCTTTTGTGTCGATTATCATTTGATTTTATAAGGACCAAAGATTCAAGATTCAAGATTCAAGATTCAAGAGGTTTATTCGTCACATACAGTACATATACATACTTTCATACATATATGCAGTGAAATGTCAATGCAACGCACCCTGTGATTACACACAATATGTCCTAGACTGAACACAGTAGCTACCTAAGAATTTCTACTTGACCAATTAACTGATTCCTAAAAGGTAATGCAGTAAGTCGAATACTATAGAATGAAATCAAAATATATAGAATAAAATAAAATAAAATAAAATAAAATAGAATAGATAAAGGGAATAGGCTTATGTATATGGGAAAGGCTAATTATGTATATACAGATATGTGCATTAAAGTGGCCTGTGAATAAAGGGAGGTAGTGTTTGTATACAGCACAGTCTACTACAGTACGGCGCAGCAATACGGTAACACAGAACAACCCAGAGCGGTGACACAGTATGCGGTACAGTACGCTACATACAGTACAGTAAGGTAGTGGAGCCTATGGCCGTTTCTCAATACCAAGTACGCAAAGTCCTGACTTGCGGACTTGGTAGTTTAAACATGGCAATTTCGACTCGGGAGTACAGACTCCCGGGGATCATTACCATTACCACCGCCTGGTGCGAAATGCATTCTGGGATAATTGGCTGTCCCAAGTCGACACAAGTCACCACCGATGCATCCTCGATAAAATGGGCAGAGCAAGTCCACATCCGGGCATTTGAACTGGACTTGGCTTGATGCGTACTTTGAATTGGAACAGTACTTGGGCTGCGACTGATGACGTTACACAAGTCCACAAGAACACAAGTACAGACAAGAACGCAGATTGAGAAAGGGCCCATGTGTGTGGCTCAGTGAGGACCCCTGGTGAGGTCAGCATTAACAGTTCTTATGGCTTGCGGGAAAAAACTCTGTCTCAGTCTTTCTGTTCTCGCTGTGTGACTGCGGAGGCGCTTGCCTGACCACAGCAGCTGGAACAGTCCGTTGTTGGGGTGGTGAGGATCCTTCATGATCCTGCGGGCTGTGCTACTACACCTCCTGGTGTATAAGTCCTGCAGGGAGGGGAGTGTAGTTCCAGTGGTACGTTCAGCTGAACGCACCACGCTCTGCAGGGCCCGTCTGTTCTAAGCAGAACAGTTCCCAAACCAGGCAGTGATGTTGCCTGTCAGGATGCTCTCCACCGCTCCACAGTAGAAGGACTTGAGGATCCTCACCGAGACCCGAAATTTCCTCAGCCGCCTTAGGTGGTAAAGACGCTGCCTCGCCTTTCTCATCAGAGTGTCTGTTTGTAAAGTCCATGTTAACTCCTCTGTAATGTGGACTCCCAGGTACTTGAAGCTGCTCACCCTGTCAACAGAAGTCCCATTAATCACCAAGGGCGCATGCGTCCTCAGTTGTAATCCTTGCCTAAATTCTTGCCTAAAAACTTAGTTTTGCTGATGTTCAGGTGGAGGCTGTTGTCCTGGCACCAGAGTGTCTGGTCAGCCACCTCCTCGCGGTCGGCCTTCTCATCGCCGTCGTTGATCAGGCCCACGACCACGGTGTCGTTAGCAAACTTGATGACAGTGTTGGAGCTGGACCTGGCCACACAGTCATGTGTGTACAGGGAGTACAGTAGGGGGCTGAGGACGCAGCCCTGGGGGGATCCTGTATTCAGGGTAAGGGAGCTGGACATGTGCTTCCCCACCCTGACCACTTGGGGCCTGGCTGAGAGGAAGTCCAGGATCCAGGTACACAGCGGAGCATTCAGTCCAAGCTCCTTCAGCTTGACAGCCAGTCTGGTGGGGACTATGGTATTGAAAGCTGAACTATAATCGATGAATAGCAATCTCACATAGACCCCCTTCTGGCCATCCAGGTGCATGAGTGTGGTGTGCAGTACCTGGGAAACCGCATCATCTGTGGATCTGTTCTGCTGGTACGCAAACTGCAATGGGTCCAAGGTGCGGGGGAGAGAGGCGCAGATATAATCCTTAATCAGCCTCTCAAAACACTTCATGAACACCGAGGTGAGGGCCACCGGGAGATGTTGAATATTGTAGTGAACACCGGGGCTAGCTGTTAGCACAGGTTTTCAGTACTCGCCCAGATATGCCATCTGGGCCTGCAGCTTTCCTGGTGTTCACCCGCATCAGAGCCTTCCTGACGTCATGCTCTGACACTGAGTGTGCACGCTCATCCCCAGCGGTGTAACTCCAATTAGCCGGCGAGCTAGCGGTGCTGTTGCCAGACTCAAACCGCACATAAAAGGAGTTCAGTTCGTTGGCTAGGGAGGCTTCCACACTCGTGGCTGGGGAGGAGCTGCGCTTGTAGTTTGTTATAGTCTGCAGCCCCTCCCACAAGCGTCTGGTGTCCCGTTGCTCCATCTGTAGCTCCACAGTCTCTCTGTACGTCCATTTAGCGTCCTTCACTGCCCTCCGCAGATTGTATGACACTGCTTTGTAATTGTCCATATTTCCGGATACAAGACTGTCGTTGTCAGTGGCCGTGCCAGCATTCAGAGCGCAGCAGATGGATTTATCAACCCACGGCTTCTGGTTTGGAAATATCTGAACTTTCACCGTGGGAACGATGCTGTCCGCTACCGTAGCCACAAAGCTTACCGCTACGTCCGTGAACTCGCTGACATCACTTGAACTCGATAGGAACATGTCCCAGTCTACGTCAGTCAGGGCGTCCTGAATTCTGAAAAAGAAGTGGATTATTATTACCTGTGTGAATAAATACTTTTTTATACATTTAAAATCGAGCAGAAAATTAACGACACGCTTGCATTGCAGGTGGTTGAATCATGATCAGACAGACACAATAATTATTCATGAGATTTATTTTGTTGATATGCTGTAGGCATACAGTATGTTGTTAATAGCATTATCAAAACTGCAGCCCTTTCTTTGAAAAGATGGGCAGTGCAAAACAGGCTCACTGCAGCTGCTGATAACTGATGGGACGTGTTGTTCTTGCAAAGCAGTGATTTATTCTTTATTTTTTAATTAATCAAAATGTCTTGTTCCACAAAAAGCATACAGAAAATACATGCTTTCAGCTTTTTCTCACCAAGGCATCTTGCCTCAGTGACAAAAAGCTGAAAGCAAATGTGCACATGCACACAAATATAGTTTCTTTTCAATGGTTGCCTTTATTAATCATTCAATGATCAATCATCATTTTGCAGTTCATGTTTAATGTGTTTTGTGTTGAATGTTCACTGTTCAACTGAAACACAGAATAAATATGAAATAAAAACATGAAATTGCTTTTCCTTAGTTTAAACTTACCTTTTTATTTATTACCCATTATTTAACATTGTTACGTTCCAAAATTGCCAACATTTTGGGATAGTAGAATTCATAGAAAGAGGATTGGATTATGATGGTGGGGGGTGTTGACAAAAAAGTTTGAGAACCACTGATTTAGAGCAACGAAGAGAGTTGCAAAAATCATGTTTTTTTAGGTTTAACAAATACTCTAGGTAACTGCCAAACCAGTCTGGGAGTTGCAAAGGCGGCTTTTTACTATTTACATTTGTATTCAAACACTTCATTTGAAAGACTAAAACCTGTGAGTTCACCAGAAGCATCTCCAAGTGTTTTTTGAATGGTTTGTGACCCACAGCTATTCAAAAAGATCTTCCAGGCCCTGACAATTCCTGCAGCCAGACACTGTCATATCAGCAGGCTGTGTGTGTGTGTGTGTGTGTGTGTGTGTGTGTGTGTGTGTGTGTGTGTGTGTGTGTGTGTGTGTGTGTGTGTGTGTGTGTGTGTGTGTGTGTGTGTGTGTGTGTGTGTGTGTGTGTGTGTGTGTGTGGGTGTGTGTTTGACAGCCGCGGTATCATATAGACTACAGTTAATCTTTGTAGACTAAACACCCACCAACTGCTGCATACCTCAAACTAATATATGCTCTCACTCTCTCTCTCTCTCTCTCTCTGTCGCTCTCTCTCTTTCTGCCCTTTTTTTCTCAGGCTGTTTTCCCTCACTTGGCAAATGTGTCTTTCCGTCTTCAGTCTTTTTTTGGGGTTTATTTTCTTTAGGTTTTCCATTTTTCAGAATCATAACCACCCCCCATTCCCCATCTATTTATCTTCATCCGTGGACAGTTATGGATTAGTTTGTTTTTATCTGTCAGTCCAATTACAGCATCTCTCTCTCTCTCTCTCTCTATCTCTCTCTCTTGCCCCCCCCTCTCTCTCTTTATTAAACAAAGTCCCTCTCTGTGACTCTCTCAGTGTATGTGAGTAGGCTACAAATATATGTTTTTGGACTAATATTTACTGCCTGGGGAATACACTTTTCAAAATATGCGTCCACACACACACACACACACACACACACACACACACACACACACACACACACACACACACACACACACACACACACACACACACACACACACTATCACAGAATTACTACAGCAGCATTTGAGCTATAAGCTTTTGCCGCTTGAATGCCAAATACAGCTATTACCATATTTACCTATGGCGGAATATTTCTCTGTTTCTCCTTCCCCATCCTCTTTTACTACCTCTCTTTTTGCCCCCTCTCTATCTCTCTATCTCTCTTTCTCTCTCCTTTCCACATTGTTTCCTCCCAGTTGTTCTCTCTTCGGCCATCTTCCCTCGATATATACTGTGTGTGTGTGTGTGTGTGTGTGTGTATATATATATATATATATATATATATATATATATATATATATTTACACACAGTATATACTGTATATACTGTATACACATAGAGTTCCACTCTACCTCTCCCATCTGTTTTTACTATACCCTCCCCATTCCCAATTAAATTAAGTTAAACGCCCGACTCCCTCACTTTTTATATTGGCAGAAGAACTGACAACGCTTGCCAAAATTTCACACCTGTCATCAGTCACTGTTCTCATCTTTCTCCCTTCTCCTTCCTATTTTTCTTTCAGTAGCAACTTTTTTCTTCTCAACTTTGTCGACGGAACAAATTCAAAATATCAGTTTAAGTAACTGAAGTAAAGTATCAGCCGTTGATGGTCAGCCTTTTAGAGAACCAGTGTAACAGAAAAGCTGTCGCTGGTTGCGAAGATGGCAATGATAGTTCCTTTGTATTGCACAGTATGTTCTCAAGTTATGAAACATTAAAAGAGACAAACTAATTCATCTGTAAGAGGGATATGCAGCAGCCGTTGATGGGAAAAAAACTTCTGTCATTGAGCTTTGAAAGCAGAATTTAGAGGGATTTTTGGCAGGACTTACCGAATGTCTCCACAAATATCGCCTCAACAATTATTTTGTCTCCATCCTTTTCAATTCATTAAATTTTGAAGAAAGGCCACTTTCCTCTCTCTCTCGCTCTCTCTCTCTCTCTCTCTCTCTCTCTCTCTCTCTCTCTCTCTCTCTCTCTCTCTGTCTCTCTCTCTCTCTGGCTACTGGGTTTTGACCTCCCCTTTAACACAAGACAAAATTTACTGCGTGGCCCATGAACCAGCTCCTTAGGTGGCATTCTTGTTGTAACAATATCTATGATCATCCTGGAGTCTCTTCTTTTCGAGAACTGCAGGTGTTGCACTATTGGCCGTGCATGCATAAACTATGAAGCCACAAGACAGTCGCGCTATCCAAGTCTTCATTTAACATCACACAACATCATATGGTAAATGGATAGAAAATGGACTGCATTTATATAGCGCTTTTCTAGTCTTTTGACCACTCAAAGCGCTTTACAATACGTGCCTCACAGTCACCCATTCACACACACATTCATACATCGATGGCAGCATATGATATCAATCATCATGATAAAATGAAATACTCACACATCGAAAAACCTGACCATTCTACATGCAATCTCTCGCCCCTTCTGATAGAAAAGACAAAATCTCTCATGTAAAGGTGCCTTATGTCAGGAGGGGCAGAGGACAGATTGATGAAATTGATGAAATCCCAGAGAGAGAGCGAGAGAGAGAAAGATAGAGAGAGAGACGTTCAAAGACAGATAAGGTGACCCGGAGAGAGGGTAGGAGAGCGGGAGTCAGTGGAACCAGGCCGTCTGCAGGCGGCTTTAAAGATGAGAGTGTCAGGATCGGGTGATGACTGACAGAGGAGTGTGAATGTTCTCATTTAGAGGTGATAATCTCATCATTGACACAGGTTCCTACAGCACACACACACACACACACACACACACACACACACACACACACACACACACACACACACACACACACACACACACACACACACACACACACACACACACACACACACACACACATACACACACACCTGTTGTGTCAAGGGACACCGCCCACAAGTATCGCTGGGATAGCAGGTGCCCCTGTCAGTCATGCAGACATGTGTATGTGTATCTGTGTGAATTTAATCATACACACATACTCACGTGCACACACACACACACACACACACACACACACACACACACACACACACACACACACACACACACACACACTGTATTTCTTTGAAATGTTATTTGCCCTGGTTCATAATGTAATTTATAGAATAACTAATTTTTCAACCCAAACCGCAGTACTGGAAAAATTCTTCTTGTACTTACACCTAAACTCCTCAACTCCATAAAGGAGCAGTGTGTAGAATGAGGTTTCAGGTCGCAACCAACTGAACAACCCCTCCCATGGCGGTGCAACATGGCCTCCCTGGAAGAGACTGTGGCCACGAAACTCGCGGTTCGCCCGTTCTAGGCTACGATAGAAAAATAGCGGTGAAACACGGCGGCCACCGTTAAAGCATACCCGCTCCCTATGGAGATAAAAAAACTGCTCATTCTAAGGTAACGCCAACACAACGATTTGTATTTCCTTTAAATTATACAGATTTTCTGCCAAGTCTGTTCCATAAATTCTACACACACTGCACACTGCACCTTTAAATCTCCTTTACTTTACTTTTTTAAAAGTTTTTTGCGAGAAGAATGTAATGGAACGTTCTGGACACACCACTGACTTGAAAGCATGTTAGCTATGGTAGCTTTTATACTGCCATCTGCCAGGCAAATTTATAAAGTAATTTTATACTGGGTCAGTCAAAAACACACACACACACACACACACAGACACACACACACACACACACACACACACACACACACACACACACACACACACACACACACACACACACACACAGCCACACTTGCACGTGTGTGATATTTCTATGGATTATTTGCTGGAAATTTGTACAGGACAATTAGACCTTGAGCTCACAGACGCTTGCTTCTTTGTCATGGAAGCGGCGAGACCGCAGTGGTATTTCACAGGAAACGCTCTGGTTGTCAACGCATTAGTCATGCCATCGCTATACAATATCTCCAATGCCTACATTAGTTACAGATATTTCACACGTGATCATCCGTGGCCTCTTTGTGTCTGCGCTGTAGATAAGTCACACTTCAACATGAACACACCTGGATCTGTTCTGACATGTGTGTGTGTCTGTGTGTGTGTGTGTGTGTGTGTGTGTGTGTGTGTGTGTGTGTGTGTGTGTGTGTGTGTGTGTGTGTGTGTGTGTGTGTGTGTGTGTGTGTGTGTGTGTGTGTGTGTGTGTGTGTGTGTATAGACTAGATCGTATAGACTAGGCATAAAAACCGTTTGCTTGCAACACCAGCTTTAATTTGACAGCATGTTTGTCCATATGTCCCATTGTTGAGGCTCACTCAACGCCCTCCTCCGCCTGCCAGTTTAAATAACAATGTTACAATGGAAGCGAATGTAAGGTTTCGGATTTAGACGGCTAGGGTCATTTGCCGCGTCGGCAGATTGGCTACGGTAGGTCAAACGTTGCCATCTACTGAATAAACATTGGCGGTAAATGTTTTTTATGGCCATCACTTGGCTCTTATTATTATACATTTTTTAACTCTGTGTATGTGCATTATGAATGTAGTCTGTAAAAAGATAAACAATTACAAAAATGGGGTAAATAGCCTGTTTGAACTTAAACTGTGTGGGCGTGGGAGCGTCCATCACAGTCTCCTGCAAAGCTGTGACATTTCCGCTATCGGCACGATATTTTGGTCGTGACTTCAAAAGCAGTTGGTTTCGTATGAAGTTGTGTTTTTGTGAACCCCCTAGGTTCTTCATGTACAGATGAAAGGCAGGTGGCGGCAGAAAAGAACTACGAGAGCGTCGAGTCAGTTCCCTATGGACACCCAGCAACCAATTAAATCCCCTGTTGTCAGGCTCCATTAGTACGGCTATGATTATTGTTGACTGTTGATTTTTTTTTTTTTTTACCGGATTTCTACATTAATTACTTATAACCATCCCCCCACACATGCGGAAGGCAAAGTAAGATGAAATAAATGTAAAGTTGACTTTATTTCCTACTTTGATGTTGGACAGTCTTTGCTATTTTGAGCTTGCTCTTTTAATCTCTCCATCAGTGCAACTCTCCCCTATCTTTCTGGGCCTTTTTTTGATTGTGTCTCTTTCTCCACCTCCCCTCACCCTCTTTGAATGAATGGATAACGGTTTTTACGGAGAAGCAGCCACAACAATCTATCACCTACAGTATATGTACGTGCAGCGCGCACACACACACACACACACACACACACACACACACACACACACACACACACACACACACACACACACACACACACGCACACACACACACACACACACACACACACACACACACACACACACACAAGCACACACAAGCACACACACACACAGACAACTAAACTTACATGCACGGACAAGCTTTCTCTCTCTGCTCAAAAAATAAATACACATCAAAGCCGCAGAAACAAAGTTTGCGTTTTGTATTAATAGATAATAGATAATGTTCACTTACAACTTACAACGCTGACAAAAAGTCTGAATGAGAGAAGGGCAGGAGAAGTTCCAGGCCCGCGGTGAAGTAACAGAGTAACGGTTACACATGGGACATCCCTGGGGTACCAGAAATACAGAAATACAAAATACAAAATATTACCAACAGCCAAAGCAAACATGGAAAGTGACTTTGGGCTGTAATGGCAAATAGAAACGTGTTAGATATTTCCAGAGGTAGGTGGAGTGCGGTTTAAAATGATGTCACGTCAGAATGAATAAGTAACGGTGACAGTTTAGATGGGTATTGGATAATTGGCAGGATATCATCAATATCGGTCTAATTATTTTGCGAACCAGTCCTCATAAATTGTATATAATAATATGTAATAAAATGTGTGGAGCTATTTTTTTTTTCCTATTGGACCTTTAGTGTCTACAACACTTGTATCCATAGACTGGCATGTATCACACAGCAGTTTTACAGTAGTTTAAGAATCAAGTACGTAGTCACAAAACACTGCATTACACCGGTCTAATGTTTTTTTGAGCAAAAGGTAAAAAGCCTCCCAGAGTGTGCTCGGCATCCGTATGAAGCGTAGAGAAGTGGGGGAGAAAGAGAGCGACCGAGAAAGAGAACGGGAAAGAGAGCGAGAGAGAGTGAAGCTGTTGATGCATGTTGGAGCATGTCAATGAGACCCATACTCTTGGAGCTCCTATGTTTTTGTTGGCATTTCTAACTGGGTTGAATAGCACTGTGTGTGTGTCAGGTGCATGTACGTGTGTGTGTGTGTGTGTGTGTGTGTGTGTGTGTGTGTGTGTGTGTGTGTGTGTGTGTGTGTGTGTGTGTGTGTGTGTGTGTGTGTGTGTGTGTGTGTGCGTGCGTGCGTGCGTGCGTGCGTGCATGTGTGTGCGTGGATGCACGTGTGTGTGTGTGTGTGTGAGAGAGTGGGGGTGTGTTTGTGCGTCCGTGCCTGTATGACCATGAGATTGATATTGATATTCGCACATTCCGTCAAGAGCGGTTCTCACACACACACATATCCATATGTACAGTACACAGACATGTCTGTGAATGAGAAAGGGCACAGGGAAATTCTGCTGTAGCAGGAGGGGAACCGCTGTCATCGCGGGGGCCACACGTACAGTATACCCTTTTATTTTTCCCAAAACAGAATGTAGTTATGCCTGGCATTAGCATTTGTCAAGGTGAGTTGTTTGATTTTTGTCACCGTCCCACTCCCACAGCTCGACTATATGACTTAGGCGACTTACATCGCAACGATGTAAGCCATATAGTCGCGCGTAGCGGGAAATGACCGACCCTGTTCTTTTTTTAACACCATTAAAAACGTCTGTCATCCGACCTGACTCGAAAAAGAGTGATGCCTAGTTTACAGACACTATTTGAAGTGTCTCCCCTTCACTCTGCCGGTTCCAGCAGTACCCACCTACAATACAAGTATGAGCCTATTATTTCTGGCCTATTCTTTCTTTAATAAATACAAAAGTGTATTTAATAAAAACGGTAAATATTTTACTCATCTTCAGATTTCACTTGAGATCATGAAGGGTCACAATGATTCCTCAGCATATTGTTTTCTTATTTTAATGGAGTTTTGCAGGGTTTTTTTTTACAGTTATGACACCCGAAATGCACAAAATAAACCCATGTGCTAACTAGACTCCCCTGTACAGTAGATCATGCACTATGATGTTATTTATTTAGCATGGTGTTTCTCATGATACTAGCACAAATATAATTTTCGTCAAGTAATTCTCTCTGATGAGCCCGTTAAATACAGAGATCGAGATTAACCCTTTAACACAATCATTCACTTCTCCTGTTGGAAACGTGTTTGAGTATAGTATACTCAGGGCTTTTACATATTAATTCTGAAGACAAGTAGAATAATGGGAACATTAAATAAAAATAAAAAAAATTAAATTAAATTAAATAAAATTAAATTATGAATACAAATCAATTTAAAAACAACGAAGAAGACTTATTGAAGGCTGAGGTGAAAATAAATGTTTTTAGCATTAGCTTGAAAGCACCTACAGAGTCTGCCTCTCAAATATTCTTTGGTAGCTTGTTCCATAGTTTTGGAGCTTCGCAAAAAAAGGCTCCATCTCCAATCTCCTTCTGAGTGGGGTGTACTTTAAACGGGCCAGCAGTGGAAAAACTGAGGGCTCGACATGGAGCCTTTTTTTTTTTAAGTCAACAATTATTTCCTCCTGTCATTCTTATTTTTTCTTCTTAATTCATGTTAACAAGTGTTGGTGGTCCCCGACTTGTTTGTCCAACTAAATTGGATTTCCCCAAAGGTTAAGCACGCTTGTGTGTTGCCGTGAATGTGTGTGTGTGTGTGTGTGTGTGTGTGTGTGTGTGTGTGTGTGTGTGTGTGTGTGTGTGTGTGTGTGTGTGTGTGTGTGTGTGTGTGCGTGTGTCCGTGCGTGCGCGTGTGTTGGAAAGCTGTGTAATGAGACAAAAATCGGGGGAATGAAAAAGCTTTGCGCCGTATTGGCAAGTTTGTAACGTCCCCTGGACAATCTATGGACTTTCTGTGTATTCCCCAGCAGGTGTTCTGTATTTTTCAGGGGGGTTCCTTTTCGCACCAAAGGAGAGAGCTATCCCAGTGAAATGTCATTCAGCGAGTTCAGATGGTCTGTGTCCAAGGGATAGCAGTGATATTTCTTGCGGAGTACGTAATAAACATCCTAACTAAGAAACAACACCCAAAGTCAATGTTGTCAGCTTTGATTGGCGATCTCACATGAACGCACCTATGCACATTAAAAAAATTGTTACCAAACCTAAAAAAAAAAAAAGATATTGCGATATTATTAACCTCATTTATAAAAACAATTTCTCCAGCAATTTCATCACAAGCCTCGCGTGCATTTAATGTGTGTTTGGCCGGTGTCCAGTACATGGCTGGGTGGATGGGTGACATTTCTCCTGCCAATCGTTAATCGGGTGTCTGGGGACGGTGTTTGGCTCCACTGAAACAAGGTGCGGAAGAAAGCTTAAATCACTGGTTTTATGGCGTCAATTAGTAATGTGTTAACGTTGTTGCCCAGTGCTGAAATCTGAAGTCATCCACATCATCACAAACTCCCGCTTTTTCTTTCTCTCTTTGTTTTGTTGTTTTTATATATATATATAGAACACGCTAGCTGTTGAATTGTCCATCTACTGCATGTATCTACTGTATGTCATTTTCATATAATTTGCATTTACCCCTGTCCCCTTTTTTCTTTCTTTCTCTCTCTTTTTGGTCTTTCTCTCTGTCGCTCTCTCTCGCTTCCCTTCGTGCCTCGAGGCAGGTATTAATTGAAGGGCCCTTGTTATAATAGGTTGTAATTGTTAATCACACAACCTCATTAGAGAGCATTCCAATTGTAATTACAGACGCTTGTTAGCAGGGGTGCTGTCATTAATTAGACATTGTGACCTTGGTAATTACTCCAGGCCTATTTTCCAATCATATTTTCTTTTTTTTACTACAAAAAAAGAAAATATGAAAAAATATGAAAATGAAAAAACAAAATAAATAATTATACCATCTCGCCAAACCATTTTGGTTTTTAAAAGGTTTTTGCGTTTTTTTTGCCGGGATTGCTAGTTATTTATTATTTATTGATTTTTATTTATTTATTTGTATTTATTTATTTTTATTCATGTATTCATTTATGGATTTATGAAATATAGCAAACATTACAAAGAACATTACAAACATTCAGACACCATAAGCAGCCAAACAGAAATTGCAAACCTCAGAGGTGCAATATACAAACAATACAGAGAGGACCAGAGAGGACCAAAAACCGACTGACTTATGTGAATTTATATATTAACTTGGGCTGTCAAATGATTAGTGACCCTAAAGAAATATTTTTTATTAATGAATGTTTTTTATTTAAAGTGTGCGTGTGTGTGTGTGTGTGTGTGTGTGTGTGTGTGTGTGTGTGTGTGTGTGTGTGTGTGTGTGTGTGTGTGTGTGTGTGTGTGTGTGTGTGTGTGCAAAGGGAGGGTGGTGGTGGTTTACATCAATCATGGTTTCCTTCTATTTAGCTTGATGCAGCTTTAAGTGAATGCCTCCTCCTTATCGTCCCAGTGAGAAGATGATTTAATGGATTTATGTGAAAATACTACTCTTTGTTTTATGTCATTTTATTGAAATCCCCTTTTCCCTCTCTCCCTCCCTCCCCAGGCACTTCCTCTTTAAAACAGGCACAGGCACCACCCCCCTTTTCTCCACAGCGACCCCCGGCTACACCATGGCCACAGGGTCAGTGTACTCTCCGCCCACCCGGCCGCTGCCGAGGAACACCCTGTCGCGCTCCGCCTTCAAGTTCAAGAAGTCCTCCAAGTACTGCTCATGGAGGTATCCCATCGGTTGCTCTTAAAAGTGCTTCCACACTGCAGGGCAAACTATATAATACTATATAACTATATAATATATACATATACAGGCTGTACAGCGTTCAGTTTGATCGATTATTATTAGACTTTTAAAACAGCCCACAAGACATTGGTATTCTGCAAATCAGGAATAATTTATTTTTGGAGCTTAGAGCATGAAGAGTTGCTGTTCTCTCATTTCTCTTAAAGTAGAATTTGCTGGAATTAGCTCTTAGACATTTATTGCTGGAAAGAGGGCGTGACAAGAGAGTGGGCGTGTCAGGAGAGGTTACTGTGGAGAGCCTGAGTGTGTTTCATGCAAATCGTTTTTATATACAACCTGAAATTGAAGGACTTTCAAGTCCCTTCTTAATGACCTTTTATTTTTATTTTCAAGGACGCAAAATAAATATAATTGATATTCAATGGGATCTTTATTCATTCGAATATAAAAGATTAATAATCCGTTGGTACGGTTTAGTAATCCGTGGGTACGATTAATAAACTGTGCTCACGGTTTCCTTATTTTGGGGTTTTTCATCATGGGCCGGGGGGGGGGGCAAATAATGTCAAATAAAGATTTTAGGGCTGACTGGTGATCAACAATATTTGAGACCCCCAGCTGTTATTTCAGGACAGGGGGTCCATTGGCGCAACAAGCGAATAAAATATTAACGATGGCTCCTTTAAGTCCCTTTGACAAGCGAACAACAAAACGATTCTTACTTTGTCTCATTGCAGGTGTACAGCTCTCAGCGCGGTTGGATTGTCAGTACTGCTGTCTATACTCCTCTGTTACTGCATAGGTAAGATCCCCCTCACACACACACACACACACACACACACACACACACACACACACACACACACACACACACACACACACACACACACACATTCTGCAGGAACATCTAGTATTTACACACATAGGCATGGTTTCTATCCAGGTCCCGATTGGGCAGAAACAAAAGAGACAAAGGATGACAAATGAGGGCGCTCATTTCAAGCCCTCCTTCTCTCTCCTGCGCCTTTCCAGCATTCTGTCCTTCCGTCCCTACCGCTCTTAATCTCTTAAACTCCATTCATCCATCTCTCCCCTTCTCATTAAGGCTGGTTGGTATCTTCTTCTCCCATGTTTCTCCCCCCTATCCGTCTTTCGCCGCCTCTCTTCCGCTCCCCCTGTTGTTCATTCCATTCTTATCTGTCTTTTGATCCCTCCACCCCCCCCCCCCCCCCACCCTCCACACCCGTCGCATCTCCTTCCTCTGCGACGTTATTCCTTTGCTGTTGCTGATGGGAAGCCCATCAGATAGACATACTGGTTGTCTCAGCCGTGATTCACTCCTTATGCCTCTCTGTATCACCAGAGATTAGCCAGGCTCCGCTAATAGGTGTGATAATGCACATCCTGGCTCTGGAAATGTGCTTTGTTTGTCTAATGACAAACAAACTCAGTACTTAACATTCCTTACTTCACTTCCCTTCCCTTCCGCTTTGAGGCCTTGCGACAAAGATGAAGCATGATATTTGTGACCCTGAATAAATATGTTTCTATTTCAAAAGCATGGTGTTTAAGTTATAGCCATACTATGATTTTATTATTGAGAGCAGAAATATTAGAAATACTATATTATACTACTAAATATAATACTTTATTAAAATGTATTTAATGACATTTTATCCATAATACATTTTATCCATAACAAGCTGCTATCTTTCTCCTTTGCCTTTGCACTGAGCCAATTTCTAAGACAAACAAACCTATTTACATAACATGCAATATCAAAACATGGAAAACAACAACATACAGTAAATGAATACATTAAATAGATTAAAAAAAAGGGTGAGTTGCAGAAAGCTGCAGCTACTTTTTCCATCGTTCCAACACTGAAAACCAAAGTAAAACTGGTGTGTTTCGGTAAAACACAGAAATGCGTTAACGGCGTCAAAAAATAAATGCTTTTAAAAATGTATCATGTATCATGGGGCCCCTGTCTGCTGGGGACCCCAGGCGGTGGCTTACTTCGCCGAAAAGTAACGTCCGCCCCTGGCAACTTGAGCAGTTCACCAATTCAGCAATATTAATGCAAATGAAATCAGATGTCATTTGAAGTCGAATGACAAACAATCCCTGTATTTAAGATTTCTTCCTTCTCTTCCCTTCCCTTCCTCTTTGAGGCCTTGTGACAAAGATGAAGTGGAAAACCTCAGAGAGCCTTTTTTTTTTTTTTACCATTTACAATTATCTGCAAAGGTTTCACAACTAATCCTAACCAACACGAACATAGATACATAGTTCAACCTCAATTCCTCAGTATGCCGGATTCTGTCTTGGAGCAGGCAACATTTGAGGCTTTGAAAGAAAACATCAAGAAGAATTGATTCAATGTTCAGTTATTTGAACATGTTTAAAATCTAATGTTGGCACATAAGGTCTGGTGAACGAGAGTTTATGATGATTCAAGACTTTGAAGCGTGCGAGTGTGTGTGTGTGCGTGTGTGCGTGCGTGCGTGCGTGCGTGCGTGCGTGCGTGTGTGTGTTTTACCGGCTTGCGCATATCCACTCGCAGTGGTTTGTTGACTTAACTTAAGATTTCCAGATTTGATCTGGAAGGCCAAGGGATAGTGGAGACAGAGAGAGCGAATGTGTGTCATGGGGTACCATTACAGAGAAGGGGATAAACACATTGAGCAGTCCACGTTGACTCGAAATCAAAACAAATGCGCAATGCTCCTGCTACGCGTCTTAAGACCCTAAGCAGTGCATTTACCCAACCGTCACAGAGCGATCACAAATGGATAGATGGATTTTCTCTTTTTTTACCGATTTTATCATTGCCACAGTGACACTCTTATCGTTAGAAAAACCATTGCTTCTGATGCCATTACGTCCCAACCTGGTTGATGACCGTACCTGCGAAGATTCCTGCCCAATTTTCACAATTTCAATACAAAGTGCAGCAGAACTTTATCATTTGCATTATTTTTTTTGTTGTTGTTAATCTGTTAAAATGTATATTTATATAAATAAATAAATGTATATATTTAAATTCTGGATAACACTGTCGTATTGTGATATCAAATGGCACATTTTACGTGCTAAATTCATAATGCACCTGCAAAGGTAAAACACATAATAATGACAGTACATATTATTTATTGGATTTGAGTGAAATTAATTTTTCATTTTTTATTTAGTTAAATTTATTTCGATTTTAGATGAATTCATTTTCCTCCATTACCCTTGCTGCTGAGCACTATCCTGGGTGTGGGGCACAAGAACTCCACAGCTGCAGGGCGAGCTAGGAATGAAACGAGCTGTAGAGGATGTTTTTTGTCTTTATTTTGCATTTATTGAAAACATGTGCACCTTATCTAAGATAGTCCTTAGTAGTAATAAATATTTAGAGTAAAATCATTTTGTTTCTGATATTTGTTTCACCCCTCTCATGTCTATTTTAGTTTGGCTACACCTCTCTAAACTCTCTTCCATCACTGTAACACAACCGCTAAAGATGGTGATCGAGCGCAGACAGATGGTATTTTTTCTAAAGGTCACCTATTCCCATAAAAAACAGAAGCAATTATGACTGGACTGCAGATGATTCTTGAACATAGAAAGTTTGCCATAGGCTGTGTGTGTGTGTGTGTGTATGTGTGTGTGTGTGTGTGTGTGTGTGTGTGTGTGTGTGTGTGTGTGTGTGTGTGTGTGTGTGTGTGTGTGTGTGTGTGTGTGTTTTAAGTGATATCCTCCCTTATGAATTGTTGTTGGAAAGTTGTTTTTGTCAGAGGCATGTGTGAGCTTCCTGGGATTGTATGATTGACACGTACATACTGTATACTCTTGACACACACATGGACGCAGCTTTCACACGCGCATGCACACAACACACAGACACACACAAACACACACACACAAATATAGCCAACAAACAAATCCCCACTCAAGCATACACACAGCTACACAAGCACATATGGAAGCAATAAGACACACAGACGCACACAAAACTTGTATCCCTGACAAACTGACATCATGACATATGATACCAGACAACATACAGTATCATCCATGCCTATCGTTCATTGTGTGTGTATGTGTGTGTGTGTCTAGGGTATACACGTGTCAATCATAGCAGCCGTTCTTGTGTGCCTCACTTGGACATGGAGAGCTTGGAATTGGCTTTGTGTGTTTTGTGTGTGTATAGTTCTCTTCCGTCCTCCTCCGAGGCTTTCCTCATAGACACCTTATTTAACAAGACAAACCCCCACGTCAACAAAAAAAAACAAAACATTGACTTTCTACAAGTAAGCAGCTTTAACTGTGATATTCTGTCCTCCCTGGAAGAACAGGAGAAGAGTGAGGGAGAAGAGAAAAAATTTGAAAAAATATCACAATATTGTCAGCCCAATAACCTCCGGATTGATGATGTGAAGATATTTTGTGAAATATATTTGATCTTAACTAGTATAAATTATACACTGCCTATTGTTTGCCCGTGATTTTGCTAATGTGTTTGATTATGAAGCCTTGAGGTCATTAAAATGTATTCCAAAAGTAGAGGTGATTCTATTGTTTTGTTTCTTAACTAGGCCTCTTATCCCAAAAAGCCTCTTTTCATGAATGAAGCTCCACGTGCCTGGATGGTGAACCCCAATCCTTTGTTATTGAGGGCAGTGACATCACAAACACACACACCCTCCTCAAACATTACCACAAACAATCTGCAGGATAGACTTAATCACACCCATGCAGCGCTTAAAGGGGTGGTTATGCTTTCGCACTGGCAGCACGTGCCCTCTGGCAGAGAGCGTGGGGTGTTTTTAGCTGGTGCATCCTCTGTTGCAGGATTCTCAGAAACCACGAGCGGCAATAGAGAGGAAGTAGTCAACAAAGGAGAGTGTTAAACAGCAAACATTGCTGCACGCAGGGCTTTGGAGCTTGTTTATGCCGAGGAGGAATTGTGGTTCATGGTGGTTAAACTGACAAAACAGGGGTAAAGGAGTAGATCTGTAGGCCCGTTTCATGCATAGACAGGAGAGGGGGTTATTGCCCGTGTCCTGCTCATCATTGTATTACAGAGGACTATTTACTATCTATGCAACGGAGTCACAATTTATAATTGTTCTCCCTCGTTGCAAGATTCTCTAGATAAACTGAACATAAATGGCAATAATAATGTCACCTTTTATTTGTAAACTGAACTTTACAACGACCCTGTCCATTTACAATAAAATCACCAATGCTGAGTGAGCCGTTTGCGTATACTATTTTGTCTCTGCCTCAAAAAGTCATTGGTAGACTTTGAATTTCAAATCTGACTTGTGCTCCGGATACATTTTGGCCAACATATCAGAAATAAACAGTAAAACGCTGATCTCCCATCGCTTTCAATGCAATTTTTCCAGCGCCCGCCGCAACATCGCACAGGTCCACAAGTGCCATGGCGTCAGCACCTGGTGATGTCATCATGCCCTTGCGCCTGCGGCAAGCATAAACCAGGCTAAAGAAAGGAAGGTGCTCAAAGTAAAAATAAAAGGGCACATGGAATACAATTTTAAAATCCCACTTCCAGCCTCACCTGTTGAATTTTACCAACCCATATATGTATTCTGTCTATCAATTTCTTCCTACACCAATTCCACTGGTGTAGGACTCAATATTTATATTAAGCCCAGAAAATAAATCCACTACCTTCTGGTAGTCTAGACCTTCTTTGCTCATTTTTCCTACCGGCTAAATAAAGTCCTTTACTCTGGAATATGCGAGTCATTAAAAAACTATTGTTGCCATGTTATTCTCCTGCCATGATTACTCTTTAAAAATAATGTTGGGAAAGAAGTTATTGTCTTCTTTTTCCCCACTAAAACCACACAGTGGTGCCCGCTTACAAATGGCTGTTATTTGGCCTTATATTATTCTATTTTATCCAAAGTTGACAATTGATTTTGACAATTGATTATGAAAAGACAGAAAAAACGCTCCGTCTTTGCCCGTCTCTGCGAAAGCAGCACCCCCCTTTCAACCGTCACACTAAAACCGGGGTCTTTCGGGTTGGTTAAGGCCACATAGCAAACGTTTACATCAACATCAAACAACAACGTCAACATCAACCAGCAACATGATGAGACACCAAAAACAGGCCTATGGGGAGCACAGCAACAGGGTGTTCAGAACAAACAATCAGAAAATAGAAACACTGAAATGAAATCTGCTTCCTCTCTTTCATCAAAGTTTAGTAATTTTATTGAAAGTCCAATTCAACATCCATACACCAATCACAGCAATTCATTTGAACAGAAATAATAAATAAAAATATAAAACAGATTTTTCTTCACTCCTCTTCATTGATTAATTCATGTTTCATGTTTTTAGCTTTATCACCAGGTATTTTATTTAGGTATACATCATTGTAATTGCTGTGTTTTTAGATCTTCTCAAGCGAACGGCATGGCCTTCTCCTCTAGATGTGTACATTATTTATCATCGACCCCAGAGCTAGATGTCTTACTGGTGTTGACAGCTTTGAATTCACACTGGAATACAGTCCTCAGATTCTTGAATTTATTTTCACTGCAAACAAAGAAACAGTGTCATGCATAAATGAATATTGCCTGCACAGTGTTATATATAGATACACAAAGATACTGTACATATTATACAAAGAATAAGCCCATTAGTCCTGCAGTCATTAAAATCTATATGTCCTTCATCTGGTTGGGTTTCTAATAGGATCCCATAATATGTCTGCCTTATCGTAGAAGGATTCTGGAAAACTAGACCCTGGTCAATCACACTTCACACATTTCAAATCAATTGAAATTAATGACAATAAAAAAAAAAAAAGAACTTTCTTTCTATTATAGTCTACTTGATAGTTTAAAGATAAGGAAGGGAGGATGCGTCGTTCTCTCCGTATTCATTCATCTAATTACAGTTGTGATGTTACCATAGCAACAAGTACTCCATTTACAATTGAAGCTAGCTCATACGATCGAATAATTTTTTTTTCACTGAGAACTGCACCAGTAATAAACATTATCTAATGTGTTATATCCAACATCATGTAATGTGCTTTTATGTGGCCCTAAGTGGCGGGGGGTGGGACACGGCACGGATCCTATGGTGCGCTGAGGAAGATAAATACATGTACAAATTGGAGAAACGGGGCGAGGGGGTGCTTTGGAAAAGGGGCACAAATTGCCGGAGAGAAGCGGAGAGGAGACAGACACTCATCGTGTGGCCTCTACACTTACTGTAGAGCGGTTGTGGCCCTAAACAACCGCACAGTGCTACGGGCCGGCCCTGCGAATGTGTTATATCTCCAGTATATAATAAGATATATCCAACTTGCAGAGAAGCTCCTTTAGCAACAGACTATTACAACTACGTTGTACTAAGGAGCGTTCTAGGACAACTTTTCTGCCTGCCACAATAAGATTGTATAACTCCTCCTCCGGCTGGCTCGATCAGGGTGATTAGAGTCAGGCTGGGGGATGTTAATCCATACTGGGCTGTTCTTCTTACTGTATATAATGTTTCAGATGTCTATTTTTATTTTCTTCGATTGTTATTTTGTGTGATGTGTTATTTCCCCTCGAGGATCAATAAAGTACTATTTTTACTGAACAGTTTTTCAGCACTCTCACTTACCAGGGAAAAATGTAATCAGTTCAAGCTCCTTTGCCTTGGTCCACAGCGCTTGGATGGCCGCCATTGTTGTTCAGAAAATTTTCAGGACAGCAAGATCACATGACCCCAGATCTGGACTGTGATTGCAGGGTTTTGGGTGTAATTCTCTATGTTGCCCAAGAACTGGGCAGCAGAGAGAATTGATCACTGTTGATCTGGTATTTTCTGATATTAAATGGTTGACTTTTCTCAATAGAAAACTGAAATGCCAACGTTGAAGGTTAACGTTGTTGGTTGATGTTGGTTGATGTCGATGTAAAAGTTGCTACAACATCAGGGCCTTTAAGGTTAGGGTTAGGGTAGCTGAGTTCAGAGGGAGAGAGACATTTAGCCCCTCTAATGGCTTTTGGGTGTCTTCATTAAACAAAACACTTGAACAACATTGCTATGTTAAAATACGTACATGACTTCACTTGAGATAGCAACCTTTTCTTTTTTCAGCATAATGGCTGACTGGTGCATCATTCATCTGGCCAGTTTTTGTACTCGTTTCAGTTAACTTTTGAATTTGAGAGATTCCAAAACCACTTGCTCCATTTAGATTTTAGGCTTGCATTTTGGAGTTCTTAGTCCAGTATAAGTCTGATGCTGTATGACACAGCTCTTCAAATCAAAAACAACTATTTCATGCATTTACCAGGATATTTGGGCATTAAGGGTAAGATATTTAAACATTAAAGCTGGGTGGCGATATTATGAAATCCAAGAAATCCATGATGCTATCTGGTCTTGTATTGTAATAGTCTATCACCCGGCTCTATCAGAGATGGAATAAACTTTAAGGAGGTAAAGTCGAGGAAATGGGTAGAATGCAAGATTTCAACAAGTCTTTCCCAAACACAGCCGCTGAAGGGCAGCTGCCAGGTTTCTTGGCAATCTAATATTTATACATACACTCAAAGGTTTCCAATGAACACAAAGTGTCCTCCAGGATGAGCACTTTCTAGCAGCTCATGAGGAACTGATTTTAATCACCAACCACACTCGCCTAAATATTCCTTGAAAAAGAGAAAATGATGGAAATGGAAATAAGAAGGATCATCTATACCTGGTATTTAAGACCCCAATCCCGCTCCCCATTTATTGAACAGTTTTCACAGTGCACTTGCAGCATGCTGTTTGAAAAAGCTTTTATTTGTCAATTTAAAAATAGCAAGAAAATAAAATAAATATATATATTAATATAAATATAACTATTTTTGGGGTGAAAATGTAAAGCCTTTTGGTTATATGCAAACTAAGTGTACATAAGAAGCAAATACCTTATTTTGTGGGAGCTTTGAGGGAGCTTTGAGGGACAATTTTGTGGAACATGGCCAAAGCATAAGTCTTGATGTGCCACCGATGTACCCATCTCCATTTTTTTTTCAACACATTTGTCTGCGTACCGAAAAGCAAAGCTGTCCTTATTTTCATTGTCTGACCATAGCACATTTGACAAAGTATCCATCCCACAGCTTATTTTTTACTTTTTATTGGAGACATGCAAAATTGGATGAGAAAAAGAAAATGAAGTACTACTCCGCATTTGTTAAAATCCAACCTCTGCACTCATTTCTAAACAATTAAGAGAATGCCTCTTTGTTTTTATCCCATAGTCCGGCTAAGTGGGGTGAGAGATTAAGGCAGTCGAAATGGGATAAATAGTGTCTTTTTCAGATCCGATCCATTAAAGGCAGACAGCAGGGAGGCCAGTGGTTGATCCCAGCTGTACTTTGAAAGCAGTGGGGGAAACAATCTTCCACCCCAAACCCTGCCAACAAGAAGCCATGTCAGTATTCTTAAAAAAGAATGTAAAGTTTATAACTTTAGAATTATTTGGAATACAACGGGAGGTGTGTGCGCGCATGCATGTGTGTGTGCGTCCGTGTGTGTGTGTGTGTGTGTGTGTGTGTGTGTGTGTGTGTGTGTGTGTGTGTGTGCGTGCCTGCGTGCGTGCGTGTGTGTTTGTTAACCAGTTGAAGTCGGTCAACGAACATTAGCTTCAACAATAGATTGCAATGTTCTTCAAACTAATTCAATGTAAAACAAGCTTTCCCCGACGCCAGTCACTGTCAATTTTGATGGGGTGGCATCATCAAGATGCTTAAAATATGCCACAAGTGAGTGAAAGCAAATACATTCACATTTCCACTGTTTGCACATACCAGTGTTGCATCACTGTAATTATACAGTTTTTCTACATCATCCCAATCCTCCAACACGCATGCAGGCGTGCATACACACACACTCACCCATGCTCGCTGTCGATTCGCCAGCTCTCTCCCATGACCCTTTGCTCCTCTCCTCAACAGGAGGAGTTGCTGGTAACGGGGCCCGCGCAGCACGACTCTAATTTAATGAGGCAGAGAGGTGTGAGCGTGTGCGTGAGAGAATGGCTGCCTTTGTTATCGTCCCATGTGTGTTTCCGTGCACGGATGCACATCTGTTTCCCTGTGTGTGTGTGTGTGTGTGTGTGTGTGTGTGTGTGTGTGTGTGTGTGTGTGTGTGTGTGTGTGTGTGTGTGTGTGTGTGTGTGTGTGTGTGTGTGTGTGTGTGTGTGTGTGTGCGTGTGTGTGTGTGGAATTCACGGTGGGGGTTTCTCTGGCTAAATGTCCCCAAGTTGAATCTCTAATTGGTATTTTACGCAACTGTTCCCCCATCTCCTTCATACTCTATCTTCTCCCTTTGCCTTGTACCATTCCACTTCAGTACCGAGATATCTACCTCTTGTGTATATATCAACACTATACAATTTGTATTTCCTAAAGGATAGGTTCGCTTATAAAGAAAAGCTTGCATTAAATCCACTTTTCTTGCTTTAATTGACATTTTCACAAATCAGCTCTCTAACGCTAATGTAAGAGACTAGAAACAGGAAGTTTTGCCGCTTCCTACTGGCAACCTGCTGTAACCAAGATTCTATGTTGTTGTTTTTTTAATTGGAGTGCACAGTGAGAAATTGCATTGAGTGGTAAGTTTCTCAATAGAGGTTGTGCAATGAACACGTTGAACTTATGCTGATCAAAGAGATCATTTAACAAAAAAATGTATCCGTTCCAAATTACTGTATATGAATACATCCGAAACCGCAAATGAACGTCATCCAGGACACATGAACGTTTGGTTCACAGCATGAATGAATGGACATGGTAATGGTTCTTAAACAACCGAAGCGGTTCAACTGAACTCCCCCCCAGGAACATGAATATCCCAGGTTGGTTACTCTCGGTCCCTCAACATAAAATCAATACGGTAGGCTTTCTCAACAAAAACACGTCCTCATAAACATTGTATTTATCGATGAGTTCCGTCAGGGTTCCGAGTTTGCCACAATCACCATAATTTCCATGTCAAGCATGTGATATTAAAGTAAGGATTAAATCAGTGTAATTTACAATTACTGTTAAATGACCCAAATATTATCTAATTCGTGTCATTCATGAACTGATAGTTTGAGAGTCGTAAGCTGGCATTTTTGTGTGTCGAAGTGTTGAAGAAGCGTTCATCTCCATTAGGCTGGCAGAGTGAAACGGCCATTGTGAAACAGCCATGTTGAAGCGTGTTTACTTGGCAAGGACTTGACCGCTTCTGAAACGATGCATCAATTCCTCGTCAGGTCCTTCTCAAATAATGATGCAGAATTCAGTCCTTGGATTGGCTTGGCAGAATACAAAAACACATTCAACCTGACACCTCCAAAAACACATACACACACACCAGCCCCTCTCTTTTCCATAATTCAGCAGAAACAGGGCAGAAATGAATACAGCGGGAAAAAAGGAAGGAAAAAAAATCTGCATTCATCTCACAGGTGGGCGAGGGGCTTTCGGTGTCAATAGTTCTTTTGAATCCTGATTTTTAGTTACCGTTCTGATTTAGGCTCAGAGAGTCCGAGAAATGTGTGCTATGTCTCAATCCAAGAAGACGAGAGAGGCAAGAGGAAGATGCGAGAGACGTGGAGTAGGAAGTAGATAGTTTACAAGCCTTAAGGCGCGCGCAGAGATTAGGCGTAGGATGTAGAGGTGAGAGTTGCTTTATTGTGTTATTTCAGATACTCAGCCAGCGGCATTCTTTCAGGTTCCACTCCGTCCATCCTAAAGACGAAGTGGAACATGTGTGTGTGTGTGAGTGTGCGTGCGTGTGTGTGTGTGCGCAGGCTGCGCACCTAGCACTAGAGAGCAATCTAGATGTTAGTCATGTTTCCAAAAACCTTTTTTTAGCACTACAGTCAATATATTCACCATCACCCTGAGTGATGCATGCACACACATGGACACACGAACTCACGCACGCACGCACGCACGCACTCCCGCACGCACGCACGCACACACACACACACACACACACACACACACACACACACACACACACACACACACACACACACACACACACACACACACACACACACACACACACACACACACACACATACAGCCTGGGGGTTTCAGCATATTAGAAGAGCTAGTTGAAATGTGAAGCTGTGAATTATCAGAATAATAAACAAAGCTTCGGCCCACCCCTACACGACACACACACACACACAAACACACACACACACACACACACACACACACACACACACACACACACACACACACACACACACACACACTGTATATAGTTTATCACGCAGCATGTGTTTTTTATTTTTTTTTTGCTCAAGCAAAGAGGAAAGAACTGACTCTCATTCTCTTCACATTTCTCTCTTCCTCTCCTGTTTCTGATCTATCCTCTGTGGATGTTTTTTTTTATCTACACCTACCCCCCCCTCTCTCTTTCTCCATCTCTCCCTTCTCTCTCTTTCTCTCTCTCTCTCTCTCTCTCTCTCTCCCTCCCTCTCATCCTCTCTGTCTTCTTCTCTGCCGTTAGCCATGCATCTGCTAGGACTCAACTGGCAGCTGCAGGACAGTGATGGCTACGGGGCGTTTGAAAATGGTGGAGGCGGCGGAGGAGGGAGGGACACCACAACCAACACCATCATGGTCGCCGCTGACAACAGTAAGTCACAAATGGTTTGTTTTTTTTGTGACCCACAAGGCCCCTCACTCATAAAGTGTGACCTCTCAGCGCCCCACTCTCCTGTTTGGGTACAACTACAATTCCCCTACAGAGCACCGAAACCAGGGATCTTCACCCTTTTTCATGACCCCTTGGTGAATAGAGAAACATAGCAGGGACCCCCTAAATTTTCTTTGAAATAAAAGTTGCATTTTAAGCCTGGCCTATAATAACATATTTATTATGCCTTATTAACCTATTTATATACTCAGTCATGATGCTTACTGCCTGTTTTTATTTTAGATTTAGATTTATTTCTATTAGTTTAGTTCCATTAGATGACCTGTCATGGAGTGTGACTGGTCTGTGTGGAAAAAATATAGTGAAATCTGCCTTTTTCTTGTTTTCACAAATATAATAAAGGTTTCACAAATGTGAAATAGGGTTTGGAATGCTGTTTAGGCTTTTTTTTATTATAATCAAAGTTTTTATCTAGACCTGGTCTTAAATGGCCCGTGTGTAGAAAAACAGCGTAATCTACCTCTTGTCTGTTTTAACAAATCTGAAATAGGGTTTTACATGCTGTTAAATATCAATTCAATAATATAAACCATTTACCATGTGCTTTTAATAAAGTTCAGCCATTTACGAGTTACTGTATGTCTGTGGGAGACAGAGTGCATGACCGAAAATTCAAAGGTTTTTGAATGTTACTCAAAAATAGGAGCTTTTGAACAGACCATAATGTCATAAGCTGTGAATCGGTTTGCTTTCAGATCATTACTGAATTTAAAAAATGGAGCTGTTCTCTTGTTAATGGTTGGAGTTTACTTAATATGATTTTGTTAGTTGAATAAATATTTTTAAAATTTTCACAAAAATAATTTTGACATTAAAATTCATGAAAATTCTAAATTGGCGGACCCCCTGCAGTACCTCCGGACCCCCTAGGAGTCAGTCTGTGTCTATAACAATCAATAAACAACTATTCAGAATGCACAACCTATTGGTGAGTAGTCAGTGTAAGTGAATGAGAGTTACCTTTAGCAAGAGTAAAATAGACTCTGCACCTATAAAAAATACCTATACACCTCACACGCACACACACACACACACACACACACACACACACACAGACACACACACACACACACACACACACACACACACACACACACAAACAAACGAGTGATATAGACAGAGAATAATGACCCAGATGAATCAGAGTTTTAAAGTGGAACCTTGAAAACGCCTCACTGACTGTGTGTGTGTGTGTGTGTGTGTGTGTGTGTGTGTGTGTGTGTGTGTGTGTGTGTGTGTGTGTGTGTGTGTGTGTGTGTGTGTGTGTGTGTGTGTGTGTGTGTGTGTGTGTGTGTGTGTGTGCGTGTCGTCGAGCTTCACTGCCCCTAGGGGAGGGGGGTGTCAAACTATCTGCTCCTGACAATATATGAAGGTCTACACTCTCACGTACACCTCATTTTTCTACTCTAATGTTAAAATAAATGTGTTCCTTTGTTATTCACTTCACCGCTTTCGATCAAGTCTTCTGTCAATCCTGTTGTGTTGTCGATCCTGTTGTTAAAGCTCTACATTTCTGAGCAGGTGATTTTGTGCTCTTATGCTCTCTAGCAAACAGGAGCCTCTCTGTGTTTGGAAGCATTATTGCGTATGTTTACTGTATATGTGTTGTCTGGTAAAAAAATCAAACTAGTAAAACTTTTTTTTTTTACTAGTTACAGCAAGGAAAGCCATTAGTCACTATGAATAAGTGCTAGTACTCAACTAATAGTGACTAGTAACGTTGTAATAGTTACTAGTATCCAATAAATAAGTCATTTTACATAATACGTTTCAACTAGAAAAACTAAAATAGTTACCTGTAACTCTTGGAATTCCAACTAGGAACCAAAATATAAGTACCAGTCATGTTTTAAAAGTGACTAGTTTGTTTCATGGATTAAGTGTTAAAAGTGTCAGTATTTAAGCCCATCAATTGAATTTCTTTGGTAGGCTCATTTAATCTGTGACCTTCTATTTGGTGTCGGAAAAAAAAGCAGAGTACTTATACAGATATACTCTTGTAAAAGTAGCGGTATGTACTGTAATTGCAGCAGTTAATTAACTTTCCACTTCTGGTCTTTTTCATTGGGAAATGGTTTTGCTGATTGGCCACGTGCGTGTCTTTTATGTTTCTGTCTCTCATATACACATGCATATGATGTACATACATACTATACGGTATGTATATATATATAGATATATATATATATATAGAGACCCACAGGGAGTTCTCTTGTCAGGGGCTCTTTGGTTTATTTTAACAAAACCCAGCTGCTATTACCAGCTCATTCAGTTGTGTGGAATGGTGTAAAATGGAGCCAAGTCCTGTGTGTGTGTGTGTGTGTGCGTGTGTGTGTGTGTGTGTGTGTGTGTGTGTGTGTGTGTGTGTGTGTGTGTCTGTGTGTGTGTGTGGGTGTGTGTGTGTGTGTGTGTGTGTGTGTGTGTGTGTCTGTGTGTGTGTGTGTGTGTGTGTGTGTGTGTGTGTGTGTGTGTGTGTGTGTGTGTGTGTGGGGGTGGGAGTTTGGAAGAGACGGACCGTGTGCTGTTTTATGTCTGAAATTGATACCTTTACAGCTTTACTGTCAACACGCACCGACACACTGTTGAGCGTTGAATCTACATATCCTGCTCACACGACATCAGTATCTTCGAATCAAATGGTGAATTTTGTTCTCTCTTACATTTTCAAACGCCAAGGTCTAGACCTAAAAACTGTCTCTACGTTGCCTGGCCTCAGACAATGTAAAGCCATAGAAAGCATGTTTGGGGTTCATGCTGACGGTCGACCACCCTCTCTCGCTCTCTCTCTTGCTTTGCCTCTCCAGGTAAAATGTTCCTTCTGGAGAACAACACCATAGACACGGGGGAGGTGGACGTGGGCAGACGAGCGGTTCAGGACGTCCCACCAGGTATGCACACACACTTAACACAGACAAACGCACACTCAAATTCACAGGTAGGCCTAGTCACAGCACTTTTAGACATTACAGGATTTCATGTTTCCAAGTTGAAAAAATGAGCATTCGTTTCAAGAGAGCATGGCATTTCAAGAGAGCATGAAACCCATAGTTGGGGTTGGTTATGGATCAATTGTACAAGTTTTGACTGTGTTAAACCTCTTATTCAGCGATTGTTTGTTTGTTTTGGGGTTTTTTTTCCCTCCCAGGAATCTTTTGGCGGTCCCAGCTCTACATCGACCAACCACAGTTTTTGAAGTTCAATATATCTGTCCAGAGGGACGCTCTGGTGGGGGTGTATGGACGCAAGGGCCTCCCCCCCTCGCACACACAGGTAGGATGCCTGGACACACACACACACACACACACACACACACACACACACACACACACACACACACACACACACACACACACACACACACACACACACACACACACACACACACACACACACACACACACACAAGGATATTGATTTATATGTATTGAGTAAACGGTCATTTACCATATCACCTACTGTATGAATAAGGACATTTGAAATGCTGTACACTTTTGAAATGCTGTACACTGTTCAGCCAGCCCTTCTTCCAGTAAAACGATCTTATGTGTGAGTAATATAAGCATCTTGTGTAAAACCAACCACCACTGGGTATAAAATGGATGATGGCCCTGTTCTAATCGAAGTATTCAGCTCCAAAAGCACTTAATCAAGACCTAAATACTGCCTCAGCAGCCTATTGTAATAAATAGCTGTAATCGTATGTGAAAACTTGGCAACAATTGTATTCTTTCTAGGCACATCGGCAACACTGCACTAGAGAATATCGTCTCAACCAGGAATACAATTTTAGCATGAATTGTTCCCCCATATCTAATCTTTGAATTAGCATTTTTGCGTTTGACGTTCCCTTGGATTATGTCTTGGCTAAAGTAAACTGGACATTTGCTATCTGAGAATGGTATCCCACCCTCAGTGAATATTGGATTCACTTGAAAATCCACTTGAACGCCCACTTAAACAGAGTGTCAAAATGTGACAAGATAAAAAATAAAATAAAAAATGCTCCCTTGGATGAGCACCACTGCATCCATGTGTGAATCCTGCCGTCTTCTGTCAAGGGTCCCAAATTAACGTTGCCGCAGCCTCTGAAGCATTCAATGTCAGCGTTTCTTTGTGTGTGTGTGTGTGTGTGTGTGTGTGTGTGTGTGTGTGTGTGTGTGTGTGTGTGTGTGTGTGTGTGTGTGTGTGTGCCTTGGTTCAGGTGCGACCTAGGTTTTAAGCATGGTGAAATGTGTACTGCGCTTGTTATTTAGATCTGAAAAAGAAAACATATCTGTGCGGATGTGTTTGCCCCTGTGTTTTCCTCCAGTACGACTTTGTGGAACTGCTGGACGGCAGCCGCCTCATCTCCAAGGAGAAGCGAGCCCTGAGCGACTCGGACACACCCCGCCCGCACTCGCCAGGCGCTGGTGGGGCCCGGCGTGCGCGGTCAGTCAGCGTGCACGAGGCTGGATTCATTCAGTTCTTGGAGACTGGTATCTGGCACCTGGCATTTTATAATGACGGCAAGAACATGGAGCAAGTGTCCTACAACACCATCGTCATAGGTAAAGTGGCGATGTTCTCGTACATTCTGCTGGTACAGGAAAACAAAGAACAAAAACGTTTTGAATGGAATTCTGGGACTTCACCCAACATCAACACCAGCGATTTTACGGAGTGCCACTTTAAAATGTTAAATGTGTCAGCCGCCCCCCTGTGCCTCTTGATAGGTGGGTTGTCTTTCAAATGGCCGTTTAACCACACCTAAACAGCACCTAAACAACCTGAAAACCTAAATAACACAGCACCTAAACAACCTGAAGACAGCAGAAAATAGATTATTTTGTGTTGGACACCACAAGCCGTGGAAATCAGTCTCTTGTCCCTCCAAATACAAAGCGCTCTCTCCTCTATCCTTCACAGCCTATATGGAGTAAACGGGCCGCTCGTTTAGAGTGCAGATGCAAAGTGTGATTAATCCGACTAACAATCATTTTTTCATGTGTTAAGTCAGTTGACCGATTCAACAAAACCACACATTTTCATCCAAAAATTTTATTTGGAGGTCCAATCTGAACCCAAAATGAATTACTAAAAGTGAAAAACAAACAGCAACATGATAACCAATTCTTGCCTTGGTCGTCTGAATAAATTATTAATTAATTAATAATATAAATTAATTAATACAACTCTCTTTTTCTTTTTTTCTTTTTTTAACGGGTGTTTGTGTGGTTACTTCACGTTTGCGCCGCTCGGTTGGCCCAGGGGGCGGCGTTTGTATGTAAGTGCATTTTAATTGCCAGTGCTAACCTGAGAAGCCTTTTTTATGAAGGTGGTAAAAATGTTTACAGTCTAAGATTCCTTGAGATGCCGTGGGTGTGTGAGATGGAAAAGGTGCAAGTTTTTGTCTCACGCCGAATGAACCAACAGTTCGTCACTCTGCCTAAGTTTGTGTATTTACATTGTCATGAGGTATGAATCGAAGATAGCATATATCAGTGGAATTAGAGCAAATTACTGTGGAATATATATCCCGAAATTCATCCATTGAGATATACGTAATGCATATACTGTGTTGAGCGGCTATTCATGTTTAAGTTTCCCAAATAAGGCACAGGGCTTTATACCTGTAGTGTTGTTTAGCAATTGAAAATGTACGTATTGATGTACACATCAATACGTACATTATACGTATGTGTATAATGAATCAATCAATGCAAATGCAATTCAAAGTGCTTTTCATTATATAGACAGATTACAATAGGCAATAAGAAAATTAGAAATGTAAGAAAATAAATACAAAAACAAAATGAAAAGAAATAAAAATAAAATGGAAATATGTACATAAAATGTGTATTATATGAATCAAATTAAATTCAATTTTATTATGATAGAATTATGACAATTATTATTTTTAAAATTATTGAATTAAAACACAGGGAATGAAAATAAAATATTCCCAGATGACAGAACCATTCCTCATGTAAAAGCCAGGCTAAAAAGATGTACGTTTTAAGATTATTTTACAAGACGTCTACTGATCAGATGTTATTGTCCTTGAATGAGATACAGTAATCTAAGGAACAAGCCAGCCGCATATGACTAGGCAGGCCTTTTTTTGCTCAAAGAATAGAGAAGCTTCATTTTGGCAGTAGTAGAGGTAATCTGACGTAAAAAATAATTTGGGCTGGATGGCTGTAGCCAAGGCAGCCGCCATCAACAAACTGTCCTCATTTATGTGAACTCTAACTAGCCATTTAACACATCTATCTATCTATCTATCTATCTATCTATCTATCTATCTATCTATCTATCTATCTATCTATCTATCTATCTATCTATCTATCTATCTATCTATCTATCTATCTATCTATCAGAATCAATCATGGAGTGTCCTCAGAATTGCCATGGGAACGGAGATTGTCTCTCGGGAACCTGCCACTGTTTCCCAGGATTCCTTGGCCCTGACTGCTCTCGGGGTAACAGGATACACACGAAACGTAGCACACAGGCAGACATACACACACACAAACCAACACACACACACACACACACACACACACACACACACACACACACACACACACACACACACACACACACACACACACACACACACACACACACACACACAAACAAACACAGCCAGTGCAACACCCACAGAAGTGTGGTAATTGGCAAGAGGTTCTTATCTCAGCAGTGATTGTGACCTGTAGCCTATGAGGGGCTTCAGTCTATTACAGCTGAATCTCAGCCTCCCACTCTTCTCTGCTTTTCTTTGGTCCTTGCTTTAAAGATGTTTTTTCGGGGGTTAATAAACCCCCTGTTAAACTTTTCAAATTAAAAGCTTAGTACCTAGTTCCAGTTGCCAGTGTCCTTTAATTGGTGCGCCACAGTGCATAATTCCAGCAGTTTAGTCTAGACTATCTATTTATCTATCTATCTATCTATCTATCTATCTATCTATCTATCTATCTATCTATCTATCTATCTATCTATCTATCTATCTATCTATCTATCTATCTATCTATCTATCTATCTATCTATCTATCTATCTATCTATCTATCTATCTATCTATCTATCAATCAATCAATCAATCTATCTATCTATCTATCTATCTATCTATCTATCTATCTATCTATCTATCTATCTATCTATCTATCTATCTATCTATCTATCTATCTATCTATCTATCTATCTATCTATCTATCATCTATCTATCTATCTATCTATCTATCTATCTATCTATCTATCTATCTATCTATCTATCTATCTATCTATCCATCTATCTCTATCTATCTATCTATCTGCGTATCTATCTATCTATCTATCTGCATATCTATCTATCTGCGTATCTATCTATCTATCTGCATATCTATCTATCTGCGTATCTATCTATCTATCTTCTGACCTACCAGGCCTAACAGATCTTGCCGATCCATCCAGCTTCTTGATCTACACAGACAGGATTTAACCTCCAGGTCCCACTAACCCTTTTTCTAACTCTTTGTCCATCTCCCCGCTTCTCCAGCTGCCTGCCCCGTGCTTTGCAGTGGGAATGGACAGTACTCACGCGGGCGCTGCCAGTGCTACAGCGGCTGGAAGGGCACCGAGTGTGATGTGCCCTCCAACCAGTGCATCGACATCCACTGCGGAGGACACGGCATCTGCATCATGGGCGCCTGCATCTGCAACACGGGTTACAAGGGGGAAAACTGCGAGGAAGGTAAGGGGGGAATTTCCGCTTGAACCTCGGTGGGCTTGGGTGTGGTTGTTCCACAAATCTTTGTGCCAGAACAAGTGCTGCACCAAGGAAGACAATGCATAGGAAAGCTTGTAACCAATCTATCCACATTAGAGGTTAGCAAAAATATATAGTTGGGTTTATGAGCTAGGTAGATGACCTCCATGAATGGCAAAAACGTAAAGACTCACTCTCTTTTGTAAAGAATTTGAAATTTTGGATGAAATTATGAAATAGGATACGATCCATGCTCCATTTTGGAGTGTTACATGCGGCAAAACAGCCCCTCAGAGGTCAACACAGCCAAAGCAGGTTTGCCATCGATTTACACCACAGGTCCCACAATTTAATAATATCTCCATTCTGGTGTTGGAATAGAGAGTATTGACCCGTGTATAGGTCTACACTAAAGGACAATATAAATATATATATATATATATATATATATATATATATATATATATATATATATCAGGGTCATCCAAAATAGTGAAGTAATAGGGAAGTACGAGGAAAGTTGCGCTCCCCTCTGGAATCCTTTTTTGAGTTCTTTGGGTAGCTGTATTTATCATCACTGCCTGGTCAAATTCTCACTGATGGCTGTATAAGAAAGTTAAAGCTTTTATTTTCAGCACATCGTGTCTTTGGCAAAGATTTGGCTTCAAAATCTGGAACTGGTGCGTCTGCATGTGCCATAAATCCAAACAAATTTTCTGTAATACTTCTGGTGTTAGATTATAGGACACCGTTGGTATTGACGGCAAACTGTGAAGCATTTTACAACAAAGTGTCTCCGTTAAGACCCAGCAAGCTAGATCCATTAAACTGTTCCTGAATAATTATTGAATAATTTTATATTCAATAATTATTTATATGCTTAATCGATTCCATGCAGCTCAAGGGATTATAGTCACACATTTGACCTCGGCTTCAGTAATCTATAACAAGTTCACACTCAAGGACCCTTTTATAATATCTGGCAAATATGTCTGACAAAGTGAAACACTGGTAATTCTGGATGCCTATATTGTATGTGCAGTACATTTGTATAATTGTAAACCTTTGCAACTGACTACAGTTGCTAATGTAGTAACCTCATACTCTCTCTTACACAGAGACTATTCAGCTTAGCCAGCTACCTGTCAACAGCCACATGTGCACACATGTTAAGTAGACATGCTGTCCACAGATAATTGACTTAGGCAGCGAAGCAGCTATGCTAAGTTATTTTCCTTACCCTGATTTTACGCCGGACGAAAATCAATAGTAATCTGTGGTTACCTACTGACTGACTGAGAAAAGAAAAACAGCAACACATGCACGCCTCTAAGTAAACAAGCGCCCTGAAAATACATCTATTTAAAAGCATGCTCATCAATTCTTAAAGTATAAATACCACCGATTCTTGACACTTGTTTTCTAGCTCTTTATTCCAACAGCTGTGAGATTGATATTTTATTCTTTCTTTTTTTTCTATATACTGTATAAAAGCTGCTTTAAAAGGCAGGGAATGATCACGTAATCTTAAAAATTAAACATATTTTAAGGGAACGTAATTTAGCATAAATGAAACGTGCAGATCATTTACTTTTGATCAATTTAATTGGAAATACAATTATCGCAACTTGTGTTTATGCATTTGTAATCGATTGCCAGGATGCTTTTCTGTCTTTATTATCAGCATCGCCCATTTTTGTAATCATAGATTTAAATGTTTAAATATTGATCCATCAGTAATTATTGCTCTGTATCTGTGAAGGAAACATCACATTCTGTATTGATCATGTATTTAACTGCATTCCTTTAAATATTGAAAGTGTGAATGTACTAACTGTATTTGATCCCTGACTCCCTTGAGTCAGACTGCTTTAGTGCCAAGTGGCTTTTGGAGAACCTGCTTAGCTCTGACGCCAGTTGACACTTACATAAGCCACGCTATCGTGGGTTATGGCCTCCTCATCCTAGCGTCCTTTAGGAATACCCCCGAGGTCAACCTTCGGTCACACTAATCGCGCGTGTGTGTGTGTGTGTGTGTGTGTGTGTGTGTGTGTGTGTGTGTGTGTGTGTGTGTGTGTGTGTCTGCGCCCTCACATGCACATTGCCAGGTATTCCCTGGTAAAATGAAGGTGAAATAATAATAAATACACAAATGAATTAATAAATGTGTGTATGAAAACGACGGCCACACTGAGTATTACAGTAGGAGCCACTTGAAGAGCCGGAGGTCTTTCAGCTGACGGCTGAATCGCAACCAGCTTAGCACCATGAGATGATGCTAATTTCACAAAAACACAATCACATTTCAGAGAGAGATTTTAGTGGATTTTTTCATATGAATGAGAACAGGGTTTACGCTTTATTCTAATCTATATGTTGCATAACTATTTAATTAAAAAATAGAGCTGTTGTTAGCTGTATTTTTATTTACATTTTTAAAATGACAAAGTTCAATAACTTTGTCATGAGAGCACTCAAGCTAATCTGTATAAATCTAGTTTCAAGTTTATTGGCAAATATTTAATAAAAATCATCATTACCGGTAACGAGATGCTTAGTCTCAAAGCCAACTCAGCTTAAAATAAGGGCATAGTATTGATAAAAAATAAAAGATTATTTAAAAAAACATTGTAAAAAAATCTAAAACGCAAAGGAGTAGTGCTGTATAAATAATATAAAAGTATTTACTATTACTAAATAGTATATCTCTATTTACTAGTATTACAAAATAAAATACAGAGAATAATGACAGTGAGTCAACTTGATTGTGGACATCTTAAATCGCAGGCCCCAACACAGACACAGTGTTGTAAGACAATGCAAGGTCCTACTAAGAGGTAAGACAAAACAGGTATGTATTGCAATACTTGATACATTAAAGTGTCTTTGAACTTTTATTTTACTTAAAATAATTGTGAAATACACAGTTTAAACTCCATGGTTTACTTTACATATTAGTTGCCGACTTTTAAATAAATTGCCAACTATTAATTAAGAATTATTAGGAATTATTAAGAAGTCCTGTATGATAGGAAACTAAATTTTTGATTCCCCCTCTACAGAGAGGGACGTTGGTCGGGTTGGAATTCTCAACTCAGTGAAAAACGGGTGGCTTGCTCCATTGGAATGTGGAGATTTTCGTCAGTGGGTCTGCATTTGCATATGTATGGGTTAGGTGTGGCGACTTCCAGACCTGTTGGGTGACACAATGATGGGGCCTATTAAGTCCAAACAAAGACATTATTATTGTTATTATTATTATTATTATTATTATTATTATTATTATTATTATTATTATCTGTAGCCTGCTTCAGTATAGTCACTCAAAAAAGGTGTACTGCAGCCATTAGTACTGCGGCCATTATATATATACATAAAAATTATTATATAATACGTATATTATATAGTATATTAATTATATATATATATATATATATATATATATATATATATATATATTCCCACTCCAATTTGTCTCGTATAGGGTTGGGAATCTCTTGGGACCTCACAATACGACGCAGTGTTTTGGCACCGAACAATTGTGCAGACTCCTTGAGGGCAACTAGGAACTGGGGATGTCCCTGAGAACTAGATAACTTCAAGGGCTTTTCTTCTGGTTGTATTCGCATTGGAACACTGAAGTGAGGCTGATGTGACGTCATCACTAAAATTTGTTTCTGAATCAAATTTGATGCGGGAAATAACCAATCCAGTTGCTGAATCTTCACTCATATTAGCTCTACAAGATATAATTTCAATAAAATTTTAAATGTAAAAGTTTTTCAACTTTTTTAATCTTTAAATTTTTTTATTTAAAAGTTTGTTCTGTCTTTCGTGAGGCTCGTATCGGGACACCGCACCGCACTCGATCTACAATAAAAATAAAATTGTTTTATTGTTTTGTTTTGTTTTTATTTGTATTTTTTTTTTTATTACCACTGAGTGTACGTGAGCTGGTCCTCACCCAGAGCAACGAGACTCAACCGGGGGGACTCAGTCCAAGGGACCATGGTCTTAGGTCTGGACCCATCACCGACATTTACATCACGGAAGGTTCCTCTTGTGCCGATTAGTCCCTGTCCTGGAGTAGGAGCGAAAGAAGTTGCTCAAGACAGAGCTCTAAGAACTACGATCATTCCTACAGCAGTTCCTGCAGTATGGACACAATCAAAGGGATGGTTCCTCCAAAAATGTCCTTAGAATTTTGAAACATTACAATACATTAAGTATTGTGATTAAATTTGTTGCGATATTTCACAATTATTTTAAATTAAATTAAATGTGATAGAAAATATCAAATTTAGGTGTGAGGTATGGTTCCCCGGACCATCTGAATGGCTTTTAGAAAAAAACTTTGGGCAGGGAGGTGCGCTAAGCCCATAACTGTCAAATTTGGGACTTGAAAATAAGGGGGAGTAACTGATTAGGTGCCCTTTTACACACTGTGTATTAATGTGTTTCATTCAATGAAATACATCTACAATAAAAAAGAAAACAGTGATTCATTCATTCTTTAAAATCATTCATTGTTTTGTATCAGAGATGTATATATTAATTGTATTAGATGTACAGAAAGTATGCTCCATTCCAAAACATGTATATTTTTCATTAAACAAACACAAGAGTGTCCCGTATACACAAGTTGCTTTACATTTTGAACTACTGCTCCTCCCGGTGGACAGATACAGCATTGCAACTGCTTTTACACAAATGCAGCCTGGGGGCGCTCCCAGGCTGCATCATCGAGGGGGATATCATTACAGGCAAGATCTAAGCAGGGACCCGACAGGGACCTGGGAGTGACCCTGCATGGGTCAGCCACGCCCCATCCACGGATCTACCTGGGCCCTGTCATGTTCCATATGCCATCTGAAGTGGTTCCTACTATAACTGCTTTGAGGCTATTTACCCTATAAATTGAAAGCTACAGTGATAGTTTCACATTAAAATGTAACACCGCTTTCTGTCAACAGATTACAGATTGCATTCTCTCTATTAATCCCAGTGCCTCATTTTCCAGTGGAAGGTGGAATCTATCTATCTATCTATCTATCTATCTATCTATCTATCTATCTATCTATCTATCTATCTATCTATCTATCTATCTATCTATCCATCTATCCATCTATCTATCTATCATGATTGATCTATAGATTGAACAATATACGTCTATAGATTTCTATGTGTGACTATGGGCCCCTACATTTTTTAACTACATAGACAAAGACAAAACTGAAATAGTAGTCTTTGAGGCAAAATAATAAATACAAAAGACCAAGTTAGAAATCTTGGTGTGATTATGGATTTAGATCTGAAATACAAAAGCCACATTAAGTCAATATCAACTATTATCTTTTGACTTGAGTGTAATTAAAGGCGCTGTTATTTATTATTAAAATTACCATTGAAATCCAGGATCAAAACAAAATATTTTCCCACTTTCTTTTAGGGAATAATCAGCCTGCATTAGGTTGCACTTAGATTTTTTTTCCATCTGTTTTAGCTTCTTCGTCTGCTTTTACTAGTGCACTTTTTTGCTGTTTTGCCTTTTAAAAAAGGTGCGCTTCCCAAAAGACATAACAATGACTTTAATGTATTTTGTGAAGCACTTTGAATTTCCATTGTGTATTGGAGCAATCTTTGTACAATATTTAATCCAAAGAAGGCACATGGTGTATTATCCTGTTCTGTAATTTCAACAATATTGCTAAATGCCTTGAGAGAAATGAAAGATGCTATGATTTATTCAAATAATGAACCAATGATTCCATTAATTTTGCCATCCTTACAGTCGACTATTGTGTAATACTGAGTTGATGTTCTACTAGTCTCAGTTTGAGCTGTACTGTTGCCATGGGCTGTTCATTTTTTTGTTTACCCCAACTTTTTTTTTTTCTCTCCTCGTTTCTATCTCTCTCTCTCGCTCTTTCACCAGTGGACTGCTTGGATCCCAGCTGCTCAGCTCACGGGGTGTGCATCCACGGCGAGTGCCACTGTCAGTCAGGCTGGGGAGGGGCCAGCTGCGAGATCGCCAAAGCCATGTGCCCTGACCAGTGCTCGGGCCATGGCACATACAACGCAGAGAGCAGCACCTGTACCTGTGACCAGAACTGGACAGGACCCGACTGCTCTTTAGGTAAGCCGGGGGGCGGGATGGATGGATAGATGCATGGATGGATGGTTAGAGGCAGGGTTCTCACCAGGTCCTTTAGGTGCTTGAAGTGCTTGAATTGTCATCCTTCGAAATATAAGTAATGTGATACCTTGGAAATTGCCCCTTTTGTGCTGAAGTGCTTGAACTCCCTGCATGAACTCCACATTGGAGTTTGGTTTTGTTATTCAACGTAATTTTTTTTCTTTCCAATATCACTTTTACAACATAGATTATGACAAATGTAAATTGAATCCAGCATAGTTGGAAATAGACACTTCAAATAGTAGATGACAATGAGACAGATAGAAATACATACACACACAAACAGGTCACAAATACGTGTGTGTGTGTGTGTGTGTGTGTGTGTGTGTGTGTGTGTGTGTGTGTGTGTGTGTGTGTGTGTGTGTGTGTGTGTGTGTGTGTGTGTGTGTGTGTGTGTGTGTGTGCACATTTGTCTCACTCCTACACAAATTGTTGTTGGCGGATAATCGCCAGGCTGACAGGTATATCAAAGACTACCCACCCACACACATACACATACACACACACTTAGATAAATGGATAAGATACACCCTCATCTATGCAGATGTGCATGTAAATGCTTGACAGGCAAACACATACACACACACTCACCCATAACTGGACACACAGAGACTTGCCTCACACTGGAACTATACCACGTTGGAGGCGCGTTGGAGGGATATTGAAGACAGCAAGTTAAATATTTTAATGATCAGGATCAATAAGCAAATCTAACAGCAGCCCGAGGTCTCTGTTACTATGTAGGCGCATATAAAACACATTTAAATTGAATGCAGTCTTGGCAAAATCATTTCTGAAATAGGAAAATGCCGTACGGCTAACGTGTACGGTGTTGCACCAAAAGTGGATTAAAATGGACTCAATAGGAAGCATGCACTCACGGCACACCAACACGCCTGGTGTAGTTCCAGTGTCAGGGCCGTGGAGTTTAGTGGGGGCCACCTACACCTACACCCACAGACACATATACTGTAGGTTTTGAGGCTTAGCGAGTTGAATTAAGGGCAGGCATGCGACTGTCCAACTCTTCATTGATTTTTTCATTTCATTTATTTTATTTTCCGGCTTTCTTTCGGGCAGAGGTGTGCGGTGTGGATTGCGGCACCCATGGCGTGTGCTACGGCGGCGCGTGCCGGTGCGAGGAGGGCTGGGCAGGAGGCGTGTGCGACCAGAAAGCCTGCCACCCACTGTGCGCCAAGAACGGTGTCTGCAAGGAGGGAAAGTGTGAGTGTGACCAGGGATGGACTGGAGAGCACTGTAATATCGGTGAGTCACCCAACACACACACACACACACACACACACACACACACACACACACACACACACACACACACACACACACACACACACGCGCACACACACACTTGAAAATGTTGAATGCGTAATGTGTAACTCACCACTATCAACATTTTCAACCAAACCCTACACACAGACTCAAAAATGTCCGTAACCCTACTGTAGCGTGATGAGGACCTGTAATTAATATTCATGGTTTAGTTGAGTGCCACCAACTTTGTAATAAAAAAAATTAACTTTAAAGTCAGTTTATGGCCACACGAACGGGGATAGAGGTCTGTACTCTTCAGGATCGTGTCGTAATGTTATCATCGCCTTGTTTGCGATTGTGGCACCGCCCCATGCTCTTGCCTGCACGGGTGCTCCATGTCAGTTACGCACATTTTTATATTTTTTGAACATATTGCGCCTAATCTCCGGGTGCGTTGCAATGACATTTCACTGCATATATGTATGAACGTATGTATATGTATGTGACAAATAAACCTCTTGAATCTTGAATCTTGAATCGTGCAACTACTTCCTAATCAAGCAATGAATATTTATTCGCAATAAAATAATTTGAAAATGTGGTAAAAAGGTTGAGGTAGAAAAGGGGAATTAAAGCAAGTTAAACACAAGGGAAGTAAAAATGTTGTTCTGGTGAGAGGGGAAGTATTAACTATAGATTGGAGGAATTGCATTTGGATGCGCACAAAGGACACTGCTTACTCACTCTTAACTGAATGATAAAAATAAATGTATCCCCGTGCCCACACGAACATCCCTTCTCCATGAGCTGTCTGAGCTTACTGGATTGCAGTTCCCTGGGTCACCCTTAGGTCGGCCCCCTGGTGTGTGTAGTCTCACCTTGGGCCCCGAATAAGACTGTGGATACCCTCGTACTATCGGGTCCAGGACAATGAGACGCAGCTATGATTGTTTGGCCGCTATCTTTCGTGGCTTGGCGTGTGGTTGGTGGCAGCTTTGGAGAATGCAGGCTCATTCGAATGCAGGGTTGGTGGGCCGTCCATAGTTCGATTACCGGTGCCGCGTGGTGCTCTAAACTGGTTGAGGTACAAGACGGGAGGTCTAACAGTATAAAAGGAGGATCTGTGCGACTCAGCAGAGTCATGGCGCGTAAAACATGGTTCCAAAAAGGGAAAACACAGGGAAAGGAGGCTACGTGGCAATGCACCAGGTAAAGTTTCCAGGTAAAAGGGGTGGTCGCAAGAGAAAGAAGAGAACTGAGGAGACAATCGTATCTCAGTGTTTTATGTCCCTTGAGGGGGCATAACCGGAAGTGACATCCTTTGACGGCCATTAGCCAAGGAGTTGTCACAAGGTTTTATCGCGCCATTCTAGAGGCGAGGCGTTCCCCTTTTTACCCAGATGCGTTCAAAACTCTATGTCTAATCTGAATATTGAAATCCGTCTCCTTTAATCATTTAATACCAATATTACATTTGTGTTTGTCAAATAAATCTTAAAATAAGAGAAGGGAGGACCACGCACAAAAGTAAATCCTGAAATAAACAAAGTTTCCGTCTCGTTTTCTCACTCTTTCTCCCGTGGCTTCACCTCTTTGTCTGATGAAAAAAAGAGTTCTGTGATCAGAGGCTCTGGGCCTCTCATTATATTATCTTTTGTGATTGTTCGTCGTTTAATCAGGTTTTCTCGCTGTGATCAAGATTCTCTCTTTTCCAAGAGAGACCTGAATTTTTTTCGTCAATATGTATAATTTGACAACGTAATTAGTAGTTTTATTGATATTATAATTGTAATTAAAAAAAAATAAAATAAAATATATATATATTTTTTTTCATTAATTTATAAAAATCTACTTTTTTAATTTTATTTTAATATTGTTATTATTCTCCATTTTCTCAGATTGTTGAGCTCTTTTTTATTATTTATTTATTTATTTATTATAATAATGGTGTGACGCACCAAACCTCAATCACCAATCCAATTCCCAGCATATGTAAATATACCTGGTGAATAAAACAAATTCTGATTCTGAATCTGATTCTGATGTTACAGAGTCAAATTTCAAGCAGGTTTTGAAATATCAGTTAAAATACCAGCCAATACTAATAATCAGCAAATAAAACTCTGAAGTCATCGAGGGCAATGTGGGACTTTTATTTCCATTGTCTATTTTTATTTCGAGTCTATACTTGTGGTAAGGCTGTTTGTTGAATTTAAACCCGATTTAAGATTTCCTTCTTTTTCATTGCCTTATTTCAAAAACTAATGTAGATTTAATGTGGACATCATCTTGAAAGAACAGGACAGCTGCATTATAAAAACTATGTGTCTCCTCTAACCTAAGCTTTTCTCTACTAAATCGCTCTGTTTCCTCTCTCTCTCTGTCTTCCCTTCCTACCTTTCTTTTTTTTCTGAAGCTCACAACCCGGATATAAGAGTAAAAGGTACTGTGCTTTTCTCTCTTCCTTCCTTCCTACTTGCCCTCCTTTCTCTTTATCAGGCACTTTCTCCTCCTTTTTTTAGCCTTTATCTCATTTTTGATTTGTATCTTTACTTGCTAAGCACTTCCGAGCTGTGGTCACTAGTTTTTTGTTTTTTTTCCCCATTTCATTTCATCTTATTTTTCCACCATTTCTTACAGATTGATCTCATGTCATTTTTTCTTCTTTTTTTGTCTATGGCTTTGGACATCCCACTACTACTTAATCATTAATGCCGCAAAACTTACTCCACATCCACTGTCGAAAGAAGGCTTCCGTTTCAAAGCACCCAAAGGTGCTCTGCTACCAAGAATTACACTATTGATGGCTTGTGCATGCCTTTTACCCTCACGTAATGTTGAAATAGAGAGAAAGGAATTTCATATTGGTCTACACCAAGAAATTTTCTGGTGTGTTGACCTAGGTCAAAATGCCAGAAAAATAGCCTATTTGGATTGGTGTGAATTATACACCAATCCAAATAGGCTATGACCAATGGAGAAAAATAATTTCATGGCCGTTTCGTCTTATCCTTTGTGTGCTGTAGTCTGACACATAGTCCTGATTAAAATATTTGGGGAACTTTGAAAGTGCAGCCAGGTCGTGATGATTGCCCAAATCCTCATAAAATGACATAGAAGGACATACAATCTCATTACTGCCTTCGACTGCAAAATCCAGTAATGGCACGCAAAATGAAATACAACTTTTATCTTGGTTACCTCGAATATCGGCGGTCCTGAATCGGTCCTGTTAGTTTGGCTCTGCTGAATATGAGAACTGAGCACCAAACATTTAGCTAAAGAAGAGCTTTTTTGTTGACAGCACCCCCTCAGAGTTTCCACGGGCCCTTAAAAAGTCTTAAAAAGTCTTATTTTTATTTTCTTTTATCTGTCCAATAGAACGACGCCATCCACGGCCGATTAAGTAGTTGACTGGGTATTTCAAAAGAAGAAAAGTATATGTTTTATATTCTTAGCATAAGAAGTATATTTCAGACCTGTGGGATTTTCCTTCATATCCTTTGTATTTTTATTTTGACAGTATGCATTATGGATGTGAAATAGATCTTAAATTGCATTCATAATGGATTTAAAAAGGTCTTAAAAAGTCTTAAATTCAACTTGTTGAAAGCTCCAGAAACCCTGCCGCTGTTGGTCACTGAAGCTGCTTTCACACATGCACTGCAACCATGAAATGATCTAGACATTACCCGGAGGAACTCTATGTGTGAACGCAAATGTCCAAATCAGTTGGACCGGACATTAAGCAGACTTTACCCAGCCAGCACCCGAGTACAAAGTCTGCGTAATGATCAAATGTGTGAACAGAGCAGGTGAATGTCCGGAGAATTCACAAGTTGGCGTGTCCCTTACTGATGATGTCTCTATAATGCGCAAGTCATTTACCATTGAATGGATCTTCGTTCACGTAGCCTAGCTGTTTGGTACTCCTTTCTGCTCTACTTTACATGGAGTATCAATGCAAAAAAGTCACAATTACTGATAAGTCGGTAGCCTCGTCCGCCATCTTGGGTGTGCTGTATTGCATCATGTGCTGCCTCCTGCACGCTCTAGCCAGGCTCCGCCCCTCACCTAAACCAAACAGAGTAATTCCAGTAGGTGTAAGCACGTCTGACACGGACAATCTCCGGTTGTGTGCTACATGTGTAAAAAGGCAACTCCGGACAATGCCTGGACCTGATTATCCGGATATTGCCGAAGTTCATGTGTGAAAGCAGCTCTAAAGTTAGACTTATTGTCATCCACTATTCTGCATGAGGCTATGTTAGATAGATAGATAGCTAGATAGATCGATAGATCGATGGATGGATGGATATATGGATATATGGATGACTCACTGTGGGTGGGCCTGCCAATTTAGGTAATCAATAGTCTTTTTCTTAAAAATGTTCTTTGAACTTTTGGTCCAAAAACCTGGTCAGTCGTCAAAAATCATAGTAGAGCGGCCAAAAAAAACCCCAGTATAGTACAACAATCTCAAATATATACTACAGGTGGCCTTTTATGAAGTCATTTATTCACTTCACTGAGAAAGCCTGTCTTGTCTCAACCCGTAGACGATGTTGACTCAGTTTCGGTGAATATAATTGCCAATGTAATTTTGCATATGGAACGCAAAATTAGATGAGCAATTACCATTTGGTGAAAATACAACAACTTTGTTCAATTTGAATGGATGATTGGTGAAAAAACAACAACAATTATTGTCTTAAATAATATGAAAATATAATAATGAATATCCAATGTATTTTTTTTATTTTTTTTTTATTTTTTTGAACTTTCCTTCTTTTGCATTGTCAAAAAAAGAAAACTGATTTTGGTAAGCCTTTTGTTTTCTTTTCTGTAACCATGTTGCCTCCCGAAGGTTTGTTTTTCGTTTTCTTTCCGGGCGTGGAATGAATTTATTCCTCCATATCTGTCTGCTTAATCCTCCGCTTGTCTCTCTCTCTCTCTCTCACTCTCTCTCTCTCTCTCTCTATTTTTTTGTCTCTCTCTGGCTCTCTTTCTTTCTATCTGGTCACTTTTATTGCCATGACCCACACCTTACCCCCTCCTTCTTTCCCCCCTCCTTACTCCCTCTTTCATTTGCCCTATCTCTGCCATTTCTGTCCATATAAAAAAAAAAAAAAAAAAACACTACAAAAGATTTTAAAAAAAATAGAAAAAATTGCCAAGTGCTTTTGTTTTGAACTTTGCGTTCTTCTTCCCTAACACTCCTTCCCTCTTCTCCCTCCTTGCCCTCTCTCCTATTCTCAGGATATAAAGGTAATTCATCCCAAAGACACCAGGAGCCTGTTATCCCTACAGAGCATACCACTCGCCAATGCTTCTGTTTATTTCTTCTTCTTCTTATCTCTCCCTTTCTCTCTCTCTCTCTCTCTCTCTCTCTCTCTCTCTCTCTCTATCTCTACGTTTGCCTTTTTTATTCCAACTATCCCTCCCTGCTCCATTATTCCCTGGATATCCTCTTTCGGAATGTCTTTCACTCACATTCTGTTTATTTCTTTCTTTCTTTGTTCCTTAACTTATTTTGTCAATTATTTCTTATTTTGTTTCCTTTTCTGTTCTATGTTCTTTGTCACAGACCCTCTCTGCCTTGAAGCACGACAGTTGGCATTTCCTGTGCAAGCCTATTATCACCCACCTTTTTGTTGTTGTAGTCCTTTGTAGTCCTGATTTTTTAGTATTTCCGATCTAATAATTTTTGTCTGTGTCTGAATCCGAAAGCAAGCGCACACCGCACACACCAATGCCAACACCCCCATGCAGTATAATGCACACCAAAGCACCCATGCATCCACTCACTCACTCACTCACTCACTCAATCACTCGCTCACTGTGTGGTTTCTCTATTGTCCTGCATCCAGAGGCCTGAACATTTTTATAAGTGTGCGTCTAGTTCTCCAGCTGCCAGCTGCCCCTTCCTCCACTCTTTTTCCCTTCTTTCTTTCTTTTTTTCTTCCTTCCTTTCTTTCCTTCTCTCTCTCTGCAGTCACATCTATGCAGATCGGTTATCAGAACCGTTAGCGTGATCGCTGCCTCTGTTACAGGACCTGTCCGCACATACGGACAGGTCCTGTAACGTTTTTTGTGCTTTCGTCTGGACAGCGAGATTTTATGAAACACTGTGGATGTGGGCAAGATTTCTTTTAAAATTGGATGCGTTCTCAGAGATACACATATAGATGTGGACGAGGCCTGAGAATTTTCAGACAGGCGCCAACGACGCAGCTGTGAACTAAGATCCATGCCAATGAACCTACACCCAATCCCCTCGGAGAGGAAGAAAACACTGGTGTGGTTTGCATGGGGGGAGAATGAGCTTCAGAGAACGGTGAAGTTAAGCACTGTAAAGGCAATAAAATCACAAAACAACTTGTACAATTGTCAAGACTGAAAAATGAGCTGGGAAGAAAGCGGGGACCTCGTGGAAATATAGCAGCAGTAATAATACAGTAATATATTACTTTTTGAAGTAACAAAGTAATGTAACGCATTTTTAATACGCTTTTGGTAGTATTATTACATCATCATCATCATCATCATCATCATCATCAGCTTAGACTGTGTTGTTAATAATCCACTCGTTTTTACATTTATAAAATAGTATTAATTACAGTTTCTCACACGGGTGATAATCCACTTGCTCTTTGGTCCTTACAGTATGAAATCAAATGATAATTGACACAAGAGTCGCAAAAATGAATGCAAAGTCGGAAAAATGTGGCTCCTAAACAGTAAAACAAACGAATGCATGCGCAGAGCTCACATAAAGCATGTGACCAAATCTCTTGAAGAGACCATTTATCAAGTGTTAAACATGTATACAAATTAAACTGAGCAGACACAGAAGTGCAGAGAAGGTCAAGTCATTTTGTAAAGTAATGTATTACTTTAAAATTTAAGTAATGAGCAATATGTAATATCTTACATTTTGAAAGTAACATGACAAAACCAACTGGACCAATATAAAAAAGATACAATTGAATAAATGACCCGAACTCTGCTGCAGACCAGCAGCCTATCTTGGTGTTAAAAAGGCAAAAATAGAAATCTATCCAACGCAATGAGATTGATTCCACGGTGTCTAATATAAAGAAAAAAAACCTCTCAAGATGAATTCCTCTCCAGTCAATGTGGTACATGTAGGTCCATGCGACCTAAACAAACTGGATGTTGCACGACTGGCCTCAAAGGTGTTATAGCACAGATCAGGCGCTCTCCCCCCGTACTGCTGTGTTGTGTCCTGCGCTGCCGCCCCTCTCTCTCTCTGTCGCCCTCGCTCACTCTGTCTTTCTCCCTCCCTTTTCAACTGGGCTTTGCTTGGTTCAGATATCGCACCTTATATTTAGTACCCTTCACCTGACAACCTCTGTGTCTCCTCCGTGAAGGGCGGGGGGGCATAAAGTATAGTTCCTCGGAGGTGCTTAATCGAACAAATCCACCTCCCTATACTTTGTGTGTTCTCTGTCTGTCTACCAGTTGTGTTTTCACATGGATTAGTTCTTTTTATGTTGTTGGTTGACTGGCTGACAGGGATGAGCCAATGGTGCACTTCAAATAAAACATTCACACACACGTCCATTTTTTTTCTTTGTAATTCGGTTTTGACAGAATTTCCAACAAATGAAGACCTTGTGGCGTGTTTTTTTTTTAATATTCCTAAATAATGAAGACTTTTCAACTTTCTATTTTCTTGTATCATCTAAATGACCAAATAAACATCAACAGTATTGCCGTGACATCTTTGTTTGGGTATGGATTATTATTATTATTTTATTTTTTATTTTTTTGTAATTACTCTGCAAATGACGGCAACTTGGTTGAAGGCAATTTTTTGTTGTTTTGATTTTGGGTTCATGTGAAACTACAACCTAGTCAGTGCATTTCACCGAGACCTGACCGTCCCGACTGTCCTGTCTGTCAGTCTGTCTCCCTCGCACATGGGTCAGTGTATCTCTCCAACTGTCTATGTGTCTGTGTGTTATTGTCTGTCTGTGAATGAGGTTCCTAGCAGATCCAGCCCCCAAATTGACCTTCCCGCAGGAGGAACATTTGATTTGCACACACACAGACACACACACACACACACAGACACACACACACACACACACACACACACACACACACACACACACACACACACACACACACACACACACACACACACACGCACACACCTTAATGTCAACCCATACACACAAATAGACATGTAAATGAAAAGATAGGAATGTATTGACTTGACCACATCCCATCCATCTGTCATTCCATCCATGTAACGCCCAGTGCACTGGTGCTAATGCTGTGCACTTTTTTGTCCCAAAACCCAGAGGGGTGCCCAGGCCTTTGCAACAACAACGGTCGCTGCACCCTGGAGGCCAGTGGCTGGCACTGCATCTGCCAACCGGGATGGAGAGGGGCCGGCTGCCATGTCGCCATGGAGACACTCTGCACAGATGGCAAAGACAATGAAGGAGGTGAGTTTGTGTGTGTGTGTGTGTGTGCGTGTGTATTATTTATTATACATGTGGACACATAACTGGAAAGTTAATAAACCTCAAACCATGGTCTTGGAAATTATCAGAGATTTTTAAGTTATTCTCACATGCCCAATGCCAAATGGCTCCAAACATGGCTGAAGTCAAACATATCCCATTGCTTCTCCGATCACTCGATCCTGACATCATCGCACCTGCGTGGGAAGTTGTGGATCATCAATATTCCACTCAACAGTTTAGAACAAGGAAGTTTTGACGTTGCTCCCAAAGTCATGAAGCGTGACTGGTCTGTGTGGAAGAAACAGTGAAATCCACATTTTTCTTGCTGCTGTTTAGACTTTTTTATTATAATCTAGTCCCGGTCTGACTACTATAAGTACAGTCGTTTTTATTTTTCTATTCTCTATTCTCTTCTATCTAGACCTGGTCTTAAATGGTCTTAAAAGGTGTGTTGAAAAAAAACATTGAAATCCATTCTCTGTTTTCTCACGTTTTCACAAATGTGAAATAGGGTTTTACATGCTGTTTATCGATACAATAAAACAAACCATTTACAATGTGTTTTTATTTAACTTTAGCCTGAAAATTCAGAGGTTTTTGAATGTTACTTAAAAATCCAAGGAGCTGGGAATTGCTTTCAGCTGATTACTGAAATGAAAAAGAAACACGCAGCTGTCCTAGCGTTAATTGTTGGAGTTCACCGAGTATTTTTTTTTTGTCAAAATGCATTTAAAATGCCAATGCCAAATGCAAATGTCAAAACAATTATTTTGAGATTTAAAAGAATTGGTGTACCCCCTGCAGTACCCCTGCAGTGGACTCCCGGTTGAAGACCACTCTTCTAGATAGTCCACTAGTGGGAAATAATACTAAAGCCTGATACGATGTAGTCTACATAAACTATTTAGCAGGAAGACAGTTTACTACAGTAGCAGATGCTGAGTTATGTGACTGCACCAGGTACTCGGAAAGTCAAAGGGAAGGAAACAAGCAACTTTCAAGAGATGGAGAGTTTTTTTATGCTGCACTTGACCAACGAAAGGTGCTGACAGATGGACAACGATACCTGTGCTGACATAGTTTTGGAGATTTGCATTGGAATAGTAGTTCAAAAAATTAGTTTAACTAATAGTCATATTTTGTTTACCTTTCAATCTGAACTAAATTGGATCCACATTGAAATTTGACATTCAATTTAACGGTTTTCAGCATTGTAAGTGAGGCCTAACAATTAAATATGTGTACGGATGTGTGTGTGTGTGTGTGTGTGTGTGTGTGTGTGTGTGTGTGTGTGTGTGTGTGTGTGTGTGTGTGTGTGTGTGTGTGTGTGTGTGGTTGTTTTTGACATGGGTTGATCTGCCTTCATGTATGGATATACAGTATGTTCGTGAGACATACAGCTGTCTCCACACAATACACATACAGTACACACAAATACAGTATGTGTGTCTATTAGTGTGTCTCTTTATGACTGTGTGTGGATTTCAGATGGCTTGACGGACTGCATGGACCCAGACTGCTGCCTGCAAACATCCTGTCAGAATCAGCCATATTGCAGAGGGTCACCTGACCCAGCCGAGGTCCTCAACCAGTCTCCAGCCTCACTGGTCCCCCAGCAGGTACGCAGCTCACAGCAGTTATAGCTACTATATAATTTTCCTTTGTTATAATTTGCGGTAGCTTTGAAACGCAATTAACAGGTACATTTACTGCACAAGGGAACAACTTTGTGGAAAAAAATAAGAAAATAAATAGTATGCAATTAAGCAAATAACATGTAAAAATTAATATAATATACTGCAAATACCATAAATATGTTGGATACTTGATGAAGTCGATGAAAAAAATATGAAAATAATTCTCAATTTAAAAATGTAATTATAATGTAATAATACATAAATAAATACACAAATAAATGTTGATAAAATAATAAGAAATAAATAACAATAAAAACCCTCTAGATAAAAGAGCATTCACTCAGGTCATGTTATCTAATATAAAATCATAATATAATATAATTTAGTGTGAAAGACAGAGAATTTTGGAAACCATTTGAGTCCATCAGCTGAAATTGATTGGCTATGTCCTTACTTTACTCTGGACTTTTAGAAATGTTCCTTGTTCCTTGTTGTATATATTTTGGGCTATAATTCCAAAAACCCACGTACTGGCGCCTAAACTTCACACACTTGACCCCTCCTTTCTCATCGTGTCATTTCACAGCTTTAAATAAAGCTGTGAATCTAAATATATTTTTCGTAACAGATCTGCCATTGACGAATCAGGCAGCTTGTCTAAGCTGTCACTTTCAACTCCAGTGGAACAACTTGCGTTGCTGCTGCATATCGCAGTGGTTCCTCGCCAGATTGTGAAAGCCCAACTGCTCCACCTGAATGAAGAAAAAAAGACAAATGAAAACATATCAATAGAACATCATTACTGGGTTGACTAATATGATATTTCACCCTTCAAACGGTAATCTCTTCATCAGGGTAACTTTCAGCCCTAACGCCCCATTTTAAATATGATGAAGTGAATGAATTGTGAAAATGCAACAACAGGAACGTAAAGAAGCACAAATTGTATAAATGAGTATTCTCCGGTGAATATGTTTTGTTTTTTTTGTTTGTTTTTTTATGTTTTTTTACTTGAAGGAGTTTCTCTGAAGCCATTTGCAGTAATCGCTCCAGGTTATTAATTACACGCCTCACACTTTTTGTCAGATCTGGTTATATAGACGCCAGACTTTTCAAAGTGTTGGAACTGTTGATGTGACCCAATCTCCTTCCACACTGTCACAATGCCCCTTGTCTGGCTTAATGCGCAGTATTCTCCCTGCGTGTCTCCTTTTCTGTCTCTCTGGCCCATCTCATTGCATATTTCTCTCTCTCTCTCTCTCTCTCTCTCTCTCTCTCTCTCTCTCTCTGTCTCTCTCTCTCTCCCTGTGTGTGTGTGTGTGTGCGTGTGTGTCTGTGTCTGTGTCTGTGTCTCTGTGTGTGTGTGTGTGTGTGTGTGTGTGTGTGTGTGTGTGTGTGTGCGTGTGTGTCTGTGTCTGTGTGTTTTCCTCAGGTGGCTAGGTCTTTCTACCAGCGAATCCACTTCCTCACTGGCCCGGACTCCAGCCACATTGTCACTGGTGACAACCCTTTTAATAAGAGGTGAGCTCCCGCAGCGTGACGTGGCACCCCACCACCGAACTAAACAATTGTATCTCAAAACAGTTATATACAACATTTTAAATGCATAAACAGATGAAAACCTGTTGATGTTGATGTGACTTATCTACGTACTACATGTTGGGTGTGGTGGTCAACCCCGAGATCTGTAAGGATTATTGTAAATTTCTATCTCAGAAGTATCGTTTCTTGCCTAGTAGTGTAATTAATTACAATTGATTGTTTGTGATACTAATCAAGCATGAGTTAAATGGTCTCTCCTGAATAAAAAATATAAGTAATTAAAGTAAAACACAGAAATGCACAAAAACTAAAATAAAAAATTGAATTATTACTAAATAAATGAAATTAAATATAATAGAAGGTTAGGTACAACATTAAATAAAATTGCTAAATAAACACAAATACCCCAAAAAAAGACAGACAAGAAAAGTCAAATAAATGAATGTACAGAATATACATGCAATCCTATGCACAAGATAAGTTATTGATAAAAAATGCTTAATTACAGTAATGCATGGAATTGGTTACTCCCACTACGACACACGTATATAGTACACACACACACACAGACACAGACACACAGACACACAGACACACACACACACACACACACACACACACACACACACACACACACACACACATACACACACACACACACACGCAAAGCGGAAATGTCTCAGAGTATGCAACAATTATTTTCCTATTGGTACACACACCTACACATTAGGATTTTATGCTAATATGTTTATTCTAAGTTCCTCTGCATCATTATAGATACAGAATTGGAAACAAACTGTACTGAGTAAGGGAGTGGAGGAGGAGGACGATTGGAGATTGAGCTGTACATCACCTCTTCCCTCAGGGACTGCTTTAGCCTCTGTCAGCCGGTATCTTGGAGACAGTTGGAGAGAAGTGGCAGGGATGGCAGTGTGTGCATTGGAGAGACAAGTGTTTGGTGAAGGTGTTCTCCCCCACTCTCTTTAAGTTCCTTCAAAAGAGAATTTGAGACAAGAGAGGGAGAGAGTGGGAGTAAGAAAGCAAAAAGTCAAACATGTACGTACCACGATATCCATAAATTGCAACCAACACACGCATACTGCAATCAATACTCCGAGATGGAGAACAGTCATTGACAGTAGTCTCTGGGGTTGAATATAATAGGGTATAAGGCGCATACTTCCTTGACTTGATTACCGAGATGATTTTGAGGATGGTGAGAGAAAGTTGCTGGCTCCATTCTTAACACTCCAGACAATGGAGGTTTCAGTTGCTTTACAAATATCTCTTACGCGACTCTGCGTTTGGCAGCAATCCTTCTCCATCGCATTTTTCCATGTCCGTCCTCTTGGTCAAGAATCATTTTGTGGATAGGTGTTTTGAAGTCATCAAACCGGGTCCCTAAACCCCTCAAATATATTCACACAAATGTTGCACTGCAGTTACACCGTAGTTAACACAAAGGAAAGAAGCTATCGTTCATTTTTCACTCACTCAAAAGTGTGTACTTTGGTCCCATTGACTTACACGTCAAGGGAAGCATGATTTTTTCCTCAGTCAGCCAGGAGAGCACTGATTGAGGAAGCCGTGCTTGGCATAGCTTCACTTTCACACTCCAGTCCGTAAAGTGCAAGAGAGTTAGACGAGTAGGAGGTACATCCACATCGAAGGAATACGAGGGAAGTGCTATTCAGCCAGTTCTGTCATTTTTTTTCCCCCTCACATTCTTTTATACCAGACAGAATTTTTCATTGTGCGACGGTAGAGCGGCATCTGTAATAAAAACTTCTTATATGTTCATAATAGACTGCAGCCACCACCTCATAACAGGATTGCTGATTCATTAGGATTAGGGCTTGAAAACTCTGTGTGTGTGTGTGTGTGTGTGTGTGTGTGTGTGTGTGTGGGGGCAGAGGGGAGGGTTATAATTCTGTGTCATGTTTTCAGTGACACATGCTGACAGTCGCATGTTAATACATTTGTACCAGCTCAAGAGTTGAATAGACACCCACACGCCCGCACAACCTAACAACCTATTATAAAAACCTTTCTTTGGTCAGGATTAAATCTGATGCAACATGATGTATATACCTTTAGTTAATTATTTTGATGCACACACAGAGACATTCACAAACACACCATACACCCGCACTCAGTGGCGGGCTGTGAATTTTACACCTAGGCCTTCAGTGGCGTCCTACCTAAATCAATCCACCTCTAAATACCATCATTATGGCGCCATGCTTACAGACACCATCAATAGTATACAGAAATGCAGTAGAACAGGATGTTGCATCACAGACAGGTATTTTATATTGCAAGAATAAATGCCATTATTAAAGCAAGAAACCTAATTAACACAATTCAACAGGTTTCCTTTCACTGCAGTCAGAGCTGTGCCACATACATATATAGCAGAAGCATAAATATTAACCTGATATGATGACAAAATGACAAAAATAAAGAAAATGAATTACACTAACCAAAACATTTGATTATTTGTACACAAAATTCATCCTCCTCTCTTTCCTCAAGAAGAGTTCAATGACTCAGTTGTACAGGTTATCTGTGTGTTTCAACTCCGACAGTAAGCCCTTTTCAATCGCCATGGAGCGTAATGCTGAAAGTCGAGTCTGTCCAGTCATATTTCTGGCATAAGTTTTAATTCTCTTTAGAGAATGTCCGCTTGACAGACGCAGTTGACACAGGGATAGTCACCGGCAAACATGCCAATGTGTACAGCTGCCCCATGCTCTCCCTCAGAATTTTCTGCTGAATGAAATTCAGCGGGACTATTCCATTCAAAATCAGTCACGGCATACATTACAGTCGGTTCTGTTTTAAGCTGAGACAGGTCGAAAAGTGTTCCGTGACTCTGCGTTAAGCTGGCTAAGGCTGTATGCAGGATTTTTTTCCGGGTGTGTCTGAAACTGCTGGGGGTCTAGGAGGGACAGAAACATTAATTTTCCATGGTCTTGAAATCGATTCCGTATCTGGCAAATAATGGTGTCCAGAATATTGCTGTGAAGTTGTTGGTAGTTTGCGTGAAGATCTCCGTGTGCTGGGCCTCTCCATGCTTCGTAGATCTGACCAAATTGGCCACATCCGAGTACTCAAAAATCCCATTAAATGTGTGAAGCAAAAAACAAAACTCGAAATCGTCCCGACGTGCATTAAATCCATCAGCACAACGCACAGATTCCTCGTCATACTCATCATGATGCTCCAGTATGTGGTGAAACAGCTCCTTTAGGGCTGACTTTCTTCTCAAAGTCTGTACTGACCAAACTTGATGTGTATTGCCACCGCATTGGTGACACACGAGGAAGACGCCGCTGGCAAATATCGATTTGATTAGTCAGTTGCGTGCGCTGAGGGGATCTGGAGGAAAATGCAGCTAGGCCACTGAGGTGGGCAAAAAAGATCTTGCATTCTTTAAGCTTTGAGGCCCCTTGAGTCAGTGCTAAATTTAGTTTACGTGCATGGCAGTGTATGAATAACACCATAGGTGCCCTCTCCTTAACTTTAGCCTGCACTCCATTTAGTCCAGATGACATGACAGGTGCACCATCGTAACACTGTGCCACAACTTAATCCAGACATTCATTTTACTCCAAGAAACGGACAATAAGAGCAGCAATGTCATGGGCTTGCTTGCCACTAGTAACATCTTCAAATGTTATGAAGCGCTCCTTGACACCCGTGTCCGTCACATAACGCAGGACCAGTGCGAGCTGTGCTGCATTACTCACGTCTGTCGTCTCGTCCACCATAACAGCGACAAATGTGCTTTATTACTCTCCATTTTTATCTCTTCTCCCATCACTTCAGCAGTAGCATAAATCAGGTCGTTTTTTATTTTGCCTGACGTCCCTCAAAACATTTTTTTAGTGGACAGGTGATAATGTATGTCACTAGTGCTCTCAGCAAAAAAAGAAAGAAGCTCCAAATAGTTGCCTCTATTTGTGGATCCAGGGCTTTCATGGTGTCCCCGAAATGAAAGTTCTTGTTTACCCAAAAATATGACACAATCGATCAGTCCTCTCAAATTTTCCCTATTTTTCTTCACCTTTTTGTTGTGGAGTTCCATTTCCCGTTGCACTCGTTCGTTGAGCTGCTGGTTTCCCCGAACATTTTCAAAATCGCCGTCGCTTGTAAGTGTCCGGCCGTGCTTTGGTGTCTCATTGCCGCCTCGGTTAGACAACTCAAGTTTGCAAACCCAATGTGGCTCCAAACACCAAGTCAATCCGTTGCAAATAACAGACATTCCCAGCAATACAATTTGCAGTGTTCCTCAGAGGCTGTAAGCCAAGGGTACCGCTCGTAGTTTGTGACTTGAAAGTGGCGGACAAATCCTTGGCCGACCTTTTGTTATGATGTCCAGCTTTTCTTGAAAAGTCGGTCTTGAAAATGGCGTTAAAATTATATCTGCGATTATATCAATTAATTATTAATTATGAATTATTATAATATGAATTAATTTCTTCTCCTCCTTCAGCCATTGTGGGTTGAAAAAACTATTAAATAACGGAAATATTTTAGCTTGTAAAGGTCGCTACGAATGTGGTTTAGCTAGTTCTCACGCTCTCTGCCCATCCAATCAAAGGACAGGAAAATGCCGATGTTATTGAACGCCTGCTTGATGGCTCTGGTGTCGCCAATTCGAAATATGCTTCGTTGCCATTGATTTTAAGTTCCAAGCACCCACACCATTGATTCTGAAGGCCTCAAGGCAGATTTCTTTGACATGGCAACACATGATGGATGAAATCTGATTGGATAAAAGCTGTAACATAAACATACACTACTGGAAACAGCGCAAACAAGAGAAAGGCTATGAAATGAATATAATTAACATTTGGGAATAATTATATGAATAGAATAGACATTTGGGAATAATTTTATATATATTCATGAAAATAAATATATAAAAATGCAAGTCAGTGATTCTGATAGTGTTTTGGCCAGCAGAGAAGGCCTTGCTGGCCCTGACGGCCCACCACTGCCCGCACTACACCTGACACCCCTCCTGTTTTCCCCTGGATTCTTCCGTATTTTACCTTTCTCTTCCGCTGTCCTCCTGTTAAAATATTTTCCCTTCAATCTCCCGTATTTTTAACCTTTCTAAAAAAATGCACTGATATTTTAAAGCAAGTGGTTGCCTAGTGGTGATTTTAGGATTCACTGTGTGTACCATTGTCTAAATGTAAACATAGATGAATATGTGGACAGCAATCCTAGCGGTCTCTGCTTCGCTGCACGTCCCCGTTCCTGTTTCTCCAAACAATACAAATAATAACATTGTGTTTTTATTGTACATGTATTTATTTTCCTTTTTAGGGAGACATCTTCAGTCACTCTCTTACTTGTTTCCAACATTGTTTTTTCTCCAACACACTCACAGCTGATTGGCTATTACAAACCCCACCTACCCCACACACCCCACCCCGCTTCCTCCCTTACTTCCCCAGCGTAAATTACAGGTGCATTAGCTGGACAATCGTTGGCATACTGAATTATTATGGGATGATGGTGATGAGAGAGGGCGCCGCTCGCTATTAGAAGACACACTGTGGGTGTATCAATGTGTAATTTAATTATGAGAAGATGGTGTGTGTGTGTGTGTGTGTGTGTGTGTGTGTGTGTGTGTGTGTGTGTGTGTGTGTGTGTGTGTGTGTGTGTGTGTGTGTGTGTGTGTGTGTGTGTGTGTGTGTACCTTTTCCTCAATTTCCTCAGTGTCAGTGTTGATCTTAGATTATCTTTTTTTATGCCCATTTCCATCTATTTGTCCCTGTGTATGTGTTTTTTCTTGTGCTTTTCACACTTATGCATTTCAACAAGCTGCTCTACACACATATTTTGTCTTTGGCATGTTTTATATAGTATGTGTATGCCCATTAGTGTGTTTGGATACATATTGCCAAGCCAAGGTTGTGTGCGTGTGGATGTGTGTATTATCAAGCTGTGTGTGTGTGTGTGTGTGTGTGTGTGTGTGTGTGTGCGTGTGTCACATTACTTGTATGTGTGTATGGCCAAGACAGGTGTGTGTGAGGTGGTGATTTTGTCAAGGTAGGTGAGGTGTGTGTGTGTGTGTGTGTGTGTGTGTGTGTGTGTGTGTGTGTGTGTGTGTGTGTGTGTGTGTGTGTGTGTGTGTGTGTGTTTTGTCATGCTAGACTTCATAATGCAATTAATCCCCACTGTGTTTTGTCATGTTTCTGCGTTTGCTCATTCAACCCAAAAAAATTCTCAATTTTTTACCACAGCTTGGTGTCCATCATCAGAGGACAGGTCTTGACAGCGGATGGGACACCACTGATTGGGGTCAACGTCACGTTTGTCCACTATACAGAACACGGCTACACCATTACGCGCAAGGATGGGATGTACGTACACACTTACACACACACACACACACACACACACACACACACACACACATAGAGGGCTACAGATAGCGACCATTCAGTCACATTTTGCGACCATTTTTGGAGACAGTGATAGAACATTTTATAACTATGCACACTGGCATATGTCATCATCGTATATCATGTGAAATACTAGGAGTAGCATTATGATGCTGCTCGCCTCTTAAAAATGCACAGCTTTTGTCGAGAGAACAATCAATCATTGCAACAACAAAACAAGCACATGCAAAAATGCCTGCAAATATTTATACCGCACCTACAACACATACACACACACCCTACCCACACATTAAAGCGTTCATGCACTTAGGAGAAGAAAAATATTTGGCGTACACTCCTGGGGGAACTAATGCGTCATGTGCCGGGCGAGTGGGATGAAAATGCAAATACGGTAATGCACACTACATGCAGCCACGCAAATAAACACAAATCGTGGTGTTTACATTTAGCCCTGCATTCGGATCAGCTGATTACGGTCCATTCAGCTCAAACGTTTAGCATTGTGACGCCGCATTACTGCCGCAGTGGCTAAGAGCTAAATCTCCTTTACATCTTAACGTCTAATTAACTGGTCTCGGAAAACAACTGACATCAGACAACAAATCACTGTTTAAAAAGATTGCAGTCCCAGGAAGCCCTCTATGTGAGTGTTTATGTTATTATCGTTGTCGATTTTAATCTGATGACTATTTACCCCCGAGTGGGTGCGAGGAGAAAGGGGTTAGGCACCAAAGTATTATTTGAAGAGTCAATCTCAAGCATCCTCTTGTTTGGTCGATGTTTGCCAAATTGAATTAGTTAAATTAAAAACCATGTTTTTGTAAGTTGGCCAAAGGCCCTTGAAAGCACCTGAAGGATGACCGGGGGTCCATGACACCCACTTTTAGAACCACAGACCTGGGAAATAAAAGGCAAACACACAAATAACCATTTCCACTTTCAGGGGTAGGAAAACGCAAAAAAAGAGCAAAACCAGCGAATTTGCATTCTTCTTTTTCTGAATAATGTTCTACAGCGGAAGAAATTACTTATGAAATGAAACCACAAATGTAGAGGAAGCATCTTTTCTTTTAAGTTAACTGATTCGCTGACTACTTCAGTATGTGGTTGTGGTAAGTTAAGTATGTGGTTATGTGTTCTTATTGGTTCTTAAGGTCTTATGGTCGTACTCCTCACTCCTTATTAACAACAAAAAACACTTCCCTGTGTTTAAAAAAATGTATCGAAAAAAAGAGTAGAGCAAAAAAGAATAAAGCAAAAAAACAAACCTTGTTTCTAATTGGCCACTGTATCGGAGGCGGGAGAACATTCCCCTCCTCCTTGGTAGAATAAGTTATGTTATTGACTTTGAGGGAGCCACGAGCAGATTATCAACCCTGTGTGATCAAAACTGTCAAATTTTAGGAGGAGTTTCCGATTTCAGCCTATCAGATGCAACCTACTGTATATATAAATCAGTACATATTAAAGTACAGTTGGAGACCTTTCCAATATCCTTATATTTGACAATAGCGCCACCGCGGACAAAAGCAGTAGCACTAACAGCTGCTTCCTATGGTGTTGAGGTGTTACTCCAACTGGGAGATTAGGATGACTAACAGCTTAAATTTACCCCCTGGTCCAGGTTTGATCTGTTGGCTAACGGAGGGGCCTCCCTGACCCTAAGCTTCGAGCGCGCTCCCTTCCTCACCCAGTACCGCACTGTGTGGGTGCCATGGAATGTCTTCTACGTCATGGACACCCTGGTCATGAAAAAGGTAGGGGTTTGATTTGACTTACTGAAGTGATGACTGGCAGACCTGCCAACGATGGCTTTATCAGCTGTTTCCTGTATTTTTCCAGGAGGAGAATGACATTCCCAGCTGCGACCTGAGCGGCTTCATTCGGCCCAGCCCGGTCATCGTGGCCTCCCCGCTATCCACATGCTACCGTAGTTCACCTGAGGACGGTCCCATCCTACCCGAAACACAGGTAGGAACCCACCACCCCCAACTCAGGGACACCTCCTGTCAGTGTCCCGTCATCAGTCTTTGCGGTAATATCCATGTTACATTTGACGAGTCTGTCTCTTTAGAAGGGCCACAAAACATGAATTAAATGTTGTCCGGGTAGACAATGGAAAGAGTGCTTCCGTAAAGGGTGCTTTTTGTTGAATTACTTGTTGACAAAATGATCTGGACTTGTTGAATCCCTCTCATGCAAACTTAGTACGAATGGGGAAAGAGACGAGTCGGGTGCCTGGAAATTCTGAGATCCCGCAGTAAAATAGACGAAAAACATATCAAGTTTTTCATTTAGATTGGTAAGTGAGAGAATTCAGCGAGTGGTATTCCCACTGAGTGGAATTGTGTGAGGCAGATTTGAGTGGGTGTCAGAGGGGAGTAGAATTTGACTTTGGTATGCTACTTCCAAGTCCATACTAGCGTAGCACCCTTGGCTCCTGCTGTGTTCGATACTGCTCTCTTTCTCTCATCCTCAGTCACCAGACTGAGGATGTAAGGCCACAAAGGAATTTGGGCTCTGTTTCATCTGTTTATAAAGAATGCTAGTAGTCTCCGTGCGTGTGCACGCGCATACACACACACGCACGCACGCACGCACACACACACACACACACACACACACACACACACACACACACACACACACACTAAGCCACACCCTGGCTCTATTTGCATGCCTGAGAGACTTGACTGTTTCCCTTAGCTAAAAAAATGAAACGCATGGCAGATGAATGTTGTAATTCCAAGTGGAAGTGGAAGTGGGAGGGAGCAATAGAGAGTGAACTGGAAATAACAAACACGTAAATAAAATATAAACCAATCTCTGTGTCTTCATATAGGGTATAGTCCATTCGTGTTATAATAAGTCTCTTCCAGCATTCACTGTGTAAGTGTGCGTGTGTGTGTGTGTGTGTGTGTTTCTTTCTTCCTCTCTGTGTTTATGGAGAGCCGAAGGCTTGGCCGATGGTTTAAAAGTTGTGGAGGCGTTTGAAACCTAATTAAAGGGGAGGCTAATAAAGAAAGAGGTGCTCTTAAAGGGAATGTAATGGATCTCAGATGAACACTTGGCGTCATGCAAATGATAAAATGACTGAATGTGGAGAGAGATTTCTCTTTCTCCTCGCACACCTACCCTACAATGCCCTCTCGCTAGCTCTGTAAATGCAGGAAACATCAAAGTTTCAATATGTTATTTGTCAAGTGCCCAATAAGGGTTTCAACAGCAACAGCAGTTTCTGGTACGTCTTTTAGTTTCCGTCAGTGGCAGCGGTGTCAAGACACAGGGAACAGAACCTTAATTGTGAGAAGGGTTCAAATTGATTAGAGAATACTGTTAATAACAATCAGACGGTGGATGGATGGATGATGGGATGCATGGTCATTCCATTGGAGGTTTCATGGGAACAGCGTACTGTACCTTGAAAGCCTGTCACACTTTAGTCCCTCCAGCCTAACAGATAACGGTGTGATGGAAGTATAACTCCAACCCCAATGGAATATCGGCAACATGACTCTTAAGTATGTTTGAGAGACTGGATTAATTTTTTTATTTATATTTATTTCATGTTCTTCTGGTGACTTTGATGCACCCCCCTCCCCACAACCACCACCACGTCCCTAACTCTCCCACCTCCCTCCCAACCCTCGACATCCCGCTGTCGGTGCCACACACACCCTGCATCGCGTGTCCTCTGCCTGGCTTTTAAGTGAGCGCCCACCGACAGCGCTGTGATTTAGTCCACTTGAATTACCTTAGGTTCAATGCAAGGACACACGGACACACACACACACACACACACACACACACACACACACACACACACACACACACACACACACACACACACACACACACACACACCCCATGAGTGTTGCTCACACCTGCTTTCATTAAATACACACTCGCAGTTAGCAGCGAGCTCATACACACGTGGGCGTCGTGCTTCTGCAAGTATTTATTTAATATTTTCTGCAGCAGCAAACCGTCTTAGCATTCTCTCCGTCTGTCTGTCTGTCTGTCTGTCTGTCTGTCTGTGTCTCTTTCTCTCTCTCTCTCTCTCTCTCTCTCTCTCTCTCCCTCTCTCTCTCTCTCTCACACACACACACACACAGACACACACATACACATTCCCACACGTCAGGGTAGAGTCTGTCTAGCTAGGGGAAGGTCTTGGACAACTTGACTCACCATAGGCAACAAAGGGCCAAGGAGATTTCAATATGTGTGTGTGTGTGTGTGTGTGTGTGTGTGTGTGTGTGTGTGTGTGTGTGTGTGTGTGTGTGTGTGTGTGTGTGTGTGTGTGTGTGTGTGTGTGTGTGTGTGTGTGTGTGTGTGTGTGTGTGTGAGAAAGACACCAAATTTCACTCTCTGGATCAAAGCAGTCCTCTACCCGTCCTTTACCTTTAAAAGGTAGAAATATTTGAATAGAACTCTTGAGATGTAAACTAGCAGAGGAGCCTTTTGTTTGAGCGGCTCTCAGATTTCCTATGACAGAGGACAAAATCAAAGGCCTGATGATCTTCCTAAAATCCACCTTTTCAATATTTTTTTTGTCACTACATTCCTTGTTGCCCCACCCAGTGGTCGGGTGATCAATGAATTGTCCAACTGGCTGATTGCTGAAAATACCTCAATGTGTTTTTATTTATAAATGCCAATTTAAATGTGTAATTTTCCCGCAGTCGTAGCAGCTGTGCTCTCACGGATGAGATGTGTACAAAAAAACAATACGTGTTGAAAAATGTGTGACTTAGCATGTTAGTGCTTTGTCAAATGTTCCCCATTCAAGAGATGTACACCTTAACAGCAAAGGCAAGGTTTAAAATTAGGGCCTAAAAGGCCTGCTGTACTTGGAGTAGTTTTCGTTTGTCAGGATTCAAAGTCGCATTTCACAGAACAGCAAAAAACCCTAAATTCAATATTAAACAGCCAATGAGCTACATATTACTCTTTTGCCTGTCTGCAATTCTTAACCCCAACCCTAACCCTTGCTACAATTAGGTTGTGCCACACGTGTGCTATGACTTAGCGGTCAGCTGGTGGTTCTGCCCAGTAGAACCTATGGAAGTGGAAACACTGCGGAACTTTGCTGTCTTACACCATTTTTACCTCCCCCCTTCGCAGGTGTTACAAGAAGAAACATCAATCCCAGGAAGCGACCTCAATCTCATCTACCTGAGTTCTAGGGCCGCTGGCTACAAGCCTGTCCTCAAAGTCACCATGACACAATCCTCCATACCTTTCAACCTCATGAAGGTAGGTGGGGGGGGGCTATAATACAACATGTGATGATGCGACACCTGCGCACCTGCGCACAAAGTAACAAGAAATGTGCTTCTTCCCAGGTTCATCTGATGGTGGCGGTAGTAGGTCGCCTCTTTCAGAAATGGTTCCCCGCCCAGCCCAATCTCTCCTACACGTTCATTTGGGACAAGACAGACGCCTACGGTCAGCGCGTCTATGGGCTGTCCGAAGCAGTTGGTGAGTTGGCCTAGCTTTTCCACTCCAACGGCATTGAAAGATTTTTATAAATACAATGATAATATACCTTGAATAACTGTAACTGAATCATTGTGTTGTTAATATGAGGTTTGGCAACACTGGAGCTGATTTTTCAGTAGAAGCCATGTCAGTGTAATGTCTTACTGCGTATTCTTCAATGCACATACATTTTGGTCAAAAAGAAGAATCCCACCATTGTTTCTAAGGGAACTTTTTGAAGAAAAGATAAAAACGAGATTGATGACATCCAATGCCGCCATTAGTTCACCGGGCCTTCTGAAGTCGATGGCCCTTTTTTGCCAATTGTCAGCTTTGACTTCATCATTGATTGAACATAACTGGAGAGTCAACATGGCATGGGAACCCCCTCTCACAGCTTGATCAGGCGGAGGTTTAAAGGCAAACTATGCGATTAATGAGCGACCAGAGGCGGCCAACTCGCTTTGCCGCTGACTCGCCACTGCTAACGGTAGCCTGGCTTAATGGCAATTAATGTAATTTACAAGTCAAATTTAAAACCACCTGCTGAGCATGTATTTGAAGTTGAGATGCACTCAGTTGAGTAACTGGACGAGGTTAACAAGCCAAAAAGTAGGACATTTTAGAAAGTTCCTCCCGCAAAGAAAGTTTTTTTCTTAACTCTTCAAGGAGTCGCTCTTCTCCCTGGGCAATTTTGAAGTTTTATTTGTTGATATTTCTAAAATAAACTACTTGTGATTGTTTTAGTTAGTGCATCTGTGTTGTGCGAACCTTGCCTTGTTTGTTGCCTTCATAATTTGCTCACAGGTTTCTGTTGGAAAATATATTTTCATCACAACGAACCCTCATTGGATAAATAGTTATATACTGGAAATTGTTAGCCTAATGCTGACATTAAAATCATTTGAATCATTTGCACATTGTGAGATACATTAAAGTATTTCTGACAGACAACTCTTAGATTTAATTTGTACAGAAAACATAGGCATGCTTAATGGGATACAAATATAGGAGTGATAAGCTCGAATCCCCCCATTGGATATAAGAGTAAAGCCCAACAGGTGGATGCAGGGGAGGTGGAGCAAGCGCAGCAACACAGCAGGCAGACAGAAAAGCAGGTAGGGCAAGAGGGATTGGCTGCTTTAACAGGACGGCCCATAAGGGCGTGGAAGCCTGTGGCGCTGTCGAGTTGTCTGACAGAAGTAGGTCCGCAGGCTACACCTCTTTCGTGTAATCATGGTTTATTTTTGTATATTGCCACAGCATGTCTCACAATTCTATTATTTTTATTTATTTATTTTTAACCTGTGCGTTCAGCATGCTAGGCATGCAACACAGAGTATGTGTATATCATTGCATCTAGGACATAGTTAATCTGCAAGTGGAGCTCAACTTCTCAACCTGCAATGTCACTCTTTCTTCATTCTTTAATCATCAAGAACTGCTTGCAATAATTCTGTCCTGTGGATGATGAATTCAATTCAATGAATCTGTATTAATCCCCAAAGGGCAATTAGATATTTGGGCATAGTACAACAAACACAATTAAAACAAGCAACAAACAGACACAGGCTGCTGAAGGTTCAAATTGAATAGAAAATACTGAAAATAGAAAATAACAATAAGACGGATGGGTGGATACATCAGTGCTCCGGTAGGGCTGGAAGTGCAGTTGGAATTAGAAGTAATAATAATAATAATAATAATAATAATACTACTACTACTACTACTAATAATAATAATAATAATAATAATGACAATAAAAAATGATAACGGTGATGATGGTTATTATAATAATTAAAGCTCAATGAAAATGGCTTAATCCTCACAGATGGTGACTTTTCCAGTGCACGCAGTTTTGTTTAAAGACATAAAAACGGCAACTATGCACTACGGTTCTCTACCCCATACCGGAGTCAGTCCTTTCTCCTTCAGCTTTACTCCTCTTCGTCAGTTCTTTATTCATTCTGTATTTTTTGTTTTTCTTTTCTTCCGCTGACTGTGTGGTCGCCTCATCAGCTCTAAAATAACACTCCAGCTAGGCAAACCACACAGACAGACCAACACTGGCCAAGATTTCCTCCCTCCAACCCCCCCTCCCCCCATGTCTGTACTCGTAGTCCTACTACAATACCTCTATTCCCCATTTTTTGTTCTATTATAGTTTGCCCTTTCTTAATACCTCCCATCCTCCAATGACATGTCATATTAAGGCTCTGGATTGAATCGTACTTGTCTTTATTAGGTAACAAAGAATCAAGGTGTCAAATGTAGCAATTACAAGCGGAACAGAGTTGTCTAAACAAAAGCAAATTTCTGAAGTAAAGTATTTATTTTGTGTGATATATTTTATTTCTCCAGTGTCAGTGGGCTTTGAGTACGAGTCCTGCCTGGACCTCATTCTGTGGGAAAAGCGAACTTCCGTCCTCCAGGGCTATGAGCTGGATGCCTCCAACATGGGGGGCTGGACCTTGGATAAGCACCACATACTGGATGTACAGAACGGTAGGAAGCACCACAAAAGAACACACACACACACACACACACAGGAAATGAAAATTAAATTAAGATCAAAGTATCTGGATATTCCGTTTTGGGCATTTTGATGATCATCTCCACCATGACTCCTAAATGAATAGTGATTTTACAAGGTCAGATTGTTTTGATATGATTAGTGAATGCTTCAGATCAGACCGGACCCATCCAAAGCTACACAAATTTTCTCTTCTCTCAGAGAAACTCACTGACTAAGCACAGTTTCAACAAGAATCGAAGCAGAACGTTGCATTTCATTATTTTTGAGGCAAAGTTAACCCAAGCATGACTTCATTTTAGTATAGCTAATTGTTTCCCAATCTATCAAAAGTTTAAACATTTTAGTATTCAATTGCAACAATATCACAATACTAAGACATTTTACATTGGCAGCTGGTATAATATACTGTAGAGCTCTTTCTCTACAGTATATTTGACAACATGCATTTTCCTCCCAAGGCACTTTATATCTCGCTGCCTCTTTCTCATCACACATCTCTCATCTCACATCTACCCCTCACCGTAAACCAGGACATACAGTATCTCTTTTGTATCTTAATTGCTGGCAGAGCACAATTATAGGAAATACGACTTATATGTGTTTTTGGACTCTCCGACGGACTGCCCCCTTAAAAGATCAAGGCAGCCAAGCAGTCTCGCTATACTGTAATTGGTCAGTGCCGTAAATTTTCTACGTCAAAGGGAAGTCACCACAGCGGCTTTACCTCACTATATACCTCAACACCAATCTCCTGATCTCAATGACTTCATTAAAACAAATTGAATTCTCCGCAAAGTCATCAAATCTGGTGTGGCCAGGGCCTTTCTTCTCACCCCCCCTTACCCCCTCCCCCCCCTCAATCCATGATAAGTTACTCTGTAGTAATTTATGCCTGGCAGTGGTGCCTCTCAAACAGGCTTATGTCAGCCATAATGGTAAACCCTGTGTAAATCTATTGAATGGATCAGCTTGCGCGTGTGAACGGGTGTGGGCCTGCTATAATGGTAAGCCTCTGTAAAAATATATTGAAAGTTTGCTCTTTAGCGCCAGTGGAAAAGCGTGAGACAAGGCGTGAATTAGGCGAGACTGAGCATAGGGAGATTGAAATGGAACATGGGAAGGGGAGAGGAAATATGACTCAAGAGAAGGGAGCGGGGAAGGTAACAAGATTTCTTTTTCTGGCCTTGCCGTGAGATGAATGTGACATCTTGAGAAGTGACATATCTACAAAGATATGTGGAAAGCCATTAACATACGTGCCCGCCTTCGTGTGGGCTTGTGCGCGTGTGTGCGTGTATGTATGTATGTGTGTATGTGTGTGTGTGTGTGTGTGTGTGTGTGTGTGTGTGTGTGTGTGTGTGTGTGTGTGTGTGTGTGTGTGTGTGTGTGTGTGTGTGTGTGTGTGTGTGTGTGATTGAGTGACCTTGGAATATTGGAAGCCCCTTCCATGTGCAGCCATTAGCACAGCCTAGAGGCAGAGAGGGGTAGAGGAGGCGCTAAATGACAGTAAAAATGCACAGGAGAGATTCATGGGAGATATTACAGAGAGATCTTTCCTCTTTATGGATGCCATTGCTTCACTTTTCAGTGGACCAGTCCAAACCGGGGCCAGATTCCCCATTCATCAAATAAATGTTCCTGAATTACCAAAAAGAGCCGAAGGCTCTCGCTTTCTAAGCTGAAATTTGTTTTTAAGTAAAAATGCCATAATGGTAAACCCTGTGTGAATCTATTGAATGGCTCATTATATGTTCTTATAAAAGTACTGTTACTTAAAAAATATTTTAACTCAAATAGAAGTAAAATAGGTTAAAATAACAACTTGACTGGGACATAAATTTGAAGTTTTGTAATACATCCTTACGGTTGTATTACAGTCGAATAATTACATACGTTCAAATTTTGTGCATTGCACCACAAGGCAACAGGCTTGATTTTTAGTTCAGCGTTGAATTCAGAGAATGTATAGTGTGTTAGGAGTCCTGTTTTCCTCTGTGTGTTATTATTATCCGTTCATCATAAATTTGTTTCTAAATCTACAGAAGAAGAGATGTGAGCAAATTAACAACTAAAAACATTTTTTCAAGAGTCTGACTAAACCGGGTGGAAAGTATTTTGCCTCCCCTTTGAAAACATACTCAAAGAAAAGTTACAAATAAGCACTGTTTCTAAAAACTCAGCGAGGGAAAATTTAACATGGACTTTAATTGGCATAGTTCATCTACATGTACTAGGAGTTTGTCATGTTTATTATTGGTGCGTATTTCCAGAGGATTAGCATTTAAAAAAAGCTGAAATAAAATAATCATAACAATAATAAAATAAAGAAAAAAAAAATTTAATGAAATTAAAGATAAAATAATAATTTGATGAAAAAGTTAAGTACTATATGCATGCATAGCCAAAAAAGGTAAGACAATAATAGTCAAATATTGAACTTGATATATTAAAAATACATGGAATATCAATTGCAATCCTATGCACAGGATAAGTAATTGGTATTGGAAGAAATATAAATATAATAGTGTATATAACCCTACAACCACCTCTGCAAGCGCTTGGCCCATTGGAATCAAAAGCGGAACACACATACAAAACACTCAAGCGTGAGTGTTTGTGAAGCCGCAGTCGATGGAGTGTAATCCCCCACTGACCAGCGGGCATTTAGGTTAACGAGTAGCCTCTCCTTCCCTGAAAAACGATCAGGTCAGTGCAACATTGGAGCAGCCATTGCAGAAAATGAGTTGGCATGTTTGATAAATGGTGTGTGATTGTGTGTGTGTGTGTGTGTGTGTGTGTGTGTGTGTGTGTGTGTGTGTGTGTGTGTGTGTGTGTGTGTGTGTGGGTGTGTGTGGGTATGTGTGTGTGTGTGTGTGTGGGAACACTTTGTTTTTCCCATAGTAGGTGAATACGGCTTATAGCCATTAAATCGCTGTATCTAACTTTACAGCTGTCAAGATGATTGTTGTCACACTGGCTCTGCTTTCCGGGATTGTGTGTGTGTGTGTGTGTGTGTGTGTGTGTGTGTGTGTGTGTGTGTGTGTGTGTGTGTGTGTGTGTGTGTGTGTGTGTGTGTGTGTGTGTGTGTGTGTGTGTGTGTGATTGAGTGACCTTGGAATATTGAAAGACACACACACACCACATACACACACACACACACAGGCACTTTTTCCCCCTTGTCATCTCGCTGCTTTCTCCTCTTCCTCATACCGTCTGAAAATCATATGGTTGCTGTATAAAGTTTTCGGCTCAGCCTCACCATCAGCCGGTGGGAATTGAATCTGGGGCGATGATTCACAGCTTCTCTCTTACCCTTTGGGGTCCAATAATTCACTTCACTTAAAAAAAAATAGTTTATTTTTATTTCAGACCCACATTTCCCCTTTTTCAATCAAATCGAATATAATTTTAAAAAATATAAAAAAAAAACATCTCGAAAAGGTGTTCAAGTGGCTTAGTCCATGATTAAACAATTGTCCGTTTAGCTCAGTCCTGCCTCCTGGATACTGATCTACCTATCTATCTATCTGTCTATCTATCTATCTATCTATCTATCTACCTATCTATCTATCTATCTATCTATCTATCTATCTATCTATCTATCTATCTATCTATCTATCTATCTATAGTATATATCTACTGTATCTATCTATGTGCCGATACCAATTTATAAGTGAACCAAATATGAAGCTTTTCTCCGATCATTTTGACAGTGGAAGCTGTCGCTGTGATGGCTTGTCCTTCATTAAATGTATAGTATAATTTCTACATCTAAAAGGAATAACAATTTGAATAATTCATCAAATTGAGATGCAGGGAATTGACCTTTCAACCTTGCTTCATCGACCTTACCGATAAATGGTAATATAGATGCCATGTTGCCTTCAGGTGCCTTCCATCTCCGAAAATATATAAGCAGATTGGAGTCTTAAAAGTACTACTAAAAGGGTGTTCATTTGGTACCTTAATGCCAATCCCCAGCTGTAAATACTCAAACACACACATAGACACACACACCCTAACACCACAACCTCTCTCCCTGTCCTCTATCTGTCACCCCATCCATCACATCTCTATTCATCTTTTTCTTCCTCCTCTCCTCTGGGGCTTTGGCCATCCCTACAAGCTGTGTGTGTGTGTGTGTGTCTGTGTGTGTGTGTGTGTGTGTGTGTGTGTGTGCGTGTGTGTGTGTGCGTGCATGCGTGCTTGTGTGCATGCGTGTGTGTGTTGGTGTAAATTGTTGTTGCATTGTGTATTTTGTCCTTGATTATTTGTGTGTGTATGTGTGTGTGTCCGTGTGTGTGTGTGTGCACGCATGTGTGTGTAAAGGGATATCAAGGACATAAAATGCATGCGGGTGCCTTCATTTTAAGCTCTATTTTAGATCAAGCAAGCAACGTGACTCAACACATTTACAGTATTCCCTGTGTGTGTTTGTGTGTGTGTGTGTGTGTGTGTGTGTGTGTGTGTGTGTGTGTGTGTGTGTGTGTGTGTGTGTGTGTGTGTGTGTGTGCTTACTCCTGCCAACAGGATAAATGACAGGACAAATAAAACACAAAGGAATGTTCAGTATTAGTTAAAATATAAATATACAATGGTATATATATAATAACAATGTTCGTGTACAATAAACCGAATGAGAAAAAACATTAATTATAATGGAAAATAACTGACAAAAATAAACCTAAATTAAACAGTAACAGAATGGCAAAAAATAAACCTAATCCTCAAAAATGAGCACTAAGCCGATACCACTATATCAACAAATTGATGGAATACATGATGGAAGTTGTGAAATTGTACGAATGTTTTTGTTTTGTTGTTTATTTATTGTTGCCTACACAGGATGTATATATTGTATTTATAATTGTTTTCTTTTTGGTCAACCTGCCACTTGCTGGAAGTGCTCTATCACAAGTCGGAACGCACTGAAATCGAATTGTGTTGTGTGAGAGAACGGCAATGCTTAGGGGTTGACACACTACGAAAGATTAATTCCACTCATTTTGTAGAGAAACGTAAATAGGCGTCAGGCCAAACATGGCAGTCCACCTTTGAGTGTGTGTGTGTGTGTGTGTGTGTGTGTGTGTGTGTGTGTGTGTGTGTGTGTGTGTGTGTGTGTGTGTGTGTGTGTTTGTGGGCTTGAAAAAAACACTAAGACAGAGGGAGGCAGAGTTTCGGAGCAGTACTGCAGCAGTGTGGCTTTTCCTTTGGGATAAACAGAAGCCATCACCCACTCCCCCACCCCCACCCAACACCTGCTGTCAAACAAGTGCCACAGCTCTTCTCCCACTGCATCCACACCTCCCTTTATCGCTCACTCGATCCCACTGTTTGCTCGTTGCTTTTCAACTTTTTCCATTCCTTTTTTTCCCCATCCTGGAGGGTTTTTTTTCTTCTTTTAGTGAGAAATACCTTTTGTCAGCAGAGCCCTACCTCATATACAGCAGACACACACACACACACACACACAAACACACACATAAACACACACACACACACACACACACACACACACACACACACACACACACACACACACATATACACACACACACACACACGCTGCTGCAGCTTTTTGAGCAGTACCAGCAAAAGTGTGGCCGTAATGGAATTGTGTTGCCTTTCGCTCGAGGCTAGGTGGCTCCAAGCAGGTGTGGCGTTTCAGGGGTTGTTTTCAAACTGCACTCCCGTGGGGGCAGATGCCTAAACACTGGTGCACCCCGGCCAAAATCAAAGGACTCTGTGTGTTTCAACGTTTTTTTTTTCTTTCCCTTTCTCGTTCCCTTTTCTTATTATCTCACGACTGGTTGAGCACTGGTTGACTAGTCTTGACTGGAATACTACAAGTGTAGCATAGAATCAATTTCCAGAGTGGCAATTTGCTTTACAGGAGCTTGTTGCGACAATGTAATGAGCTACCCAACTCATTACACTATGCAGACACACTCACAACCTTCAAAAAAACCCTTGCTCTTTCGGGAACCCCTGAATACCCGATCCTATCGTAGATAACTATTCGACCTAACTAACTATTCTTGTTCCTGTTGAGGTTGACTCAATTCATTTAAACTTAAAGGTATTGATTATAGATTATACACTAACAACATATGAGGACTCATCATATTGCAATAACATATCTTGCACTTATATTCTAGTCGAATTTAGAACCAGGTACTATTGTTTCTTGCCTCTCAAGTTGCTTTGGACAAAAGCATCTGATTAATGATAAATGTCGATGTAAAATGTAAAACAATGTACAGAACCAGGGTAATAGCCAGAGAAGTGAAGATAAAACGAGAATAATGACAGAAACATCATCAGACGTCGGAAAATTGTAGGATCAACGAATTAGAGACCGTAGGTTGCCGGTCACACTGAATTGACTGTACCGAAAGCCTACTGAGATTTTCCACTCTCATTTGTCCCTCTATGCATTATACACACTCCTTTTTTGTGTACAAAAATGCGGGAATGGCTCTTGACAAATCTTTTGACCCGTTTCCTCCTCACTGCGTGCACCGCATCTAATAGCGTCTGCACGTGTGGGAGTGGAGTTGATGCACAGTCTCGGAATCATGTTGCCAATTAGCGGTACACATCGTTCTCCTTGGAGCCGGCCCACACTGTAGGCTTGTTAAAGGAGCGCAAGGCCACACTGGTGTGTCTGAGTGCACTCAAGGGGTGTGTGTGTGTGTGTGTGTGTGTGTGTGTGTGTGTGTGTGTGTGTGTGTGTGTGTGTGTGTGTGTGTGTGTGTGTGTACACAAGAGTGTTTTGTGTGAGTGTGTGTGTGTGTATATCAGGGCTGTAAGAAGGATGTTGAGTGTGCGGTTAGATTCAAGGTCAAATGTATTTCTATCTCTCACTCTCTCTCTCTCTCTCTCTCTCACTCCCTCTCATTTCTCGCACACACACACGCAAACATATATAAAGGGGGGATTTGCGTTCACTTTTTAGCCTGGGGGGGAATCCCAATCTAACTTTGTGAGCAACCACATCCTTCTCGACTTTATCGCTCTCTGTCCTTCACCTTTATTTTTTGAAAATATTATTGAAATCAGGCAGGAATGTGGCTGCCTATGTAGCACAGCTTGATTGGACCCCCTGCCTGTACCCCCCCCCCCCTTGATCATTCAACACCTTTTTAATTGACAGAGAGATGAAAGAAGAGAGAGAGCGTGAAGGACAGGGTTCGATGGAGAGATGCACAGGAGGGGGTACTTGGAGGGAACAGGCAAATAGAAATCCAAACAGAAAGCTAAGGGTAAGGGTTGAGGAGTTGAGACACTGTCACATTCCACAGAGGATGTGCTCTACCGTTTTGCGCAGTATGGAGGTCCAAATAGTTCATTTAAATGAGTACAAAGAAAAATCAAATCAACCTCTTTCATATTCTTTTACTCACCTCGTTGACTATAACTTGCCTAATTCAGTAAAATAGCTTGTTATGACAGATAGGAGCACGCAAACTTTCACACGGACTCTGGTCGAAGTCTAGATGACAATGATCGTAAAAGGTTCTCAAACAGCATAGGCCCTGTCCACACGTATACAGATATTTTTGAAAACTTTGTATTTTCTCTGCATTTTTAGCCTCCCATCCACACGAAAACAGACTCCAGTCAGACAGACTCAAAAAGTTTGACTTTTTGGTCACTGGAGTTTATGGTGACCGAAAAGTGACGCCAGCTTTTGAATCTGGAACCTACGAGCGACGGCCAAGGATCACTGCGTTCCTCCATTAAAAGTTTACGCACCCACACAGTATTGTGTATGAATATTATGATTGTGCCGCTCAAGAAGAAGCTAAATATGCTTGCTCCTGATGTTATTTTGTCAACCCCTACTGGCCTGGAATCCTCACTTAACGACCTACCTGTTTAACGACTGTTCAGACTTACGACCAGCTCTCCGACCAGTCTGTATTGTGCACTGTGTACAATACCGCGGCGTGCGGCTGCGTCTCAGCGTCAAGCATCTATATATATATATATAACTATATATAACTATACATACTATATACACTATATATAGTATATACACTATTTATACTATATACTGTATACTACATATACTGTATACGTCTCATCTCATCACCATTCTCAGATTCGTTCCCGCAGTATGTCAGTATTCACTACACTAGCGTTCAAAATGGCCACGCCCCCTTACAGTGAAATAACGCGGCTCCTCGCTTATCGACCAATTCACTTCACGACCTGGTTGTGGGAACCGAACTCGGTCGCTAAGTGAGGAGTACCTGTACAAACATTATCAATGTTGGGTAAAATGACAACATTACAATCGCAGGCACGATAACTGTAAAAGATCCAGATAAATTCACATGTGTCATGATATGACAAATGTGTGTGTGTGCTGTATGTGGAGTTCAGCGTACCCGAGGTGATACCCGCCGTTATTTAGGTTACAGCGGCATAATGTGGTGGCAGCAGTTCCAACATGGCCGCCGAGTGTTAATAATTCAGCTGCACCACAGGAGGTTCCCTTTGATGTCCCACTTTGAAGAATATCGCCCCCCCCCCCCCCGCCCACACACACACACACACACACACACACACACACACACAGAGCACACACTTTTTCCCTCCCCTTCCCCCCTTTTCGTCTTCTGCCGTCACTCCTGCACACTGCCCCCTCTGCACATTATCGCTCTCTCTCGTCCCTCTCATCTCTTCCTTCGCCACCCCAGCGCCCCCCGACCTCTCCTGCTCTCCTTCTTTAGTCAGTCACTTGCCATCTTTCTCTAAGGAACACTCTCTCTATATCTATTTCTCTCACGAATGCACAATGCATACACACACAAACATATAGTTAATAGTTAATAGTTAATTCGTATTTTCTGTCCCCTACAGGAATACGTTTGACTTTTATTTATACATCACAGAGGCATTTAGTATGTTTTTGTTGCAATACAGTGCTCAGACTTCTGCTCAACACATTGTCACAGCTCGATTCACATCAGTGAGACAACATAACTGAATAAAGCTGCTTTTAGACACCGGAAGCGTGGAGCCTGCGTGGAGCCTGCGTGGAGCCTGCGTGGAGCCTGCGTGGAGCCTGCGTGGAGCCTGCTTATTGCCTGCTGTTGGCAACAGTGCACATGATGAAACATTTTGAAATGCTCTACTTAATACAACTGCTACTAGTACTAGTAGTACTTACAATAATAATAATGATGAGGATGATAAGAAAACACAAACATTATTATTATAATGACATTATCATGAGTATTATTATGACTATTATTAGTATTAAAAATGCTGAAATGCTAAAAAAATGTTGAAATTTTGCCGGAAGTAGCAGACCTTTCTCCCAGTCAGGTGGTGGAGCGTGGAGCTTGTGGAGCAGGGCTCTTTGTGATATCATCATCCAATTTGTTATATATGTGCAAATTGTGGCTCTGGGGGGTCCATTCGCATCGTGCGAGGTGCTTGGTATAGACTCCATCGATCTGTAGTGGTTGCTCCAGGTAGTATCTGCGCTGGGTTGAGACAACCGTTTTCTTTTGATACTTTTGATACTTGCTTTTTTTTGTAAATAAACGCATGCAGTTCGCATCTGTGTCCCTCCATATTTTGCGGCATTCGAGCCAGTCGTAACTAGGGTTGGGCACCGAAACCCGGTACCAATATGGCACCAGTTCCTATACGATTGGTATCGACTGGACCGAATCGCAGTGCAGATTTGGTGCCTCATTTCAGTGCCACTTAAATGCCTGAGCTGTCAATCTCTCCGCCATACACGGACAGGGCTCCTACATTACCCACAATGCAATTTCTTAAAGCGACAGGTCCTGTCACTACCGGATCTGTCTTGGAATTTTTAATAAAAGAGAGATATTCAGGTATACAATTTGTTCAATAAAAGCATGTTCAAAATGATTTATTTCATTTCTTAATTCAGTGTGCATAGGCTAGTCAATGTTTGGGGTCTATGTTAGCAGTTTACCAATTAAAGCAGAGAGACATAGGAACTGTATAGCTAAAAAGCACACTTCAATATTTGCTTATTTATCACAAGTCATATCGTCATCACCATCTTTGCTTACTGTTGTTTTGTGGGGTTTTTTCTTTTAAGTATCGGTTCAGGCACCGTTCAGGCACCAGTACTGTTTTAAAAGTATCGTATTGGCATCGGTATCGAAAAAACCCAAATGATAACCAACCCTAGTCATAACATACAGAGTGTAAGAGCCTATGATGCGTTCGATGGGAATTGTAACTGGTGTTAAGTAGTCATTCTGGGTGTTACCAGGACTCTGAAAACTATAACTAGTCACAGAGAGTCGTCATTTTGTTAGCTAGTGCTGCGTTCAAAGAAATTCTTAAAAATTGTAATTCATTTTAGTAGTAATGGTGATGTAAAGAGGAGCGACAGAACAAACTATGCTCTGTGGGAACTCAAAGATTGAAACACAGTGTATTGGTGTTGATATGAAGTGATGGTGTGTTTTACGGGGACTTGGAAAACTGTAATTCATATCTAACATGACTAACCGGGAACCTGTGTATTGTTGCCTGCAGCTATATTTATTATTGTTATTGTTATTACTAGTATCATTGTCATTATTATTTTTTTATATAATTAATAAGAATAATATAATTTTTCTAAACTCAAACCCATCACATATTTGCAGGAATTCAAAATCATTCTCCTTTCAAAACCCATCATCCCAAAATAAAATATTCAAATAAAAATAAAAACGATGTGCGCGCACACACACACGCACACACACACACACACACGCACACACGCACACACGCACACACGCACACACGCACACACGCACACACACACACACACACACACACACACACACACACACACACACACACACACACACACACCAGTAGCATCCTTTTAATTGTACATTGTGTGTGACCCTCAGAGACCCCTGTGGTGAGAGAGATAAGAGAGAGAGAAAGAGAGAATCGGGAACATGCTGTGAAACGCACACAAATGAACAAACAATATGACGAACATATGCACAACCCACTTAAAGATGTGACCACACAACTTTAACACACACACCCACACACACACACACACACACACACACACACACACACACACACACACACACACACACACACACACACACACACACACACACACACACACACACACTATTTTGTGTCATACTTGCTCATTAGTTTGTTGTCCTAAACACAAATTAGCTTGCATTTGAACTTCTTTCTAGTTTTTAAGAAGAACTATGAGAGCGACTGAGAAAGGGCTTGGGTGTTCCAAACTTCTTCAGCCCTCGTTTCTCATACTGCTCTTCCAGTGCTTAAGTTCACAAAAACCCATTTCACAGCACGAAAGCCGCCTCATCTAGTGAACACATGGAATGCGCAGATTATCACCCAGCAAACGCCTTGTTTTGAGTTGTCTTTGCAAGCGCGACAACTTCAAACCACTAAACAGTAGGAGAGTTGCCTTAATGCACCAGAAATCTAATTCCGTGTTCTTGTCATGTCAGGATTTCAGACCTGCCGAGTCACCCTTATTGATGTGTGAGCTGTAATGATGGCAGGACTTTTTGTCTGCATAAATTGTTCAAACTGAAACAAAGAACCTTTTCCAATACTCCAATTGTCTATTTTTTATGCAAATCTCTCTGGTGAATTCAGTGTTACACAGGGTTCTTACCAGGTCCACCAGAAATGTAATTACTGGAATACCTTGCCTTTAATAGCCCATTTTATGCTGAAATGCTAGAAAAATAGTTGAAAAGAAGGTGACTATTGAACACCTGTGATAATACCCCTGGTTAAACAGAAAACTTTAATTATCTCCCATTTTAGCCATTTTGTTTCGTCTTAACTGAATTTGAAACAAGATAAATAATCATGTACAATAACCAAAGTTATAGCAAGCCATTCAAAATAGACCGTAGACAATTGCTATTTTTCTTATTATCTTTTTATTTTTTCGATGTTTCTCCTCAGGCATGGTACAGTGGTTGTGGGATCAAACTATTACAGGCTTAAGGAGATCATAGGGAGATATCTGTATAGGCACCCATTAATTACTCATGGGCTGTATGCGTTTGTGTTTGTGTGTTTGCGTGTGAATTACACCGAATTTCCCCAAACAAAATCATCTGTGGGGAAAAATAATCTAAAACATAAATCAGTGTCGTAAGCATGCATACACAGAAGCATTCAGGAATACAGTTGCAAACTACTACATACTGTATACACACTCACACACATAGACACACAAAAGCAGAAACACACACTTGCTAACGCAAACACATTTTGACAAGTTTGAATGGATTCAGGAACACAAACATCCATACAAATGCGCAGCTACTAAAGCCATGCTCAAAGCCCAAGTTGGGATGTGAATTAACAGGATACTGAGTGAACAGCAACAGGAAGTGAGGCTGGTTTGAATAATTTGAATAATTGATCAAAAGGAAGGAGCAGGGGCGGCAACGGGCTCTTTTCAAGTGCTTTTAATCGGCACACGGACCTCTATTAATTACCTGTTAATCCTGACCTTTCTGAACCTGAGAAAACTGGGAAATACGCGCGTCATCTGGAAGTAACTCTTAGTTAACTGACAATTTTCCTTTTTTCCCTCTTTTTGTCTCTCTCTCTCTCTCTCTCTCTCTCTCTCTCTCTCTCTCTCTCTCTCTCTCTCCACCAGGCATCTTGTACAAAGGGAATGGAGAGAATATCTTTATTTCCCAGCAGCCTCCCGTCATCAGCAGCATTATGGGTAAGGGCACGCACCATTGGGGGTAAAGGTTTTGTCCCATACTGTCTTTTGGCTGTTTGAAGCCAATAAAGCTAGAACTGACTTACATTTAATAAATGATACTATGGGTGTAACGATTCACCAATATGAATCGTAAACCGGTTTTAACATTAAAGATGGGACTACATCGATACCCGGACCCCTGTATTGATAGAAATTAACCATGAAACGCTTGATGGCCTGATTCTAAAGTTACGGTTGACTGAAGCTTTGCTGCGAAAATAAATAGATCTAAAATAAAAACATAGGAAAAGTGGCACGGGAACTGGCATGGCACAGTCTGGAGGAGAAAGAAAACCTCCCCTCCAATTCTCTGAGTTAGGTTTTTCATTTTCCATACAAGTAAGAAACTAAGGAAAATTATATAAATCTAAATCCTTCTCTAAATCCTTGTTCAGCCTGAACCCTGCGCTGTGTCTCAACGTACTGTTCAGAGCTTCAACTGATTATGATATTGCAACCTTCTAGACGGCGGAAGAAGCCACACGGTTGTTACTACACACACTGAGGTATTGCTACCTTCCAGGGTACTGTTTTGGCCATAACGTACGCCACCAAAGAACACTTCTCCCTCCGTACTCTCTCTCCTGCCGACTCCATCTAGCCACACACACCCCTCCGTACAAGATTGTACGTGCACATTCCCTCTCGTGAGACTTGTGAGCCGCTTGCAGTAAAACACATTATAACAATTTGTTAATTGTGTATTGTTATACTCCAAAGCATCTGGGGTCATTACAATATTGTATTATACAGTATATTACTGTATCAGAATCACAATATATTAGATACTCTTTAATCTATATGCCATAAAGTAATAAAAATACTTTTATTCCTTCTATTTGAAGGTAAGCAATGCCACTTTTATAGAATTGGCTTATTTTAATTAATATTGGAAAATGAATGTCACATGTCTACATTAAACAAGAACTGTATATGATTGCATCGTATCACATTGAATAGTTCCATATTAAAATGTATTGTCCCTGAATCATATTGTAGCCGTTGTATTTACATACATATCGGATCGTCTTATAAGGGAGAGACGCAACCCCTAAATGATACCAATCAGTTTGGTTGGGTTTTGTCGGCATCGGACAGTGGGAGAACCATTATCCTTTATTACAAATTAAATTTTATTTAGAGGGATTAAAGCAACATGGAACATGGCTGTCCCTAGCTCCTCCTTGATATGGGTCACTCAGTTTTACTGGTTAGTTTTCTGTGATTGCTCTGTGTTTTTGTTTTGTTTGTTTTTTTACTCTACTGACTTCCATTGATTTCCTAATTTTGAGTCAAAAACATACTTTTGACTGAAATATGAAGCAGGTTGAAGCAAACACTCATACAATTTTATCGAAAAACCATGTAGGCAATGCATGTAGTGTATCTATTGTTGATCATTTTGACTATTTTGCCTGAGATTGTAAACACAGCAAACCAGCTTGACCAAAATATGCTTCAATTTTTAAGTGAACACTTTGTCAATTATTAACAGCCTACATTGTACTGCAGAGTGGTAAAGTCAAATGTTCATCGAAATCGAAATAATCCCTTTAACTGCAAAATTTGTTTTTACTGAAGAAAACATCCTTGATAATTACCAACCAACACTGTAGTTCAACATCCACTCACAATTAGGTATTTCTGATAGGCACATTTATGCAAAGCCAAAGTATTTTGTAGCAGGTGGGTGGTTACCAAAACCACACATCAGAGATCGAGGAGGCAGGGCCTCTCGGCTTGTAGACGACCTCCCAAACTGATAGGGTATCCCGCCTGCTTAGCAACCCTCTACCCTCCACGTGCTTACTCGCATGCCATAGGTAACGGCCGTCGTCGCAGCATCTCATGCCCCAGCTGCAATGGGCAGGCAGAGGGAAACAAGCTGCTGGCCCCCCTGGCTCTGGCTACTGGCGCAGATGGCAGTATCTTCGTTGGGGACTTCAACTACATCAGGAGGATCTTCCCCTCTGGGAATGTGACCAGTGTTATGGAGCTCAGGTGAGGAGCCATGGGGAATGGAGGACCAAGGACAAAGGATGGAATGAATGACTGAATGGGTGGATGGGTAGATGAGACATGGGTATTTAGATGTTTGGAGATGTTTGCAGGTATTGTCAAAGGTCTTCTCTCATACTGTGATTCAAAATGCGACAGAGAATACAGAGGGGTTTTATAAAGCTCTCGGTTTTTATTTTTCTGGGGGGTTGAGGGTGGCTGGGGTGTGTGTGGGGGGGGTGGGGGGGTGTTGTTTGGTTGCTCTAAATAAAAGATGAAAGAACAGAAGCACTGTCTGGGGTCTAAATTTAGGCACCAATTTGTCTGGTGGCAGAGAGGCACTCTTTGAGAATCAGCCCCCGATCGTTCCTAACTTCCAGATCTTTCAAGACAATGCTTTTTAATGTCTGCCGTGAATCTGCATACTAACCCTTTTCTCTTCCCTTCTCTTCCCTTGTTTTCATGTATTCTTTTTTCTTTTTCCACCTTAATTTATTTTTTCCACCGTGCATTTTCTCTTTTGCACCTTGCACTTGCCGTGTTAAAGAAACAAAGATTTCAGACATAGGTGAGAGTGATTTTAACACTCCTTCTGTTCCGTCAACTGTTAATTCTGGTCTGCCTATTTGCCCCTAACTACTGTGTCTGGGTCTGTCTATCTTTAATCTCTCTCTCTCTCTCTCTCTCTCTCTCTCTCTCTCTCTCTCGCTCTCTCTCTCTCACTCTCTCTCTTCAACTATGCAAGACATACTACTGACCATTGTCATTTACTAATTTTCTGAGTTTACTACTTTAAACACATATTTAGAACTTTTTTGGCCTAATTGTATTATTGTATCTGTTTTGATCAGTCTCCAGAAGTTGCATCACAACAGTGAAAATCACAACTTGAGTAAACCTGTTTTATTATGGAAAATACAAAAACACTTAGGGTCCGTAAAATCTGTGCTCTCACGAATATTGTAACTGAAAATGTGACTGTTCGTATCAGTCACATCGCCAGCCGGTGCCAATAATGGCGAGTGAAAGTGAACGTGGTGCCCACTTAAATTACCGTTTCGACTGGTTGAGTCAAAGAGGCAGAACGAGTGTGAAGAAATGGTTTTATTCGATGGCGATACTGTAGTATGCAACATTTCCTCTTGGGGTTTAATATTGATAGTGTTAATATTAGGGCTGCCCCCTGAAAGTCGACGAGTGGAATTATCAGTCGGTAACCCGACTTTTTTTTGTTATTTTCGGTGTCAGTGTGAATTACAATAACAGGATAAAACAGATAGAAGCTTAAAAATGCACAGGGGTCAATAAGGAATTATAAATAAGGGGAATCATAAATACATTTTTATATGTGTGACTCGTCCGCATCTGGACACAGACGCAAGCGGCTCTCCAAATAAAACAACTCCAAATAAATCAACTGTTGTTTTAAGATTCTTACGCTACCAATGCTCTTACCGATACTGCTTATCGAGCCAGTACTTTAACAGTACTCTTGTCTGTTCTCTTTTTATTTTTTATTTATTTTTTTTTTTTAAGAGAAAAATTAAGACAAATTAATAGCAGAATTAACAATGCTTTATTTTCAGAGCATTATGCATGGAGAGGGGGGGCGGTCGTGGTGCAATCTGCACTTGCCATGCCATTGTCACTCACTCAGAGCAGGGTCTCCTCGTGCGTGTGTAAGAGTGAAGCAGAGGATGCCGGCCCAGGGAAGAGGGGGAGGAGAGTTGTCTCTCTTGATAATAGCGAAAATTCTTCTCAGACGAATATCTTAATCTTATTGCAAGTTACTGTAGGACAGGTTGTATAGTCTCGACCACCAAATAGTCGAATATTCGGATTAAACAGCTGAATCCGATTCGACTGACAAAATTCTGAGTCGGGTACAGCCCTAGTTAATATACTGTTCATCGATATCCCTTTAAAAAATATATATATATGAAATTGAATGTGTATCTTACACGCACACACACATACACACACTGCTCCGTCAAAGGCTTTAAAATATAATTGTTTAACGTCCGCATTTACCAATTCAGTAAGATTTGTGAAAACAAGGTATCCTGTCTTTGTCCATAAACAGTCCATAACACTGTATTCTGAACATATGGAAAGATGTTTCAAAGAAAGATTTGGTTTTTTTTAAGTAAGTAAGCTAGATATATGTAAAATATGTAAAGACATATTTTCCCAAATATAGCCGAATAATGTTAAAAAAAAGTTTGATTTATTGTTCATTTTCAAGAATCAAACCGCTTGCGCTGATGTGTTGTCTGAAGTTGTGGGCCTTCAACTTCCACACACCACGTTTTCCTTTTTGCCCTCCAAATCCCCCCCCCAAGTTTATTTCAAGCTCGTCTTAATTAACACCAGGATCTTCTGGTGAATCCCACCAAGTGCTTAGATGTGCAGCATGGCCAGCGGCATAAAAAAAATAAATAAAAATAAAAATGTGAGCGTGTATCAAAGCTCGTATTGTGTCTATGTGTGCGTAGGAGCCTGGCAGCGCGCAAAGGAATGATGGATCTTGTATGACAGTGTGGCAGTCGTCATTAAGAGTGTGTCGAGACAACTGATGGCCTATCACACTCGCTTAATTTCAAACAGACACAAACAGACACACACACACTCTCACACACACACACACACACACACACACACACACACACACACAAATACACACGGAATCACGTAGGGCACTCGGACACACAAATTCACACATTATCAAGAAAGCTTTAATAACAACGGTGAGGGTGGAGACGAAAATATTCATACTTGTACGCAAAGACAGAAGGGGCAACACGAACACACACACGCGGACACACAAGTCAAATAACACCAGCAGCAAGATAACACCAATTATTGTTCACACAATTCCTTGCAGCCCCCCCCCCCCGTCATGTCCCCGTGATGAAGACCTTTTGTCGCTGACTGAGGTTTCAGTGACATGTTGTGATACCACTAAGCTGGCCTGTTTTTCTATCCCATTTCTCTCTCTTTCTCACTCCCTCCCTCTCTCTGTACAGCAACAACCCAGCTCACCGTTACTACCTAGCGACCAACCCTGTGACGGGGCAGCTCTACGTGTCTGACACCAACTCACGCCGTATTTATCGGCCCAAAGTGCTTAGCGGCGCCCGTGAACTTATCGGTAAAATACAAATATTTGAATTGTTATACTATATATATATATATATATATATATATATATATATATATATATATATATATACAGTATTTGAATTGTAATTCTGTAGCTGCTTTTTTTGTTATATTAGGTTGATAATTGATGATTAAATGAATAAATAAATGCTTCAAAAAAAGACTACAAAAAAAACTCCAAAATAGTTTTTTCACAATGCAGAGAACTCAAATTGTCATCGGGAGGCGATATCTCTAAAAAATATTAAAAAAGATAAACGTTTGATCGGCAGCACTGAGAGCTAAAAATGGAACGAAACAGAAAGTTGGCTTAGAACTTCCCCGTTGTTCTTAATCAGCGGAAGAACTGTAGGTGCTTCTGCCTGTGTGTGTAGGTAATGGAGAGGTGGTGGCAGGAACAGGCGAACAGTGCCCCCCATTTGATGAAGCCCGGTGCGGAGATGGTCGAAAGGCTACCGAGGCGCAACTTCTGGGACCTAAAGGTGCAGCATGTCACACACACACACACACACACACACACACACACACACACATGTTTGCTATGACTATGGTACATTTTCATCAACTCAAATACAGTCAAATATGAAAAGAAAAATAATAAATGGTATAAAAACTGGAAAGGTTTCCTCAGAAACAAATGGAAATAAAATTAAAAATACATAATTTAAAAAACATTAAATCAAATTTCATTGTTCAAAATATGGCCGGAATTGAATAATAATAATAATAATAATAATAATAATTATAATAATAATCAAAATCTGTTAATATGTTGCCATTGATGGAGATGTTTTGTGCCAGTCCTACTTCATGTAAGTGTGCTTCTTACTTCTTTTCTATATTCTTTTCTATATTATATTCTATGTTCTATATTATATGTTGTCTGTTCTTCTAATTGCATAATCATACACGTATACCTTTGGAAAAATTGAACCCGTTAAGTAATGTTTTCAGAAGCAATTTTAGCGCACAGTAAATCTTTTCTCCCACACTGAGTCAGATAAAATAAAGTTGCTCTAACTAATGACACCTTGAAAATGCCTTTTCTATAACGGATAACAAATAACAGATAACAGATAACAGATAAGATTACATGCAATCTGTCCTCAGAAATTCAGAATCAAAATTACATGAAAACCAAAACAAAAATGAAGCGGGAATTTCAAATTGAAATGCTAAATTACATTAAAAAATAATTTAGCATCTGCTAAATGGTGAATCCAATCCAAAAAAATCCAATCCAATCAAGTAAAAAGAAAGCTGAATAAAATCGTAATTATATATGAATAGAATTACTGCTTAAAAAAAAAAAACTTTGCTTGCATCCTGTTTAACATTCAGTCCCCAACAAAGCAATATCCACCTTGCTTTTCTGTTTGGCCAGACCATTCTTTGCCAGAGGATGCACCATCAGAAACAGTATTATTAAAGAGGAGAGAGTCAACGCTTGTCAGTCATTAATGAGAGAATCTGAAAGATCAAAGTTGGCACCACCAACGGAACTATTGTTAGCCTCAAACGTCCCAGCCGAGAGCGTTAACAAGATGGCCTGAGCGAACCGACTTCTCTGAAAGTGATTTGGACAATTCAAGCTCCAAGACCTATTTACAGTGGCACAGTGCATTGCACTGCTGTCTCACAGCAAGAAGGTCCTGTGTTCGTTTCCCACCAGGGGCACTATTGTCACTGTGCTACGGAGGGTATCCCCTGCTGAGGGGACTTTCTGTGTGGAGTTTGCATGTTCTCCCCGTGCTCACATTGGATTTCCTCCATAACATCTTAAGAACCCCCCACTAAAAACATGCACAAGAAACATCTTCTGACCAGCGATTGAAGTTGGTTCCCGGGTGCTGTACTGTAAGCTGCCCTCCGCTCCTCGATGGGGAAAAATGCAGAGAAGACATTTCACAGCGTGTGTGTTGGCTGTAGCTGCACGTAATGTGTGTGTGACAATAAAAGATGAGCTAAAGCTTGTCCAGATTAATAATTCATTAATTTATAGTATTATCTCACAAGTTTTACCCTTTCGCTCTGGCTCTGACAGGTTCACTTTACATTGGACGTGTGCTTCGCTGAGGTCCGATGACAAAGTGTTTATGAATGGAATTGAATTGCATTAAATCTTCCTCCCTGCATCCCCCTCGCTCTGCCCATCACTCCCGCACAAAAACAGGCATCGCAGTGGATAAGAATGGCTTTATCTACTTCGTGGACGGCACCATGATCAGGAAGGTGGACCGCAATGGCATCATATCCACGCTGCTTGGTAGCAATGACTTGACGTCCGCACGACCCCTGACCTGCGACACCAGCATGCACATACGACAGGTGAGTGCCAGGGTATAGAAATGTCTTTAAGGGCAATTTGTAGGTCGGCATACCCAGTGAATTAATGTGTGGGGAAATGATGTAGCAATTCTATTTTGTATTTTATTTAGAATTTCAGCTGGAGTCATTTTTGTATTGGAATTAGCCGCGCCCACCATAAAAGTCTGACATGTCCGCGAACTTGAACGTGACCTCACAGGTGTGTGACGGAACAGAGCTAGTGCTACAGATGAACTTGGCAACTTGGCAAGTGGAAGAGCTGCAGAGAGCTCAGAGTGTGTTTTTATTTTTGATTTACAGATAGTAATGATTTTGAGTTAGTTTCCGACTTGTGTGAAACATAAACATCCGCTCCATACATGTGAAAAATATATCATATACAAAAATAGAAATATGTCTCAGTACGGTAATAGAAAAATAGGCAATATGCCTATTATATATAGTTTATAATATATTTTGGGACAAAATACCACATATTGACTTTTCCAAGATATCCCATACATCCAAGCTTATATAATTTGGATATATCACACTATATTTTTCAGCACACATCCATATTTGTTTGTTCCTTAACAAACAATAATCAGTACAAACAATAAACAATAATAAAATAATCTTACTTCCGCACATAAACACACACACACTGAAACAGGGCTAAGTCCAGTTTATATGTCAACTGAAACGACCCCTGAGTATTAAATGCCTGTATTCCTGTAACGTGGGCAGAACGAGTAAGTGTGAAAGTTCTGCAACGCAGTAAAAAAGGCTGATGGCACTGTGTGCAGAGATGAAGGGAGTGTGTCCGCTGCAGTTCAGGTTAGCTCAACCTCCTGGCCTCTCTCCTCAACGCCTCCTATCTGTCTCCCGCTGCGGAGGCTAGCCAGAGTTGACTGCTGGAAAGTTGTGTGGTTCCACTCAGAAGATTTGTGAAACCGCAGGGGGCGGCGGTTATTTTTTCTTTTTCTTTTTTTTTATTGCTGGCCATTTCTTTCGCCTATCTCTCATTAGTGTACATGTAAAAAAAAAAAGAAAAGAAAAAAAGGAAGGAGTTTATTTATGTAGCTCTTTTGTCATAGCTGTGGTCTCAATGGGCTTTACAGGCCTGCGTTTACAGGATAATTCAACGGCACCCATTTCTAAGCCCTCAGGGCGGCACGGAAATTAGCCCTCGAATGAAAAATGTGTGTGTAAGCGAGTTTGACATTGTTAGTTTAGGGGAGAGTTCAGTTTAAAGGCGCCAGTGCCAGTATTCTACGAAAGACAGGGTTTTGGGTTTGTATGCAGCAGTGTGTGCAAGCCCCCAGAGGGAACTATTACCCTGTACAGCCAACAGTTCCGCAGCAACTCCTTCCCCTAACCCACATGTGTCAAACTCAAGGCCCGCGGGCCAAATCTGGCCCATCACGTCATTTAATGTGACTCGCGAGAGCTTAAAAGGCATATAATTGTCTTTAAATAAAAGTCTATGCTGCTTTACAGCGTACAGTGACTATAAACTACATCTCCCACAATGCATGTCGATTTTGTGACCCGCGAGATGACGGCATCCTGCCACTAGATTGCAGTGTTTCCATATCGCTGTTTAACTAAAGCGGTTTTCTAAAATGGGATGGAGTTTAAAAAGATCTACAAATAATCACATAATGTCCAACAAGAGAAAAATGGATGCAGAGGGAAGGCAATTTAATGAAAGATGAGAAAGTGAATACATGATTGTGCTTCAAGGAGAAAACTCCTTGTCTTCTGTGTTACGAGGCAGTGTCGGTGATTAAGGAATACAATTTACATCAGCATTTTGATACCAAACACGGAGCCAAGTATGCTAAATTTAGCCTTCGAGAAAAACATCATTGTTGTCCAAGAATTAAAAGGCAGACTGCAATCGCAGCAGAATATGTTTAAAAAAGCTACAGGCATAAATGATACAGTGGTGAAAGCTAGCTTTAAAGCTAGCTTCCAAGTGTTTTCCAGAGGATGCATTTTTGAAGCGGTGCATGCTAAAGGTATGTGAGCAGGTGTGGCCTGACCAGACGCAGACTTTTAAAAATGTCAGTTTGTCAAGAAACGCCATCGCAGACTGAGTTAAGGAACTAGCAGGACCTCAACATCACAACTCAGCTGGCCGAAGAGACACGCAGTTACCTGGCTTTTTCCTTCGCTGTTGATGAAAGCACAGACAACAGAGGCGTGAGGGCAGACTTCACTGTCAGTGAGGAGCTCTTGGATGTAGCTGCCATGCATGGGACGACGAGGAGGAGGGACATTTTTGATGCAGTGGAGAGCTCCGTATGTACAACTAAATTACGCTGGGAAAAGTTGGTAGGGCTAACTACGGATGGCGCACCTGTAATGTGTGCATCACCTCATCAACTTCACCCAGAACTTGACCAATATAGTTGTGAACTGAGACAACCCTTGTTGTTATTTTGAGTTAATTACATGTACTACTTTGTATGTGTAGCAATGTATTCAGTGTGTTTACAGGTGTATGTATTCATGCAGCCAAATGCTTACTGTAATCAAAACCACCTCTCATTAGTTGGATGTATTTGATGCCCTCTGCAAGGCTGTCTGCGGCCATTTGTTTTTGTAAAATGCAAAAAAAGTTTTGAACAAGGTTGATATAATGACTTGTGTTTGATGACATTTGTTTTTGTTATTCACTTGAAAACTTTGATCTTTGATGGAGTAATGTGGGTTTCTTAACCTGATAAATTAAAGAGATTTTTGTTATAATAACACAGAGCAATGTGCTTACATATATTTTGACATTTATGTAAATGCATGTACAATATTTGTACACTGGAATAAATAATAATCAAATGCAGAGACAGTTATTTTGCAATATGTTAAGGAGTAGTTACATGTATACAGTCTTAGAGTTACAACCAGCCCTTTGAGGGCAACCATAATGCTGATGTGGCCTGGGGTGAAAATGAGTTTGACACCCCTACCCTAACACATGGTGGTCCTGACCACCATGTTCAGGGATGTTAGTGCATGTTTCTTTTTCCTAAATTACTGTCTTGTTTGTTGTTTAATACCTACTTAAGTGAACTTTTGCCTCAGCCATAATGCTTCGCTGAACTGGTGTATGGCTTAGCAGGAGAATGGTGAATGATGTTGAATGATGGTGCATGGTGCAAAATTCAGAAACGTCTGTGCTACCTTTACGAACAGTACAACTCCAGTTCTACGCTTAGAATGTATTTTTGTAAGATATATTCATAGGACATGGAGTTGAACCAGCACATGGCATATATGACTCACAACCCATTACATTAGACAACATCAATATTTGAACTCCAAAGTCACAGTTACTTTGACCTGACCTCATATGGACCAAGAGTGGGCAGTAAATGTAAAGTTTTTCATAAAGTCACATCGATTTCCTGCTTACTTTCCAAGACTGTCTTACAGACGCCTTCAGGCCCTGACACTATTTGTTGCGTGTGCAGTTTTCCGATTGGCTGGTCGGCCATATCGCTAAACAGAGAAGTCACAGAGGTCACTGAACTCAGAGGCAAACTGCAAGGATTCGATTAAGACGTTAGACAATTGTCAGATATCTATGCGTAATCATGTTGTGTTTCTAACACGACAGGCAGACTCAGGCATAGAAGTTCCCCATAAAAGCGATCACAGGCTTTATTGGAAACAATTTGGAGCTGCTTTGCTTTCTTAGACAATTATCGCACAGCTCATTCGAGGGCAGTCCACTGTGAGTGGCTTTTATTAAACAACCAGAAATGATTTATACTATTCATAGATAGCCAGTAATTAATGAAGTTCATTTTCAGAGTTCTCTTCCCGCTTAGAATGAGTTTCTTGTCAGAAACGCAACTAGCTGGGAAGGTAATCTGGGCATGCCCTCTCGCTATGCATGAAGGATCTGAACTGCTGCGTTGCAACCTTAATTGGTCGTAAAAACCAAATTGAAGCTCATTCTTCTCTCAATCTCTCTCTCTCTCTCTCTCTCTCTCTCTCTCTCTCTCTCTCTCTCCTTTCCCACCGCCCTCTTCCATCCTCAGGTTCGCTTAGAGTGGCCCACAGATCTAGCCATTAACCCGATGGACAACTCCATCTATGTGCTGGACAACAACGTCGTGCTCCAGATTACGGAAAACAGACAGGTGAGGCAGGTTTAGATTATCGACGGCAACATTTTTGTTCTGAAATATGCAGTCACTTCGAAGCCACTGTGAATAGACAAGTCATTACATTTTGTATGATAATATTGAAGCCTGGATTACATGGGAATAAAGTTGATCAGCCACAGCATGAAGCTATGGGAAAGGGTAGTGGAGGCTAGGTTAAGAGGAGAGGTGGGGATCAGCGAGCAGCAGTGTGGTTTCATGCCAGGTAAGAGTACTACAGATGCAATGTTTGCTTTAAGAATGCTGATGGAAAAGTACAGGGAAGGCCAGAGGGAGTTGCACTGCGTCTTTGTGGATTTAAAGAAAGCGTATGATAGGGTGCTGAAAGAGGAAGTGTGGTTTTGCATGAGGAGGGGGTCGCAGAGAAGTACATAAGAGTGGTACAGGATATGTATGAGGGCAGTCAGACAGTAGTAAGGTGTGCAGTAGGCATGATGAAGGCATTCAAAGTGGAGGTGGGATTACATCAAGGATCAGCTCTGAGCTCTTTCTTGTTTGCAATGGTGATGGCCAGGTTAACAGATGAAATCAGGCAGGAGTCTCCGTGGACGATGATGTTCGCGGATGACATTGTGATCTGTAGCGAGAGTAGGGAGCAGGTTGAGGAGAGCCTGAAGAAGTGGAGGCATGCATTAGAGAGAAGAGGAATGAAAGTCAGCAGGAGTAAGACAGAATACATGTGCCTGAATGGGAGGGAGGGCGGCAAAAAGCTGACAATGCAAGGAGTGGAGGTGGAGAAGGTAGATGAGTTCAAGTACTTGGGGTCGACCATACAAATCAGCGGAGAGTGCAGGAGAGAGGTGAAGAAGAGAGTACAGGCAGGGTGGAGTGGGTGGAGAAGAGTGTCCGGAGTGATCTGTGACAGAAGGGTTCCAGCAAGAGTGAAGGGGAAGGTCTACAGGACGGTAGTGACACCAGCTATGTTGTATGTTTAGAGGCGGTGACACTGACAAAAAGGCAGGTGGCTGAACTGGAGGTGGCAGAGTTGAGGATGTTAAGATTTTCATTGGGAGTGACAAGGATGAACAGGATTAAGAATGAGTACATTAGAGGGACAGCTCAGGTTGGACAGTTGGGTGTAAAAGCGAGAGAGGCGAGATTGAGATGGTTTGGACACGTGTGTAGGAGAGATGAGAGTTACATTGGGAGAAGGATGCTGAGGATGGAGCTGCCAGGCAAGAGGAAAAGAGGAAGGCCAAAGAGAAGGTTTATGGATGTGGTGAGGGAGGACATGGAGGCGGTTGGTGTTAAGGAGGAAGCTGCGCAGAACAGAAGGTATTGGAGGCAGATGATCCGCTGTGGCCACCCCTAACAGGAGCAGCCGAAATTAAAAAGAAGATATCGAAGCCTGGATAGTATAACAGTGCTTATTCAAATCTCACTTTACAGAGCATTTTTGTGATGTTTCAGATGATTCTAACAAAGTATATGATTCTAACCCGCATCTGCATTTGCGTCTGTGTGCGTGTGCGTGTGTGTGTGTGTGTGTGTGTGTGTGTGTGTGTGTGTGTGTGTGTGTGTGTGTGTGTGTGTGTGTGTGTGTGTGTGTGTGTGTGTGTGTGTGTGTGTGTTGACTCAGGTTCGCATCGTGGCGGGTAGGCCCATGCACTGCCAGGTTCCTGGCATTGAGTACACCACAGGAAAGAGAGCCATCCAGTCTATGCTAGAGGGTGCCACCTCCATTGCGCTGTCCTACAGTGGCGTGCTGTACATCGCAGAGAGCGACGAGAAGAAGATCCATCGCATCAGACAGGTGGGTCTCAGGAATGTGGAATGATTGGTTTAAAGAGAATACTGCTTTTGTTTTTACAACCCACTAATCAAATGTAGTGTTGTTCATAGTCACAAAACATTGTTATATTAATAAGTAGGGACACATTCACAATTCTGTTCACATCTGTCCAGTCCCCCGTCCCCCCATTGTGAGCCACAGTCAGTTGACAACTCCATAAACAATTGGCAAGCAAAGGAAATTCAATCTGAAAATATTGCACCCTTGCACACTTTTCTCAACACCACAGCTCCTCTCTGATTCCACCTAGTTTACCACCCCACCCCTCCCCTTTCCTTCCTTTTGTTTCTCCACTCCAGGTGTCCACGGACGGGGAGATCACACACCTTGCCGGAATGCTCTCTGACTGTGACTGCAAGGTACTGCAACCGCCCGTTTGATCAAATAATTACGCACAATCACAGCTTTCGATCCTTCTCTCAATACTATTTTGCTTTCTATGTTTGGGGTTTTTTCTTCCTCTTCCTCTTCCTTCTCCTTCTCTTCCTCCTCACACGACAGAACGACGCCAACTGTGACTGCTACCAGACGGGGGACGGATATGCAAAGGACGCTAGGTTGAACTGCCCCTCGTCCCTGGTGGTGTCTCCAGATGGCACGCTGTATGTGGCCGACCTGGGAAACATCAGGATACGAGCTGTGCGACATAACCACCCGCCCACTGGTAAAAAGACACACATACATACATACATACATACACACACACACACACACACACACACACACACACACACACACACACACACACACACACACACACACACACGCATATAATGTATTCAAAAAAAACAAAACATGGTTCCTTCTTACAAGTAATCTCACATAACATGTCGTAACATATCGAACGACTGAACAGGTAGGTAGGTGGATAGATAGATAGATAGATAGATAGATAGATAGATAGATAGATAGATAGATAGATAGATAGATAGATAGATAGATAGATAGATAGATAGATGATAGATAGATAGATAGATAGATAGATAGATAGATAGATAGATAGATAGAATAAAAATGTAGAAATATAAATCTGTAAATATTTAGAAAATACATTTAGAACACTTCTATATACATATTAGATAAAGATAAATATTTGATGGAAAATAAATATTAGATAGTATTGGAGAAATATTTTAATTATTAAATAATAATATAGTTATAATATATTATAATACAGTTTTGTAAGCTGAAACCTTTTAAATTAGACAATATAAATATTATTTATATGTAAAATATATATGAAAAATGTACTGTGACACAATAAAAAAATATATATATTTCTATATTAAATGGCAGAAATAGAGCACAAACCTGAGAATTTTAGGTAGTATAAACCTGAAAAATTAACTGCCATACAAAAAAAAAATGGCAGCATAGGGTAAAATAAAACGAATAAAATTAAGCAGTTACAGTATAAGCCTGAAAATTGTAAGTTCTATAAAACCTGAGGAATTCAAGTAGTCAATCAGAATACTGGCAATAAGTAAAAAAAATAAACAGTACACAGAAAACATACACCTCTCTATTAACAAATCCACAAATGTGGCTGTTGTAGTATTTGTATTTGTTGAGATTTTCATTGGGAGTGACAAGGATGGACACGACTAAGAATGAGTACATTAGAGAGACAGCTAAGGTTGGACAGTTTGGTCAAAAAGTGAGAGAGGCGAGATTGAGATGGTTTGGACAGATGGTGTAGAAGAGATGAGAGTTACATTGGGAGAAGGATGCTGAGAATGGAGCTGCCAGGCAAGAGGAAAAGAGGAAGGCCAACGAGAAGGTTTATGGATGTGGTGAGGGAGCACATGCAGGCGGTTGGTGTAAGGTAGGAAGATGCGCAGAACAGAAGGTATTGGGGGCAGATGATCCGCTGTGACAACCCCTAAAAGGAGCAGCCGAAAGAAGAAGATATTTTTTAAACCAAAAGAACCACGTACTGTACTGTACTGTACTGTAGACATACCCTTTTGAGCTTTGTTACCTTCTCACTTTTCTCCATCCCTCTTCGCTCCCTGGACAATTCACTCCATATTGTTCCTGCTAACACCATGGGAGATGGGTTTTTTTTAACAAAAAAATACAACTCTACCTCTCTATCTGTCTCCTTTGTGTGCATAATACATTCCTCTCTCTCTCTCTCTCTCTCTCTCTCTCTCTCTCTCTCTCTCTCTCTCTCTCTCTCTCTCTCTCTCCCTCCCTCGGTCTCTGTCTCTCTCTCTCTGACTTAAGGCTCACTGGCCTCGGGTCCCAGCTCTTATGAAGTGGCTTCACCGGGCTCTCAGGAGCTTTACGTGTTTGACGCCAACGGAACCCACCAGTTCACAATGTCCCTAGTCACAGGGGACTACAAATACAACTTCAGCTACAGGTTGGTTGCAGAGATGGGTGCGGTGCGCTCATGTGACTAGGCTGCTGTATATCTGCACAAAATACAGTGTAGATTCTGTCGGGTTCCATGGGATAATGATTCAGGTTTTGATTGACTCAAACCCTTTATGGTTCCGATATTAATTCTCTCTTCTCACAACCAGCAATGAAGAAGATGTAACCGCCGTAACTGACAGCAGTGGGAACACCCTGCGCATCCGCAGAGACACCAACAGGATGCCAGTCCGTGTGGTTACCCCTGACAACCAGGTAAGATGGCGGGCCGACATCGCATCACTTCTCAGAGCGCTAGGCATCCGCAATGTTGGTTCCTCCCCCCCTCAAACACCCTGTACTCACTTGAAGACTTGTGAAGCACTGAATAAAAATTCAGTAATAAATAAAGTAGTTATTATTTATTTATTTGTTTGTTTGTTTGTTTATTTATTAATTTATCTATTTATAACTTTTTTTTACCATTTTTGTCCTCAATAACATCCACACAAGAGACTCAACAAAAAGCATGTGTAAATGTGTACAAATTTTGGCTGAGTAGGCATCAACTATGAAATTGAACCCAGTACCCAGATGTTATAATTATAAAAATAATGATATAACCTTTCATACATGACGTGCATTACATGAAACTTACATTAAAAAAGAAGGCCATCAAATAGTAACAATAAAAACCAAGCAAACAAGAAAAATGGAATAGTAGAATAAACGAGGTACAAAAAAAAGTAGAATAATACAATAATTTAAATAATAAATAAAAAAATCTAACAAGCAAAATACATTTTTAAAAAGAGTAAATATACAAATTTTCAGATTTGGGGTCATTAATTCAGAATCAGAATAGTCTTTACTGCCAAGTAAGTTTACACGAACAAGGAATTTGTCTTGGTGTTCGGTGCATACATGAAACATAAATGTAAAACAATAAGTTAAATATTAGTGAAATATATAAGCATATGTAAAATAAGGCTGTTTTTTTTTAAATAAAGCCTTACAGTTTGTGCAGGAATTTGCAAATGTTTAGTATAAAGTGTAACAGTATGTGCAATGTTCACGAATAAAGTCCAGAGAACGAGGAATGTGCGTTAATGTAACGCATAGACATACTCATTCAGTTTAAGGTGTAGTGGGTGCGGGGGGCCTTGTTGATGAAGCCAATTGCAGACGGGAAGAAACTGTTCTTGTGGCAAGAGGTTTTGGCCTTGTTGGACCGCAGCCTCCTGCCAGAGGGAAGTGTTTCAAACAGTTTGTGTTCGGGGTGGAAGGGGTCAGCCACAATCTTACCTGCACGCCTCAGGGTCCTTGAGTCGTACAGGTCAAGGAGAGATAGTAGATTGCAGCCAATCACCTTCTCAGCAGAGCGAATGACATGCTGCAGTCTGCCCTTGTCCTTGGTGGTTGCAGCAGTGTACCAGATGGTGATGGAGGAGGTGAGAATGGACTCAATGATGGAGGTGTAGAAGTGCACCATCATTGTCTCTGGCAGGTTGAACTTCATCAGCAGCTGCAGGAAGTACGTCCTCTGCTGGGTTTTTTTGATGATGGAGCTGATGTTCAGCTCCCACTTGAGGTCCTGGGAGATATGATTCCCAGGAAGCGCCAGGACTCCACAGAGTCGACTGGGGTGTCACACAGGGTGATGGGGGTGAGTGGGGCAGCGTTCTTCCTGAAGTCCACAACCATCTCCACTGTCTTTACAGCATTGAGCTCCAGGTTGTTCTGGCTGCACCAAGTCACCAGATGTTCAAGCTCCCACCTGTAGACGGACCCATCCCCACCAGAGATGAGCCCAATGAGAGTGGTGTTGTCTGCAAATTTCAGGAGCTTGACAGACTGGTGGCTGGAGGTGCAGCTATTGGTGTACAGGGAGAAGAGCAGAGGAGAAAGAACGTTGAAAGGAACCAGTGCTGATGGTCCAGGAGTCAGAGAAGTGTTTTCCCATCTTCACGTGCTGCCTCCTGTCAGACAGGAAGTCCGTGATCCACCTGGAGGTGGAATCAGGCACGCTCAGCCGGGAGAGCTTGTCCTGCGGAAGAGCTGGGATGATTGTGTTAAAGGCGGAGCTGAAATCCACAAACAGGATCCGGGTGTAGGTTCCTGAGGAGTCCAGGTGCTGGAGGATGAAGTGGAGGGCCAAGTTTACTGCATCGTCTACTGACCTGTTGGCTCTTTAGGGGGGGTCCAGGAGAGGGTCTGTGATGGATTTGAGGTGGGAAAGCACATGGCGTTCAAAAGACTTCATCACCACAGAGGTCAGGGCGACAGGTCTGTAATCATTAAGTCCTGTGGTCGTTGGCTTATTTGGGACTGGGATGATGGTGGCGTATTTTAAGCAGGCTGGTACATGGCATGTCCCCAGTGAGGTGTTGAAAATGTCTGTGAACACAGGAGACAGCTGGTCAGCACAGTGCTTCAGGGAGATAGAGAGACAGAGTCTGGTTCGGCTGCTTTTCAGGGGTTCTGCCTCTTGAAGAGCCTGGTGTTGGAGTCTTTTTGAGTACAGGCGTTTAGCAACTCACACCTCTTTGCTCAACCTGTACTTAGCCACTTTAAACACGTCTCTGTCCCCGCTCCTAAACACCTCTTCCTTCTCTAACTTTAGTTGTCTGAGTTTAACTGTGAACCAGGGCTTGTCGTTGTTATAATTCACCCTGGTACGTGATGGTACACAGCTCTCCTCACAGAAGCTGATGTATGATGTCACAGCCTCTGTGTACTCATCCAGACTATTGGTAGCAGTCCTGAAAGCGTCCCAGTCGGTGCAGTCCAAGCACGCCTGAAGATCCTCCACAGCTTTACTGGTCCACTTCTTTTATGTCCTCACCACAGGTTTACACAGCTTTAATTTCTGCCTGTATGCAGGAATCAGGTGGACCATGACGGGGTCAGAGTATCCCAGTGCAGCTCGGGGGACGGCGTGAGAAGCACTGCTTACTGTGGTGTAGCAGTGGTCCAAAGTATTCTCCTGTCTGGTGGGGCATTTAATAAACTGTCTATATTTGGGGAGTTCATGGCTGAGGTTTCCTTTGTTAAAGTCGCCATGTACAATAACTAGGGAGTCCGGGTTTCGTCCGTTCCACACAGCGTATCTGGTCGGCATGCATGTGCTGTGCGTCCTGCACGTTGGCTTGCAGTGGTATTTAAACACCGACCAGTAAGAATGAAACAAACTCACAGGGAGAATAGAAGCCTTTGCAGTTAATGAAGAAAGATTCCAGATCAGGAGAACGGTGCTGTAGGATCACTGTCACGTCATTACACCAGCTACTGTTAGGGTAAAAACACAAACCTCCACCTTTTGTTTTGCGGTCAGAGAGTTCTGTAGAGTTTGAAGCCTGCCAGCTGCAGCGCAGAGTCCGGTATCGTTCCGCTCAGTCACGTCTCCGTGAAGCACAAAACAAAAGATGAAGAAAAGTCTCTGTTCTTCCCCGACAGTAGTTTAAGTTCGTCCAGTTTGTTTCCCAGTGAATGCACGTTAGAGAGAAATATTCCAGGTAACGGTGTGCGATGTCCGCGTCGGGGGAGGCGCACAAGCGCACAAGCGTGTCTCCCTCTCCTCCAGCATTTCACTGCGTGCACAAAGGTGAGCGGACCTTTGACCAGAATGTTCAATAATTCCTAGGATGTGCCGATGAAAGTGGGAAACAAATCCACAGGGGTTGTAGCCCTGATGTTCATGAGCTCTTCTCTGGTGTACGAGCTCACGGAATTGTCACAAAAAAACAAAACAAACAAAATGAGACATAACAACGCGCACCAACACACCAAGGCGACCATAAGAGGCGCCATCTTGGTGATCAAGATGAGTTGAAGATGAATTGAGACCATGAAGCAAATTATTTTCTTATTTTAATGGAGTCTTGGATTTTACTGCCATGACAACAAACTTGTTAAACACAACAATCGAGATTAACGCCTTCTCATCCTGGAACTCTAACACGGTGACCGTGTGTGTGTGTGTGTGTGTGTGTGTGTGTGTGTGTGTGTGTGTGTGTGTGTGTGTGTGTGTGTGTGTGTGTGTGTGTGTGTGTGTGTGTGTGTGTTAGGTCATCTGGCTGACCATCGGGACAAATGGAGGGCTGAAGACGATGACAGCCCAGGGACAGGAGCTGGTGCTGTTCAGCTATCACGGAAACAGTGGCCTTTTGGCAACAAAGAGCATCCAGATCGGCTGGACAACCTTCTACGAGTCAGTATCTTCCCTGTTTGCAATTTGGCATTTAAATGTTTGTGCCTGAGTTCACGTTTCAGTGGTTCAATATCAAAAATAGTTCCTACCGCTACCCTGCACTGACTTATGTTTGATTTCTGGTCGAGATATACATTTTTTTGTTTTGGGAAATAATTTGACTTAGTATTTGTTTACACATTAACAAGAAAGCTGAAAAGCAAATTGGAACATCAACAACAAAATCAAGTATTTTCGTACAAAGCGCCGATGTGTCAGACTCCCAACCTGGCAATGATGCAGGGCAGTGTTCACAAAAACATTTCTCTTTCGGTTTCAAAGTGCTCCAATGTCATTGAAGAAGACATCTACCAAACATCTGTCCCTTTGTCCCGAATCCCTCTCTGTGTAGCTATGACAGCGAGGGCCGTCTGACTAACGTGACCTTCCCCACGGGCGTGGTGACCAACCTGCACGGAGACATGTCCTCGGGGGCCATTTCTGTGGACATTGAGACCTCAGGCCGAGATGAGGACGTGTCAATAACCACCAACCTGTCCTCCATCAATTCCTTTTACACTCTCGTACAGGGTGAGTCACAGATGCAGCCCGCATGTGGGTTTTGTGTGTGCGTGTGTTTGTGTGTGTGTGTGTGTGTGTGTGTGTGTGTGTGTGTGTGGACTGTGTCAGATACTTATAAGTTTGTAATTTGTGTCATGGAAAATGATTGCAGAATACAAACAAACACCATTCCATAGTGGCTGGTTGAATTATCATTTAACGCCTATTCAGCAGTACCTATTGTTTTGCAGGAAGTGATGCAGCGTTCAACGGAAACTCTGAAATCTTCCGGTCGGTAGTCCCAATCTTGATGTAACATAAAAATGACAGAGTTGTCAAAAAAGACATATATTTAAAACAAATATATATTCAAAGGGAACGTTGTTCACCGTTAATGGCGTGCATCGCCATGTTGCCTTGACGTCAGTGTCCGTTATCTTGGTAAATTCGGGCGTAAGCAATGAGCTCTGGTATTCCAACTTAATTGGCCATTCCTTAACACTTTTACCTCCAACAGAGGTTGGATACTTCGGAGTACCGACTTCACTGAAATGCAGCATTAGCTGTTCCGCCCACACACACCCATACATGTGTGGGTCAAAATGTCTTTATTTGGTCAATTTTTATATACAAGGAATTTGTCTTCATAAGGGTTTGGTGCATTGTTGTACAGACAAACAGACAAGTGGCATAAAAAAAGCTTAATCTTAAAAACCATCTTCAGAGAATGTGCTGTATGCACACAACTTCTATTAAAAAGCTATGGCAGGGGCTAAGTGGCAGTATGTTTGCTAATATACTGGGGATATAAATATAAATGAAGTTGGGATATTTCTGTACAGGATGAATAAATAATCCAATAAAGAGATGAGTTTAGTCTAAATTAACTTTAGGTCTGATTAATAATTTTTACTTGATAAGCAGATCGATATCGTGACAGTAAATTCTACTTCATTGCCCAGTGCAGCTTTGCTCTCCCGGTCTGTCCCGTCAATATACAATTTCTCTCCACTTGACATGAAACATGCAACACTTGGAGATCGATCCATCGCTCTCGCATGGCGGTTGAGATGAGAGCAGTGCAGTTTAACCCTGGTCACGCAGTTGCGGGCAGCCGTCCACAGATGACACATTCATATTGATCCCATACTTAGAGTTTTTAAGATTCACCTACAGGGACATCATACAGTATGCTGTTGGCTACTCACCTTTATAAATAATTAGCCATCGTGCTTAAGGAGCTCAAGAGTAACGGTTAGACATAGCCCGTCTCACCCTCACTACCTTTTAGTTACTATATTAGAGAGGCCATAAATGGACATAAATAAAAAAAGGCACAAAAGCTATGCAATCTATAGTTTGATGAATAGTACAGTAAACACGCGCACACACAAGATAAATTCATAATACACCAATCTGGGAGGGAGTATTGGGTATTGACTAAAAAGTTATACTCTCATGTTAATCATATTTTAGATATACAGCTCCGTTGCGTCACAGGTCCAAGGTCCTTCCTGAAGCCCCCATCAATCTTTAGCCTTCAGAACCTATTCATGTTTTGACATTGGTCAGATTTTCCATCTTCCTAAAAACACTCATAAATGGATGGGAAAATAGAAGAATGTGATTGGGAGTTAACCCATCCATTGTCCCCATTTCTCCATTGCGCAGATGCAGCCGTCATAGGTTTCTCCCCACTGGTAAAAAATGTGACCTCTACCAACTATTCAGGGGTACTTCCTGGATAAATGAATATCATCATAATGAAAAATAAATGGGACCAAGTAATATGATGACTTCTGTATCACCTGTTTCTAAAGTAAAAAAAAAACATTGGTTCTGTTTTTTCTCAGTAAGGATGTAATCAGCACTTTAGAAACGGATTGCACTCGGCCACAGCGAGGGATTTATATAGGTTTAGTTTGAGGTTTCTCCGTCATCAAATGTTTTTTATTGTTTTAAAATTGAAAGAGCAGTCAACCGATTTAATGTATTTCTTTATGCCTCCCTCTGTTCTGGGAGGCTGACCAGCTCACCCTCCTCACTCAAGTAGTTTCACTTCAGTAACACAGAGGCAGGAAAAAAAGCAGACAGTTTAGCACGGGCGCCCTTGTTAAAGTTAAACCTAACGAGCGCAGTCGGTGCAAGGTTTTTCATGGGCTAAAGGGGCACAACAGCGGAGAAGAACAACAGCAGAGCGGTGTAGGTTTGCGCTCTTGCGGCATAACAGTATTGATTGTGACCCGGGTGAGTTTTTCAGCGCCACCCACCAGTACAGCTCTCCTTCTCCCTCAATCCACATACATTATTTATTGTTATATATTGTTTCTCAGTGCGCCGCAGGGTGGGAGGCAGAATATTCCAGTAGGCCTCGGAGGGACTGCCACCTTTATTTCCTTTATTTCTTTATTTCTTAGTTTGTATCGCTGCTGAAAAAAAATGGCCATTATAATAATTCTGACAAACTCTTAGTGATGATCTTTATTTATTTAATATGGGCGTCTAGGGGTCTACTTCTCATCACTCATAGCGAGGTGTACACCAAACATAGGCATGCTTAATGAGCAAGAAGTATACAAGTGATGAGCTTGAATCCCCCCACTTGATTGAACAGTACAGCCCAACAAGTGGATGCAGGGAGGTGGAGGGAGTACAGCAAGCAAAGCAAGTAGGGCAGGAGAGATTGGCTGCTTAAAAAGCAGGCCTATAAGGGCGTTGAAGCACGTGGCGCTGTCAAGTTTTCTGACAGAAATAGCTCGCAAGTACACCTTGTTCATTTTTGGTGAGTGTATAGTTGTAGAAAACATTCAGGTCATTCTGTTTTACTGTCTACATTCATTACCCATTTAACTGGGTTGTCAGTCCTTCTCCATTTTATCATTCACCGTGACCTATAATGTCGGCCAATATTCAGCTATTAAAACAAACAACACTATTCGGTGATATTTCTCTGGGCAGCCCTGCATCGGATGTAATTCACAGCTGCCTCTCCAATAATCAAGATCCGCACCATCTTGTTGGACTCACCTTTTTTCTATAAACCTTATCATTTATCTCATCAAAGGCGACAATCAAATTCAGTCCACCTTTGAAGCACGCTCAGCAGTTTCAGAATAAATTCTCATTTACATGCAATGTTTGACGCCTAAACTAGAATATTCCGCAGACTCGGGTGAGTGTTTTAATCAGCGGGGTAACATGTGACAACAGTGTCAACTGGGAGGGGGATGGCTTGCCCACAGGCCCAGCGTATGCATGCTACATATGTGTTGTGTGCCGTAACTGGTTTCCAGCGATGTATATTTATGATCTTGACAGTTACGTGAAGACTAGCTTTGTGTATGCAGGTAGAAGGGGCGATAGTGGCGCCGCCCCTTGCGGTCGCCTGCGCCGGCGCTCCGGTTGACTCTTGGACTTTTTAGTGTTTTTTTCCATTTTTTATCATAATGTACGTCAAAAAAGCATCGGCAGTTACCTCATACGACCGCAATGCACTCATTGATAAAAAAATCTCCCTAAACGAACAACTTTGGGACTTTTTATCCATGGAAGCAGAGTGGGCCGGCGGAAATCCTACGCGGGAACACTCTCACAACAACAACAACAAAAATGGAGCCGCTGTTCCACGAGCGGGTCAACGGACGAAGCACCGAGGTAAACGAGGCGGCATTCGGGTCAGAATGAGGATGCAACCTTACCGTCCACCTCTGCCAAGCATACTTCTTGCCAACGTCCAGTCCCTGGAGAACAAGATTGATGAACTTCAAGCGAGGATTAAATTCCAGCGAGACACAAGGAACTGTTGCGTCCTCTGTCTGACGGAGACATGGTTGAACCCACTGGTGCCGGACGAAGCCATACGTCCAGCCGAGTCCTTCTCCGTATTCCGCGGCGACAGAACGGGGGAGTCGGGGAAATCCAAAGGTGGAGGCGTCTGCCTAATGGTAAACAACCGCTGGTGTAATGCCAACAACACCAAATTCCTCTCCCACTCCTGCTCGCCGAACCTGGAACAGCTGACCATCCTATGCCGTCCATTTTATCTTCCCCGGGAATTTAGCACGGTCATCATTACAGCCGTTTATATCCCACCGCAAGCGGACACCCACGCAGCTCTGTCGGTCCTGTACGATGTGTTGTGTGGATTTCAGAACAGACATCCCGACGCGGCTGTGGTGGTGACTGGGGACTTAAACAGGGCCAACCTTAAGAAAGTTCTGCCTAATTTCCACCAACACATCACATGTGCCACCAGGGGAGATAGAACTTTGGACCATTGTTACACACCTTACAAGAACGGATGCAAGACCGTCTCGCTCCCTGCTTTTGGGAAATCAGATCACGCCACGATCTCGCTGGTTCCTGTTTACAGGCCTCTGATCGCGCGAGAACTGGTGGTAACGAGGGAAGTGAAGCGGTGGACGGATCAATCGGAGGCTGCCCTTCAGGACGCTCTGACTGACGTAGACTGGGACATGTTCCAATCAAGTTCAAGTGACGTCAGCGAGTTTACGGAGGTTGTAGTAAGTTTTGTAACTACGCTAGCAGACAACATCGTTCCCACGGTGAAAGTTCGGAGATTTCCAAACCAGAAACCTTGAGTTGATAAATCCATCCGCTGCGCTCTGAATGCTCGCATGGCCGCTTACAACGACGGTCTTGTATCCGGAAATATGGACAATTACAAAGCAGCGTCGTACAATCTGCGGAGGGTGGTGAAGGACGCTAAACGGACGTACAAAGAGACTGTGGAGCTACAGATGGAGCGGGGGGACACCAGACGCTTGTGGCAGGGGCTGCGGACTATTACGAATTACAACAGCAGATTGCAGGTACTGCACACCACGCTCACGCATCTGGATGGCCAGAAGGGGGCCTATGTGAGAATGCTGTTCATTGATTATAGTTCAGCTTTCAACACCATAGTTCCCACCAGACTGGCTGTCAAGCTGAAGGAGCTCGGACTGAATGCTCCGCTGTGTGCCTGGATCCTGGACTTCCTCACAGCCCGCCCCCAGGTGGTCAGGGTGGGGAAGCACATGTCAAGCTCCCTCACCCTGAATACAGGATCCCCCCAGGGCTGCGTCCTCAGCCCCCTACTGTACTCCCTGTACACACATGACTGTGTGGCCAGGTCCAGCTCCAACACCATCATAAAGCTTGCTGACAACACCGTTGTCGTGGGCCTGATCACCGACTGCGACGAGATGGCCTACCGCGAGGAAGTGGCTGACCTGTCACTCTGGTGCCAGGACAACAGCCTCCACCTGAACGTCAGCAAAACTTAGGAGCTAATTGTGGACTTTAGGCGAGGATCACAATCGAGGACGCACGCGCCCTTGGTGATTTATGGGACTTCTGTTGACAGGGTGAGCAGCATCAAATACCTGGGAGTCCACATCACAGAGGACTTAACATGGACTGGACTCTGGTGAGAAAGGCGAGGCAGCGTCTTTACCGCCTCAGGCGGCTGAGGAAATTCCGGGTCTCGGTGAGGATCCTCAAGTCCTTCTACTCTGGAGCAGTGGAGAGCATCCTTCCACCAACACATCACATGTGCCACCAGGGGAGATAGAACTTTGGACCATTGTTACACACCTTACAAGAACGGATACAAGACCGTCTCGCTCCCTGCTTTTGGGAAATCAGATCACGCCACGATCTCGCTGGTTCCTGGTTCCTATATGTATGAAAGTATGTATATGTATGTGACGAATAAGCCTCCTGAATCTTGAATCTTGAATCTAGAAATGGGGATGCCCCGCACATACATTGCTCAGCTTGGAGCGGTTAGGTGAAATTACAACCTTTTAAATACACCTCATGAAAATATAATTTGTCGGTTGTACTACAGAAAAAATGCTCAGTCGTTCTTACAGTGCAACAACACCCATCTCTGTTGAAATCGAAATGTGTTTCTTGGTGTTTACTTGTGTTTCCATGTTTTGCTTTATAATTTATCGTGTGTGGATATCTTGACTAAGGATAACAAACTTGACATGGAAAAGTCATCCACAGGGCATTTCCATTCCTCTATCTTTCTGCTTCTCTCCTACTCTCTCTCACGGGGAAACAAACACATTTGCAGACCCTCCAGACCAATAGTTTTGTGTGAGAGATCAAGAGGAATGTAATTACAAGAGGCTAATTAATGCTAATACCTAGCTTGCTGCATGCTTGTCTCATTGAAGCCAACAAGATTTGCTTGCATGCATGACGTGACCGTAAGATTGCCATGATCTACGCATCTCCTGTTGCAGTGGAGCCTTTTTCCCCAGAAACAATCAATGGCAAATCTAAAAAACAAACTCACGGATTACAAGCTTTTAATATATTTGAATGAATGTAGAAATGTACCTATCTTAGCTGTCTGGCAGCTATGTAAAGTTTCGAACAGTGGTCTTTAACCAGGGGTCTACGACCCCTAAGGGGTCCACGGAGGTACTGCAGCGGAGGTTATGCGGCAAATTTTCAAAAGTCAAAATGATTTAAAAACAAATATTCTGACTTAAAAATAATATTGGGTAAACGCCAACCATTAACACTAGAACAGAGGCATTTTGCAGCTTCTGACATTATGGAACATTCAAAAACTTTTTTTGAGTAACATTGAAAAACCTTGGAATTTTCAAGAACATACTGTGTCTCTGACAGACATAACTGGTGCAGGGCTGAAGTTCATTAAAAACAGATGGTAAATTGTGATATTATGGTGAATGGTGAATAATGATATTACAGAGCATGTAAAACCCTTTTTCAGATTTGTGAAAACTGATAAATGGTGGATTTCACTGTTTTTCCTCCACACAGGCCATCTAAGACTAGGGGTAGATAATAAAAACTACAGTATTTATACTAGTAAAACCTGGACTAGATTATAATAAATAGACTCAACAGCATTTCAAACCCTATTTCAGGTTTGTTAAACCTTTATTCTATTCGTGAAAACAAGAAAAAGGTGAATTTCACTGTATTTTTGAGAACTAAACTAACGGCACTAAACTAACGGAAATAAATCGAAATCTAAAATAAAAACACACAGGAACCATAGCATCATAAATGAGTATATAGATAGGTTATAAGGCATTATAAATATGTTGTTATAGGCCAGGCTTAAAATGCAACACAAAATATTATTATTTTAACGTCTAGGGGGTCCCTGTTCTGTTTCTGTATCCACCAAGGGGCCATTGGGTCGACAAAAGCTAAAGATCCCTGGTTTAGAAGATTAGTATTAGCATGTGACATGAATCAATTAACAGGTTTTGTTTTCAAAGCTAGTTGAATAATTTTCTACACAAAATTATATTACAGTCAATTTAACTCAAGAATAAATTAAACATATTTTTGTTGATTTCAAGATGCTTTTTTTTCTTGCCATGTTCAAAAAAGCAGTCATGCTCAAATTCATGCTAATGCTCCCTCTCTCTGCCTCTTTTTCGATTGCTTCCCCCCTCTAGATCAGCTTCGAAACAGTTACCAAGTGGGCAATGACCACTCTCTGAGGGTAATTTATGCCAATGGGATGGACACTCACTACCAAACAGAGCCCCACATACTGGCAGGTAATGGTAAAACATTGACTCTAACTGGAAATTCTTTGGAGAGATGAGTTGTCGGAATCATGATTAGATAGATAGATAGATAGATAGATAGATAGATAGATAGACAGATAGATAGATAGATAGATAGATAGATAGATAGATAGATAGATAGATAGATAGATAGATAGATAGATAGATAGATAGATAGATAGATAGATGGATAGATAGATAGATAGATAGATAGATAGATAGATAGATAGATAGATAGATAGATAGATAGATAGATAGATAGATAGACAGATAGATAGATAGATCTTGCAGCTCCCATCTTATAGAGTTTGGTCAACTAAACTATTTTAAGAACTTGATTGTGAATTTGCATATTCCAATTTTCGTATTCATGGTCATATTGTGAAGGTAAACCATTATAGTATTGTAGCAATTGCCCTTTTGTTGTGTGTTTACTGCAAACTGACCCCACTTTGCCCATGAAACAAACGCCAACTAGCTCATAATTTTCCTCTAGCTGTGGAAGGCGAGAGAAATCCTGTCAGCCTCTTCGTTTGACTTCACTGTACTTGGGTTTCCTACTTCCAGCCGCCACTGCCAACACAAATCACCATTGATATTTCGGCTTCACCCCATCCATTAAATGAGGCTGCAAATAGTCAGTCCTACTTTAATAACACCCAAGAAGCTTAAAAAGCCCTAATCGCTTTGTTTTGGATGGTTTTGGTGGTTGCAGATCAGTATTGATTGCCTGTGGAGTATAGGAGAATAATATTGACCAAGGCTTAATCATATATTAGAAAATGGCCAGAATCACATAATGGCCCAAAACAATCCTTGCAGTTACACATTTTGATCTTTACCCATTGCTAGGCTCGGCCAATCCAACTGTTGCACGGCGCAACATGACCCTGCCGGGGGAGAACGGACAGAACCTGGTGGAGTGGAGGTTCAGGAAGGAGCAGACGCGCGGGAAAGTCATCGTCTTTGGAAGGAAGCTTCGGGTGAGTAGCTCCACCGTCTTTTGACCACTCGAAACCCCGACATGAGATGAGGGGAAAAGACATCACTTCTTTTTGATCATAGCTTTATTGTGCAGAAAACACACTTAAAATCCACAAAAACAAATGACGTCTTCAGAGAAGGTAAACATTTTATTAATTCAGGTGGGGGCTAGGTTTAAACCTCGACTTTTATTCACGGCTGCACATTTGCTTGTTGGTGCCGTCACACAAAACGGACCATAAATTTCGAAAACTCTTCACATGCCAGACTTTCCATCAGAGTCATAGGGTGTCTCAGATGCTGCGTTGGTTGTCTTTCAGCAAGGGTTCTACAATGTCTTTGGGCGGTGACGGACTCCTAAGCTATTCTAGTACAGCATGCCATGGCACATCGTAAAAATAGTTCTATGAGGAAGTTGGATATGTGACCATCTCAATGTCGGAATATTGATTTAACTCTGTCCATCCATAACAATGTCTCAGTGTCTTGTCACTCATTACAGGGCACAGAGTGTAGAGAGACTGCCGGCTGTTGAAAATAACATATTCAGGTTACGACCTCATCCCAAAACATCAAGTTAAGCACAGCAAATGCAAAGCCCTGAGACTACATTACAGTCCTCCCACCAGTGTTTTTTGAACATCTCATTATTATTGATAAATGTGATAGCTCCATCCTAGGGACTTTGTGTGTCTTGCGGTGTGCTGCTGTGAGCTACTGAATGTTTTTCTTTTCTTATCTATTTTTTCTTATACGCCACTGGGACCAAAGGAAAGGACTGTAATTAGTTAGGCTGTCAGCACAGCACTTGAATATAACATGAGCCTGTCTGCAACCAGCCCAGCCTTTTTTTTTTTTTTTTACTCACAGGTCTAACCCACACAATAGCCCAACGTATTGTGCAATAATCGAAACACTAATGGATGATATGGTGCCACTACCCCTTATAGGGTGTGTTGTGTTGTGAGCTAAATGTGTGTGTGTGTGTGTGTGTGTGTGTGTGTGTGTGTGTGTGTGTGTGTGTGTGTGTGTGTGTGTGTGTGTGTGTGTGTGTGTGTGTGTGTGTGTGTGTGTGTGTGTTTGTGTGTTTGCGCATTTGTTTGTTTGTTTGTTTGCTTGACAGCTTTTGTATGTTTACATGTCGGGTGTTGCATGCATCACTCAGAAAATGTCAGTCCAGCTGTCTGGCAGGGACAACAAATATGTCCAAACCATCTGTCGGCGATGGCAGGGGGACTTCTGGAATAGGCGTAATGATGCAAATTCAATGTATTGTATATTTTTTTCTTATTCAGCATTAAACAAAATAAATGCAGTGTCTGCCAGTTTTGTTTTATTCATGGAGGTTCAATGATCTGCCTTCGCTGTCTTTATTAGCAAAATATCAACTCGACAAGTATTCACGCTGTCATTTACAGTGAAATGAGCTGAAAATATGTTCAACCAGTTATCTGTGGTGGTAATACTTACTGTAGACGTGCTACACAGCCTTGTTGTCAGGTGGTGAATGGATTGGGAAAGAGCGCTCATTTAGTCTGGTGGACTTCAGATGAACGGTCCATGTAAAGAACAGGAATTTTCTTTGGTTTATTGTAATCATTTAAAAAGGTTTTTTTTCCAATGTCTTTTGATATGATATTTAATTTTTATTTTTAACGGGGTTTGTGAGGTTAATGTTCAAAAATCTTGACGTACTGAGGACTGCACAAAGATGACAGAGGCGAAAGCAGGACTGAATAGTAGAAACAACTATTCAGTTAAGCATTGTGTTCAGATTGTTAGCCATAAAAATGTCCTTCTTTAATCATGGTAAACTAACCGTGGCAACGATCAGCTGCATCGACCTTTACTGCCTCAAGGCATCTTTCCAATGTCTTACCTGATCTTTTTTTTTGTATTGTGTTGCTCTTAGATTGTACACAATATAGTATTATTATATATGTATACTATTATGGATCATACCGATTTTGAAAAATCAAGCACGCTTGAAATAACAAGATTCAAGATTCAAGATTCAAGAGGTTTATTCGTCACATACATATACATACTTTCATACATATATGCAGTGAAATGTAATGCAACGCACCCGGTGATAACACACAAAATGTCCTAGGAAAAAATTTCTTTCTAAAAGACCAACTAACTGACTCCTAAAACGTAATACAGTAAGTCGAATACTTATGGAATAAAAATTAAAATATATAGAATAAAATAAAATACAATAAAATAAAATGAAATAAAATGGAATAGATAGAGGGAATATGCTTATGTATATGGAATAGGCAATTATGTATATACAGATATGTGCTTTAAAGTGGCATGTGAATTAAAGTGGCATGTGAATAAAGTGAGGTAGTGTTTGGGATAATACAGCACAGTATACAACAGTACGGCGCAGCAATACGGCATCACGAACAACCCTGAACAGTGACACAGTATGCGGTACAGTATGCTACATACAGTACAGTAGGTAGTGGAGCCTAGTGCATGGCTCAGTTAGGACCCCTGGTGAGGTCAGCATTGACAGTTCTAATGGCTTGAGGGAAGAAACTCCGTCTCAGTCTCTCTGTTCTCGCTGTGTGACTGCGGAGGCGCTTGCCTGACCGCAGCAGCTGAAACAGTCGTTGTTGGGGTGATGAGGATCCTTCATGATCCTACGGGCTCTGCTACTACACCTCCTGGTGTATAACTCCTGCAAGGGGGGGAGGGTAGTTCCAGTGGTACGTTCAGCTGAACGCACCACCCTCTGCAGGGCCCGCCTGTCCTGAGCAGTACAGCTCCCAAACCAGGCAGTGATGTTGCCTGTCAGGATGCTCTCCACTGCTCCAGAGTAGAAGGACTTGAGGATCCTCATCGGGACCCGGAATTTCCTCAGCCGCCTGAGGTGGTAAAGACGCTGCCTCGCCTTTCTCACCAGAGTGTCTCTTTGTAAAGTCCATGTTAACTCCTCTGTGATGTGGACTCCCAGGTACTTGAAGCTGCTCACCCTGTCAACAGAAGTCCCATTAATCACCAAGGGCGCGTGCGTCCTCGATTGTGATCCACGCCTAAAGTCCACAATCAGCTCCTTAGTTTTGCTGACGTTCAGGTGGAGGCTGTTGTCCTGGCACCAGAGTGACAGGTCAGCCACCTCCTCGCGGTAGGCCTTCTCGTCGCAGACGGTGATCAGGCCCACGACAACGGTGTCGTCAGCAAACTTGATGATGGTGTTGGAGCTGGACCTGGCCACACAGTCATGGGCGTACAGGGAGTACAGTAGGGGGCTGAGGACGCAGCCCTGGGGGGATCCTGTATTCAGGGTGAGGGAGCTTGACATGTGCTTCCCCACCCTGATCACCTGGGGGCGGGCTGTGAGGAAGTCCAGGATGCAGGCACACAGCGGAGCATTCAATCCGAGCTCCTTCAGCTTGACAGCCAGTCTGGTGGGAACTATGGTGTTGAAAGCTGAACTATAATCAATGAACAGCATTCTCACATAGGCCCCCTTCTGGCCATCCAGATGCGTGAGCGTGGTGTGCAGTACCTGGGAGACCGCGTCATCTGTGGATCTGTTCTGTTCAAGCATAGTTGGTATATAAACAAGAGGTTAATTAGAGGTTCCCTTAAATACTATTTATTGATTTGTTGTTTATGTGATGATTTTATTTTATTTTTTTACAGGTAAATGGTAGGAACCTGTTGTCGGTGGATTATGACCGTTCACTGCGAACAGAGAAGATTTACGATGACCACAGAAAGTTCCTGCTCAAGATAATCTATGATACCCAAGGCCACCCATCACTCTGGGTGCCCAGCAGCAAGTTGCTCTCTGTGAACCTGACATACTCTAGGTGAGGCCCTGCCGCCAAGATTGCAGAATGTTTTTTTTTGTTTTTTTTGTTGGAAGGTGTCTCTGGCTTTCTGAAAGGCCCAGATTCTTGACAGTCTTTTCACAAGATGTGAGGATGATCAGAGAGAATGATGACTAAATGGCTTCATCACATTGATGTCTTTAGCCACTCTCATCCCTTTGCCACACATGCGATTGTGCATGTGTTTTATTCGCCAGATAGCACTTTGTCAACAAAGTGTGTGTGTGTGTGTGTGTGTGTGTGTGTGTGTGTGTGTGTGTGTGTGTGTGTGTGTGTGTGTGTGTGTGTGTGTGTGTGTGTGTGTGTGTGTGTGTGCTTGTAGCACAGGCCAGGTGACCGGCCTGCAAAGAGGTCCAACAACGGAGAAGTGGGAGTATGATAGTCAGGGGAGGATCGTGTCCCGAGTCTTTGCTGATGGAAAAACCTGGAGATACACTTACCTGGATAAGGTAACACACACAATATCTGTTGTCAGGAGATAAAAAACTGATTGTTGAGGTGGAAACTGTTTGTTTGTTTTGTTAGTGTGTGTGTGTGTGTGTGTGTGTGGGTGGGGGCAAGTTGAATTTGGAGTGCATTTTGAAAACCACCACTGACTGCCCCATTCAAGGCATCACTACCTTCGGATGCCGTGACAGTAAATGTAATAATTATAATAATAATAATAATAATAATAATAATAATAATAATAATGTCAAAATATTATTTACAGGTCACTGAAAAGTCTGAGCGTGACACCCCTTATAAATTAGATTCAATTGTACCAGCTCTCTGAAGACAATCGTGCAGCTCTTTTTATTTTGTGGTCTCCTGGTAATAAAACCGCTATAACTGTGTGTGGCTATTAGCTCCGGTGTTTGTGAATTGGACGCTATTTGCAACGAGGCTCATATGCATAGAAATTTTGCACCAAATGTATGAATAATACCTCATTTATATATGCGCAAATAGCTCCGGCGCACTGAAAGGAAAGCACAGTTGCATTTCACCATTTGCAGGTGCTTTTTGAATTACACTTTTTCTGTGATTTGTGCCGGTTTAGCCGCCGCAAAAGCTGTGCAATCAAAGCAAAGTTGTGAATTTGCTTCCTAATTTCACACATTTGTTTCATGAACCTTGATGACCAAAGTACCCAAAAGGTGAATGGCACACAGGTATTTCAGTTTGTTGAATAGCTTCCTTGGAGAGAGAGAAAGGGAGAGAGAGAGAGAGAGAGAGAGAGAGAGAGAGAGAGAGAGAGAGAATTTCCTGCAGTAAATATTGGTTAAAAGCAAGAGACAGTTACTGAAGTGCCGTCCCTCGAGTAAAACCACGGGAGTGTGTCAGTTAGCAGAGGAAAAACAATAGTTACGAGCGTTGTGCACATACACAGCTAGCTTGCACCTCCGGGAGGAGAGAAGGAGACGAGAGGGGAGAAGAAGTACAGAGGCTAGGAAATAAAAATATCAAGAGGATGAGGAGGACGAGACAGCGAGGGTAGCTTGGGATTTTGTTTTATTTATGTGTGTTAGTGTGTGTGTCCGTGTATTAGCCTGAGGGGAGAGCGATCTAGACAAATAATCCAACATGGGGCATTGTTTTCTAGAACATAATCATGGGAGGCTGCATAGGGTTTGTGAGTGTGGATTGCTGAGAAAACAAGGCCCCGAGGAATTTCAGTGGCTTAGCTGATGTTCAGAGAGGGGGGGAGAGAGGGAGAGAAAAAAGGCAAGGAGAGGGGAGAAAAAGAGAAGTAGGGAGACAGGGGGCAGAGAATGGGCGAAGGAGAAGGAGACAAAGGGGGCAAAGGGGGGAGAGAGGGACACATTGAGGGGGAGAGAGATAGTGAGAAAGAAAGGGAGACAGGGGAGACAGAGGGAGAGATAAGGAGAGGGAGACAGGTGTGGCAGGAGTTAGAGAGGGGGAGAGAGATACAGAGGGAGAGGTAGGGAGGGGGAGAGGGAGACGAGAGTGTGAATTATATAATGACAATTGGGGGGGTGGTCAACTTTTTTCTCCAGCGGAGGGGATGTACGACAGTGACTGAGACAGTGACTGAGACAGTGACTGTGCCTGTTACGCACAGTTACGCACAGGGCTTTCTTTTTTTGTTTCATTCAATTAGAAAACAGAGGAAAAAAATACATCTACAATAAAAACAAATTTTATTTTATTTGTTTGGAAAAAAGATCGCACCCTCCACTGCGGAGTGCAATGCTCAGCGTAAAGGTACAGTATGGTCCACTTTAGAGGTGTCTGAAATGGTATTACAAGATTCTTCAAGGCATGAATATGGGAAATATATTGTAATGTTCACAATTACAGTTAAGAAGGATATATATATAAATGTTTCGACCCCCTGACCTATTGTTTTGAATTCTTTTGGGGGGGTCCAAGTCTTAATTAGGGGGGTCAGACCCCCCTCAATCCCCCCGTAGTTCAAACCATGGACAGGGGAGTGGAGTGAGAGGCACAGAGGCACTTCCACACCCCTTATGGGCCGGCCTATTTAAGTAGCCAATCACCCCTGCCCCACCTATTTGCTTGCTGCATTGCTGCAGACCCTCCACCTCCCCTGCATCCACCTATTGGGCTCTACTTGACTATCCAGCATCGAGCATCAAGGTCATCACCACCATATCACTAGCTCACTAAGCATGCCTATGTTTGCTGTGCACCCAGCCAGGAGTGATGAGCAGTAGAGCCCAGACGCCAACCTCAAATGATGCAAAATAAAGATAATTTTAAAGTAAATATAAGGTCCCTTTCTCTCTCTATTAGTCTGTTTGCCTGGACTGAATCAGAGTAAAATTTATACTTTTGGTTCGTTTTTTGGACTGTATGATGATACTTGAGGCCCATTGCTTTAGTCCAATGAGTACTGCCTCACGTTGTCTCTCTGGTAGGAAATTAGTAATTGTTGGAAGTTAACACTGCGAGCCAACGGACGGCAGGTGAAGTTTTCACTGATTAGCAGTGGCTCCCAGCTTTGGTTCAGAGCCATAGGCTGGTCTGGTAGCAACTGCACCAAGACACCAGAAAGACCACACTTCTCAGCGCAATCGAACCTGCACTACAGTTCGCTTGGAAGCGGTCCAAGACCACCTCTTGCAAACGGTCTTGGAGCGGTTGTTTGGTCCGCACCCCAGTGCGATTACTGCGTTCACACCTGCCAAAAGGGACCCCACCAACGGGGTAAACGCACCCAGGTTCATTCAAACGGACTAAACACTGCATATATGTGAACGTGACCTAACATTTTTCTGTCAGAACCTTTTTTTTTATATACTTTTTTTCCTCTGCTGTAAGTAGTCAACAACTGTAATTCACAAAAATAAATATCAGAGGTCAAATGTATGAATTGGCGATAGTGGCGCCGCCCCTAGCGGTCACCTGCGCAGGCGCTCCAGTTACTTTCTTACTTTTTAGTATTTTTTTCCTTTTTTTATCATAATGTTCGCCAAAAAAACATCAACAATTAACTCATACGACCGCGATGCACTCATGGCTATAAAAATTTCCCTAAACTAACAACTTTGGGACTTTTTATCCGTGGGACCAGAGTGGCCGGCGGAAATCCTACGCGGGAACACTCTCAACAACTACAACAACAACAACAAGAATGGAGCCGCTGTTCCACGAGCGGGCCCACGGAGGAAGCACCGAGGTAAACGAGGTGGCATTCGGGTCAGAATGAGGACGCAACCTTTCCGTCCACCTCTGCCAAGCATCCTTCTTGCTAACGTCCAGTCCCTGGAGAACAAGATGGATGAACTTCGAGCGAGGATTCAATTCCAGCGAGACACGAGGAACTGTTGCGTCCTCTGCCTGACGGAAACATGGCTGAACCCACTGGTGCCGGATGAAGCCATACGTCCAGCCGAGGCCTTCTCCGTGTTCCGCAGCGACAGAACGGGAGAGTCGGGGAAATCCAAAGGTGGAGGCGTCTGCCTAATGGTAAACAACCGCTGGTGTAATGCCAACAACACCAAATTCCTCTCCCACTCCTGCTCGCCGAACCTGGAACAGCTGACCATACTATGCCGTCCATTTTATCTCCCCCGGGAATTTAGCACGGTCATCATTACAGCCGTTTATATCCCACCTCAAGCGGACACCGACGCAGCTCTGTCGGTTCTGTACGATGTGTTGTGCGGATTTCAGAACAGACATCCCGACGCGGCTGTGGTGGTGACTGGGGACTTAAACAGGGCCAACCTTAAAAAAGTTCTGCCGAATTTCCACCAACACATCACGTGTGCCACCAGGGAAGACAGAACTCTGGACCATTGTTACACTCCTTACAAGAACGGATACAAGCCCGTCTCGCTCCCTGCTTTCGGGAAATCAGATCACGCCGCGATCTCGCTGCTTCCTGTTTACAGGCGTCTGATCGCGCGGGATCTGGTGATGACGAGGGAAGTGAAGCGGTGGACGGACCAATCAGAGGCTGCGCTTCAGGACGCTCTGACTGACGTAGACTGGGACATGTTCCAAACAAGTTCAAGTGACATCAGCGAGTTTACGGAGGTTGTAGTAAGTTTTGTGGCTATGCTAGCGGATGAAATCGTTCCCACGGTGAAAGTTCGGATATTTCCAAACCAGAAACCATGGGTTGATAAATCCATCCGCTGCGCTCTGAATGCGCACACGGCCGCTTACAACGACGGTCTTGTATCTGGTGATATGGACAATTACAAAGCGGCGTCGTACAATCTGCGGAGGGTGGTGAGGGACGCTAAACGGACGTACAGGGAGACAGTGGAGCTACAGATGGAGCGGACACAAGACGCTTGTGGGAGGGGCTGCGAACAATAACAAACTACAAGAGCAGCTCCTCTCCAGCCACGAGTGTGGACGCCTCCCTGGCCAACCAACTGAACTCCTTTTATGCGCGGTTCGAGTCTGGCAGCAACATCGCTAGCTCGCCGGCTAATTGGAGTTACACCGCTGGGGATGAGCGCGCACTCTCAGTGTCCGTGCACGAGGTCAGGAGGGCTTTGATGCGGGTGAACACCAGGAAAGCTGCGGGCCCAGATGGCATATCTGGGCGAGTACTGAAGACCTGTGCTAACCAGCTAGCTCCGGTGTTCACCACAATTTTCAACATCTCCCTGGCTGAATCAGTGGTCCCGTCCTGTTTCAAGAGGTCCACCGTCGTTCCTGTGCCGAAGATGGCCTCTCCAACCTGCCTGAATGACTACCGTCCGGTGGCCCTCACCTCGGTGGTCATGAAGTGTTTCGAGAGGCTGATTAAGGATTACATCTGCGCCTCCCTTCCCCGCACCTTGGAACCGTTGCAGTTCGCGTACCGGCAAAACAGATCCACAGATGATGTGGTCTCCCAGGTACTGCACACCACGCTCACGCACCTGAATGGCCAGAAGGGGGCCTATGTAAGATTGCTGTTCATCGATTATAGTTCAGCTTTCAACACCATAGTCCCCACCAGACTGGCTGTCAAGCTGATGGAGCTCGGATTGAATGCTCCGCTGTGCACCTGGATCCTGGACTTCCTCACGGGCCGCCCCCAGGTGGTCAAGGTGGGGAAGTACATGTCCAGCTCCCTCACCCTGAATACAGGATCCCCCCAGGGCTGCGTCCTCAGCCCCCTACTGTACTCCCTGTACACACATGACTGTGTGGCCAGGTCCAGCTCCAACACCATCATCAAGTTTGCTGACGACACCGTGGTCGTGGGCCTGATCACCGACTGCGATGAGAAGGCCTACCGCGAGGAGGCGGCTGACCTGTCACTCTGGTGCCAGGACAACAGCCTCCACCTGAACGTCAGCAAAACCAAGGAGCTGATTGTGGACTTTAGGCGTGGATCACAATCGAGGACGCACGCGCCCTTGTGGAGTAATGGGACTACGGGAGATAGGGTGAGCAGCTTCAGATATCTGGGAGTCCACATCACAGAGGACTTAACATGGACTGTTCACACAGACACTCTGGTGAGAAAGGCGAGGCAGCGTCTCTACCCCCTCAGGCAGCTGAGGAAATTCCGGGTCTCGGTGAGGATCCTCAAGTCCTTCTACTCTGGAGCAGTGGAGAGCATCCTGACAGGCAACATCACTGCCTGGTTTGGGAACTGTACCGCCCAGGACAGACGGGCCCTGCAGAGGGTGGTGCGTTCAGCTGAACGTACCACTGGAACTACCCTCCCCCCCTTGCAGGAGTTATACACCAGGAGGTGTAGTAGCAGAGCCCGTAGGATCATGAAGGATCCTCATCACCCCAACAACGGACTGTTTCAGCTGCTGCGGTCAGGCAAGCGCCTCCGCAGTCACGCAGCAAGAACAGAGAGACTGAGACGGAGTTTCTTCCCTCAAGCCATCAGAACTGTCAACGCTGACCTCACCAGGGGTCCTAACTGAGCCATACACTAGGCTCCACTACCTACTGTACTGTATGTAGCATACTGTACCGCATACTGTGTCACTGTTCAGGGTTGTTTGTGATGCCGTATTGATGCGCCGTACTGTTGTATACTGTGCTGTATTATCCCAAACACTACCTCACACTATTCACATTCACATGCCACTTTAATTCACATGCCACTTTAAATGCACATATCTGTATATACATAGGCATATTCCCTCTATCTATTCCATTTTATTTAAATTTATTTTTATTGTATTTTATTCTATATATTCTTATCTTATCCTATAAGTATTCCACTTACTGTATTACGTTTTAGGAGTCAGTTAGTCGGTCTATTAGAAAGGAATTTTCTACTTTTATTTTTTATTTTTTTCCTAGGACATATTGTGTGCTATCACCGGGTGCGTTGCATTACATTTCATTGCATATATGTATGAAAGTATGTATATGTATGTGACAAATAAAAATCTTGAATCTTGAATATTGAACCTTGTTGCGATTAAATCCCTCTACAGCAGCTCAGATTGATATTAGCCATCTTTCTTTCTCATCTGTCTTCTCTTTCTCTCTCATGCTCTCACCAATACACCGGGCACGCAGACACTAGAATCTTCCCACACAGATGCCCTCTCTGCCATTAGATCTGGCTGAGAGGTCAAGGGGAACTTAATTAAACAGGGCCAGTAGATGCTAATACCTGCTTTGTGCTCCATTAGCCGAGATCAAAAGCTACTCATGGAGGTTAATTTCGCTTCCCTGCCTTTCTCTCTCTCTAAATAACTAAACTTGGCAAACACATACAAGGCTAGTGTCCCAAATGTAGCAACTGTGTCCAGTAGGGCTAAACGATTAATCAAATTCAAACCGACAGTGCAATTTAACAAAATATAGCAATATAATATAGCAATAGCAATTTTCAATTCGCAAAGCCTGCAATACAATTTTTTTTTTCTTTTATGTTTATGTTACACAATCTAACCAAATAGCACTGTCCAGGGTCCACTGTCTCTTCCTATAGGCGAGAAACGCGGACGCCTAGCATGCCACCCCGGGGGGGGGGGGGTGCCGAGAGGGAGCGATCGGGGCACATTTTGCAGACCTGTCTCCCTCTCCGATGGGACAGACAATGCGCGTGCCAGCGATGGGGTGCTCGCGATTGGTGCGCCAGAACAGTGTGTTTTTATTTAATTTTATCTCCTAATGGAACGCAACCATGCGTAATGGGGACACCTTCTCCATGACTTCCCCCCAGCCCCTGCCTATAGCGATTATTTTAACCCTCCACGCTGCCCTCCGGTGAGACCTGGTGCTCCGGCCCGGGCCGGCGTGTGTGGCGTGTGCTGCTGGCAGGACACCTGTAGAGTTTGGACAGAGCCTCTTTCAGGATAATGCGTCTGTTTTTTTCCGTTTTTTTTTTTATTATTTAATGGCCGTAGCTGTGCTCCGTGTATGTGGATGTAGGTGCGCAACATTTTTATAAAAAAATAATACATTTCTGCTTAAACACTGCATATTTCTGTTGGTTTGTTATGTTAACTTTCAGATTCGAACAATTAAATCACTGAGTCAATATTCTACTATGATCCTACTCTTTTTACGATTCAATATTTGAATAAAGATATGTTATTCAAATCAATTCATGCATCAATTTATCTAATTTCATCATAACACAGTTTACTTGTTGACTGAATCAATGTTTGTGTTGGTCATACTTTAGAATGATTTATTGCTTGTATTTAGTGAATATTACAGAAGATAATGAACTTTTAAAAAATTGCATACAAAATCGCAATTGCAATATTGGTCTCAAACACAATTCAATTATTTTCCTAAATCATTCAGCCCTAGTGTCCAGTGTCTTCAGTTCAATTTCAGCACTCTTCTAACAGTATACTCCCCCTCTTCTTTCCCTAGTCCATGGTTCTGCTCCTGCACAGCCAGCACCAGTACATCTTCGACTACGACTCTGGGGACCGTCTGTCAGCGGTGACCATGCCCAGCGTGGCCAGACACACCATGCAGACTGTACGATCCATTGGCTACTACAGGAACATCTACCGCCCCCCTGAGAGCAACGCCTCGGTGACTGTCGATTACTCTGAAGATGGCCAGGTGTGTGTGTGGATGGTTCCAACCTTGACTCATTGTTGTTTGCCACCGAATTACAATCGTAAATGGCAACAGTAGTTCATTTGCATCAGGATTGGCCCATGTCTAAAGTAGAGCAAGTCTATTAATCCTTTCTTCCTTCATTGGTTGAGGCTGATGATCCAATGTCTCGTGACTCCAAGCAGGCTAGCAACAATGTAAGCAACACGTAAAATGGCATACTAACTTACTATTATCATGCCAAATTAGATGAGTTTAGTATGTCGAAACCATACTACCAGCGAATAGACACAAAGACGGAACGCTACGCTGGCAAGTGTATCCCACAATGCATTGTGAGGGCAAGACACCGATAAAACCTTCTACGCAGTGTTGTCATCAACCTGTAACGTGCTGCAAGGCAATGGCATGCGTATACTGTATGACGATCGAGTGTATCCGGTCATACATTGTTCTTTTTACTCGCACACAAAAAGTACGCTGGATGGCGGTAAGAACATGTAGTATGGAGTACATAGTGCCTCATTTTTGGATGGGTGCGAGCATGAAGAGCATGGAGCTATTGGCAAAGAAGGGAGATACTAATCTGGGACAGGAGATATCCCGTATTACATAACTAAGCACGTACGCAAAGAGGTTGCTTTAGCGCCAATCATCTCCTCCATCGCCTGTCATATGAAACTATGTCTCGGCTCTGCGTCTGGCTTACTCCCCGCAGAACTTTTGTCATTCAGTAAAAAAATACATCACCCTATCAGTCCTGTATGAAGCACAGGGTTCCAGGAAAATGATGGAAATCCTCGATAAGTGCTTCAAACCCCCCCCCCCACGGTAATGTTAAATTGTGTTCCCTTGATGCAGACCGTCAAGGGAAAACACAAGTTCTCACATTCAATGTGTTCTAAGTGAGATAAATACAGTATTTGAAGTTCTTACTTAGACCTGAGGTCTGAAAATTGTCTTCTCTCAAGCCCAAGCTTGAGAGCTTGAGAGACGCCGTATTAGGCAGAATAACATTTATTTTTTCATTAATTTGTGTATAAGTGTTGGTATTCTATTTTGATGGATAATGTGAAGTTGGGCTTGTACTGGAGTCTGTGTGTCTGGGTAATGTCCTGAACATGTTTTTGTAATTGTTTTTTTAACCAGCTCCTTAGAGTTTCTCACCTGGGAACTGGTCGCCGCATCCTGTATAAGTACCGCAGACAGGTACCTTCAATTGATCAGTTCATTTTTTCAAGGTTTTTTTCTTTTAAATAGATAGATAGATAGATAGATAAATAGATAGATAGATTTGTTGTTCAACTTTTGCCACCTTCTCAACCCCGGCCACCCAGAACAAGCTGGCGGAGATCCTGTACGACTCCACACGGGTCAGCTTCACCTACGATGAGACGGCTGGCGTGCTGAAGACAGTCAACCTGCAGAGCGAGGGCTTCATCTGCTCCATCCGCTACCGGCAGATCGGCCCACTGGTGGACCGGCAGATCTTCCGCTTCAGCGAGGACGGCATGGTGAACGCTCGCTTCGACTACACCTATGACAACAGCTTCCGGGTGACCAGCATGCAGGCGGTAATCAACGAGACACCGTTGCCCATCGACCTCTACCAGTTTGACGACATCTCGGGCAAGGTGGAGCAGTTTGGAAAGTTCGGGGTCATCTATTACGACATCAACCAGGTGAGGGTCGCCACCTGCTTCGCTTTGCGGCCGGCTTCCATGATGGATTCATAATTTGGCTGAGATTAATTATAGGCGTTAGGCACTGTCTTTATTCTAACCGGTTTCATACACGTCATAGAAACCATGTGTGCCGGACAAAGGGGTACTGTGGCAGAATCGCCACCACATGCCATCCAAGTAGCGTGTTCAGGGACCTCCGGCACAGAGTAACAGACGACGGGGGGTTGATAACACCAGTTTATTGTAGAGATGAGGCTAGGTGGAATTAGCCAGGAGCAGATGGAACATGTCATGACACAGGGCTCCCATCCTGACTGAGTGTGTGGACGGGGTTTTTAAACGTGTTAGCCCAGCAAACGAGCATCAGGTGTGGCTGCACAAGCCATCCCATCCGCCACACCATGTGAAGTTTGTTTACGTGGAGGAGGAATACATGAACACATTTCACTGCGTACATGTATGAACGTATGTGACAAATAAACCTCTTGAATCTTGAATCTTGATGCATGTTATACTGACTCTATTTGTATCATATTCTATTCATCCCTATGTTCAATTAAAATTACAATTTTAATTTTTACATTATTACTTTGCCCTGTGATGTGGCTTGGACCATTTACTTATATAGTGGTAGTGTAAAGCAAAGCACAAACACGGAGACCAAAACAAATTTACTCATTTGTTTTGGTGGAAAGCAATGGGCGTGTGCACGATTGCATGCACCCATTCTATGTGAGTTTTTTTCCCGCCATTCCCAAAGTAAAAAAAATAAGATAAATCAGCGTGCTTATGATATCCTCCTGCCATCACTCCAGTGGGGCAGCTGCAGCTTAGTGCCCGGCAGAATGAGGTATTGATCAAATTAGTTCTATTGACAGGATTCCTCCAACGTTCACAAATTGAAAGTGAATTAGATCCCGATCTGAACCCATCTCTGGGGAAATTCACCTCCAAAGTTCCAGATTTAAATTCCAGATAAAATTCACAGTTTTACAAAAGCCAAATGTACATTTTCAGTTGGCCTCTCCTTTAAAAACCTTTTAGAACTTTCTAACGTCTCTTCCAAAAGAAAAAAAATAAAACCTGTCCCCATTCTCGTTTGCGGCGTCAGATCATTTCCACGGCCGTGATGACCTACACCAAGCACTTTGACCAGCACGGGCGTATCAAGGAGATACAGTACGAGATCTTTAGGTCGCTGATGTACTGGATCACCATTCAGTACGACAACACGGGCCGGGTCACCAAGCGGGAGATCAAAATCGGCCCGTTCGCCAACACCACCAAGTACGGCTACGAGTACGACGCGGACGGGCAGCTGCAGACCGTTTTCCTCAATGAGAAGATGATGTGGCGGTAAGAGAGAAATTTACATTTTACACTTATTGATTAAGCAGACAGTTTTGTCCAAAGCAACTTACATGACAGGCTAGAAACAATCAAAGCATAAATCGAGCATTGGGGCAACCTCGCCCCAATTTGTGTTCCCAAGATTCAAGTGCAAGATAGCTATAAGGAATCAGAATAAAAGTTGTGTTATTAGGCATTTCAATTTTTTTATTATTAGTATGTTAATGAAATATGAGTACTCATATCTACGAGAAATCTCAATAGGATTTTTCAGAAACATTCACGCAGTTTGTTACAGTATGTAAGTGGTATGCAGCACACCAAGAAACAGTCTGGCTTACGTACGGTAATTATACTACCTACTATACTAATACTATACTAAGTACTAACTTAACCATATCAGATTTTCCTTGTAGATTATCAATGTTTTCACAATCAGAATTTCTATGTTGTCCCATTCAAGCCTTATGTTCCCCCAAGGACAGTTTTCTGGTAACCTTTGTAAATGTATACATTCGTGTGATTTTAGACCTATGGCTGGGCAGTATGGCAAATAATATTACCCTGTTCAATGTTCTCATATTAAACGATACAGGTACTCCTCACTTAACAAAGTACCTACTTACCGACCGCTCGGATTTGCAACTTCTGACCTGTCTGCATTGTGCTCAGTGTCAAGCATCTGATCTCGCATCACCCTTCATTTACTATATACGCCACGTTTACCATATACACTATATATATACTATATATACTATAAATACTATATACACTATATATACTTTATATACTATATACACTACATATATTGTATACATCTCATCTCATCACTGTTCTCAGTCTCAGTCTCATTCCTCCAGTCTGTCAGTATTCACTACACTAGTGTCCGCAATGGCCACGCCCCCTTACTGTGAAATAACGCGGCTCCTCGCTTCTCGACCGATTCGCTTAACGACCTGGTCCTAGGAACGGAACTCGGTTGTTAAGTGAGGAGTACCTGTATGTATAAAAAATGCAGGCGTCAAATCTAAAACAACTCAACTATATGCACTATTTCGGCCCCGCCAACACAGGTACAACTACGACTTGAACGGCAACCTGCAGCTGTTGAACCCAGGGAACAGCGCACGGTTGACCCCCTTGCGGTATGACCTGAGAGACCGCATAACCAGGCTCGGAGACGTCCAGTACCGGCTGGACGAGGACGGCTTCCTGAGACAGAGAGGGACCGAGATATTTGAATACAACTCCAAAGGTAAGACGAGGGAAGGACAACATGCCGCATTGTTTATCACCAGTTTCCATAGGTGCACCCTGCCTCCTTTGGTAGTAAAACCGAGGTGGAAATCAAGGAAGTTAAATTGACTTGCGAGTCAGTGATTTTATTTGTATTTTTTGGCTTCCTTCACCTTAAACCCCCAGGCCTCCTAGTCCGGGTTTACAGCAAGGCAGCTAGTTGGACTATCCAGTACCGCTATGATGGTCTAGGCAGGCGCGTGTCCTCCAGAAACAGCCTCGGCCAGCACCTGCAGTTCTTCTACGCTGACCTCAACTACCCCACCAGGATCACGCACGTGTACAACCACTCCAGCTCTGAGATCACCTCGCTCTACTACGACCTACAGGTAACTCAGGAATTGTTTTGCCCAGGCTGGCCAATTGAAAGTCTCCAAAACTTAAATTTACAGTATAATGCTAGTCTTTTGATAAATGTGCATCCATGGAAAATATTGACATCATCGATGAGTAAATATAATCAACAGTCAATGCAGGAAATATTGGTAATATCTGTTACAACACTGGGGGTGTCTGCTGACTGAATGCCCCCCCAAAGAAAAAAAGAAAAAAGTGGATTAAGTACACAGTACCGTACAGTTAGACTGTTTGTCACTGTGCAGGGCCATATGTTTGCCATGGAGATCAGCAGCGGGGAGGAGTTCTACATTGCATGCGACAACACTGGGACGCCACTGGCCGTTTTCAGCAGTAATGGGTTGTTACTTAAACAGGTAAAAATCTTGTCTTTTTGTTTGCACTGGATGTTGTATTGGATCGAGTTATCTTCAGAAACTTGTAGGTCTAAGTTGCACTTGCTAGGTCATTTTGACCGAACCCCAAATGTGTCCCTATAAGCGTACCACAATAATCAATGACACTAACTGTATATATAGATGAGGGTGAGAAATATTCACACCTTTAACACTATCCTAAGTTTATATACGGTATTATCTTCGTTGTCACAGTAACTGACTAGAGCCATCAGGGGGAGCACATCCTCCACCACTTACATCTGTTCATCGCCCTATTTGGGATGGTGTTCATTTTGTTATCTCAACAATCTAGGCTACTTTACTCTGTTGTCCGCAACGGGCAAAGAAGTCACTCAGTTCCTATCAACGTCCATACGTACACTCACACAAAGTCTTTATATGAAAGTCTGTATCGATATATAAGAAACTTCACAAACATCCATCCTTTACTTCTGCGTATAATCTGTATTATATTTTGTTACGGCTCGTTACAGGAATGGCAAAAATATCGATATATATAATATTATAACACACATCTTTTACTTTAAAATACATTTGAGGTTTGTTTTAACACTATTTTGATTTGATTATAAGTATCTTTCAGATAATAATGTATGTATATGTATGTTAATAATGGCGAAGATAATTCAGATTTTTCCATTGTCACATGCATAATCGTGTGTGTGTGTGTGTGTGTGTGTGTGTGTGTGTGTGTGTGTGTGTGTGTGTGTGTGTGTGCAGGTGCAATACACCGCTTATGGTGAAGTGTACTTTGATTCAAACCCAGACTTTGTGCTGGTGATCGGTTTCCATGGAGGCCTGTACGACCCACTGACCCGGCTGCTGCATTTTGGAGACCGGGATTACGACATTCCCGCTGGGAGGTAACCCAGTTCACTTCACCTCACGCTGATGCCCATCCTGCAGTGATTTAGTTCATCATTCACACATCCACACATCCGTCATTTTACTGGAGATTGCACTTTGCTTAACAAAATCGCATACTGATTTAAACTTGTTGATTTTAGTCACTTCACTGGAATCAGAACCGGTTTACTCCGCCAGGTACATTTACATACTAGGAAATGGTGAGTTTTGGTGCATTTGCTGAAGACGATTAGCATTTAAAACTGTCTGAAATTGAGAATAATGAAATAATGAAAATACAAAACAGATATAGAAAAATAAACAAAATATGACACTATGCACAGGATAAATTACTGTTATGGGTCTATAGGGTATAAACTACAAATATTGATAATTTATTATACTGTATTGATAGTATGTACAATGTAATACAAGTGTTTATAGCACGTATATTATTAAAGGACTTCTCTCTACTTTTCAACCCAGGCCTTCTTGAAATGTTGGTTTCCATCGTTTATAACTGTTCATAGGACAACGTTGCTGAACACTTTACAACTGAGTAACTAAGTGCTCTGCTGCAGCTTCTCACTGTGCTTAAATGAAGAAGAAGAAGAAGAAGCAGAATCTTTAATTGTCAAGCACCACACCATAACACATGCATACACACACACACATGCACATGCTTTGGATGGTGGCCGGTGAAATGAGGCCTCTGCATTTGACCCATCCTGGCTTGTCCTTCCTCCGGGGGGGCAGCCAGGAGCAGTGGGAAGCATTCGTCGACCCGCCCGGTAACGAGTGTCCATCGCTGGTCAAACGATGATGGGTGCATGTTTTTGGTGGGGGTCCTTACTGATGGTAGGTGGAGGAAACCCCATGTGAGCACGGGGAGAACATGCAAACTCCACACAGAAAGGCTCCTATTTAGGAGATAACCCGCCGGAGCACGGTGCCAACAGGGCCCCAGGCGGGAATCGAACCCACGACCTTCTTGCTGTGAGGCAGCAGTGCAATATAGGCAAACCTTTAGTAAAAGGCCACACTTCAAGGGAAACCTTGAGAAAAAGAGCCGACAAAGTGACTGCACCCTCTTAAATCATCCATATATCATAATTTATCACTTTGAACAAGTTTCATTAAGATAGTTATAATCAATAGCCTATTAGGGCCTCCTGAATCATTTTGATGTTAATATGATTCTTGACACTCGTCTAATTGATTTTGCATAAAGAATAAGACATTTTAAGTAAGAAACCATGTCTACTTAAACATGCCTTCAACAAATTCAGGTCAGAAAAACAGATGTATGGACATTCGTGCATCCTTACAATCAAATCTGATTGAATGAGCATTTCATGATTTTAATTTATTTGACCTTTAACTCATGTCCTAGTGTGTCATCCTGCAGCTATTCATTCGGCGATGTGGGGGAGCAGGTGAAGTTACAGCAGAGTGTGAGATTGGGCTCTACACAGCTTGTCACACTGCTTAAGGAGCAGCTCAGTTCTGCGGAGATATACAAAATTCTCATCAAAAAATTATTTCTCAGTGAGGTATTGTTTAACAGGAACATGTGCCTCACATTCGAAAATCAAGTCGTGCATTTTTTATAAAGAGGTTTTGATTCAACTTTTTTTTCCCCTCTCGTTGTGAGGTAAAAATGGTCGTCGGCTTCAGTGCCATGGCAATGCTCCTTCACACACTGCTGGGTCTATTCAAGATTTTTTTTGGTGGATGAAAAAAACATTCCTGTGGTGCCACATCCTCTGTATTCAACCCATCTTATCTTGAAAATGAAAATACATTCCAACAGAGTTGGGGAGAGCTGCTCAAATATGATACTGAAGTAAAAGTAGTTCCAATTTACCACTTGAGTAGCAGTGAGAATGTATCGAGACAAATAGTTACTCCGAGCTACATTCAGTAAATTCTCGCTTATTCGTGTTTGTGTTCAAACCACATAGAGGAAGAAGAGATTTTGGAAGCATTTTGGAAGTCACAACAACAAGAGACAAATAAATGACTGAGAATACATACATTTGATATAAAAACACATGACAAGACAGCTTTGATTTATAAAAAATAAAATCTTTATTTATTTACATTGTTTACATTGAGTGATGAGCTTTAATCTAGCCACTTGATAGAAGAGAAGAGGCCAACAGGTGAATGCAGGGGAGGTGGAGGGAGTGCAGCAATGCAGCAAGTAAGAATGTAGTAAAGCAGGAAGCAAAGCAGGTAGGGCAGGAGGGATTGGCTGCTTGAATAGGCCGGCCCATAAGGGTGTGGAATCGCGTGGCGTGTCGAGTTGTCTGACAGAAAAAACTCTGCAAGCTATGCCACATTCATTTATTTAGAAATACTCTCAAGTAAAATAAGTGTTTCTAAAATTGACCGGGGGTTAACTTTGTGGTGGACAGCAAATAATGAGGATGTCCTTACATGATCAAGTCTGTGAAGTACTGATCATCCACAACTCTAACCGGAGCGCTTGTTGCTGTACAGGTGGACCACCCCAGACATTGGCACGTGGACTCGGGTGGGCAAAGAGCCGCAGCCCTTCAACCTGTACATGTTTCGTAACAACAACCCAGTCAGCAAGGTCCACCAGGTGAAGGAGTATGTCACAGGTACGACCTCTACGATTAACAAATAATTGTAACAGGAGAAACAACAGCGCTGCATGACAATGGTGATGATTGTTTAGATAAAGCAAGGCAAACTTTATCTCAGATTGAATGTGCTTTACAGGAAATATGAATAAAAATGGAGAAAAAACAGAACGTGAACATATGAAACAATGGGGGAAAAAAGGATGTCAAATCATAATCACACTCACTCAAAAATAGCAACTATCAGGTTACATTTTTTTTATGAATTTGTAATTTTGGGCTTATGGAGAAAATAGTTTGAAACAAAAATAAACTTTTTTACAGGTGACAAGGGCAAAAATACAGGAAAAATGTAGGTGTTTTAAGTTTGCACGTAAAAAATTATATATTTTTTTCATCAACCGGTGTCGTCACGCAGGGTAAACATAGTCTCACTGACTGCCAGTCGGCAAGTCAGTCAGTTTTAGTTTTACAGCAGTTTAGGATGGTGAAGTACCGTGCTTGTGCAAGATGCACACTCTAGCTTTAACAGTATAAAATAAAAACACACTGTCTTTTTCTAAAAGACAGACAGCTGAAGGAAAGTGCAACGGTGCGGAACCATCTCTTAGTTATACACTGTGTTTACATTTTTCGCGTGCTTGTTCAAGGACAATGTCTGATTTTTAGGTGGCCGTGGCTAACTGCATTGCAAAAATTAGTCCAGCTGTAACTTTAAGTTAAAAAAAATGCAAGTAATTTTAAATAAAATTGTTACAGAATTTTCTCACACACGAATTCACTGGGTATGCCAACCTGAAGGAATCCCTTAATTCCTTGTTTAAAACGCCATATCACCAGCCAGATTTGACATGGTTGCCTCCGTCTTTCTAGATGTCAACATCTGGTTGGTCACCTTCGGGTTCCACCTTCACAATGCTATTCCAGGATTCCCCATCCCCAAGTTCGACTTGACGCAGCCCTCGCTGGAGATGAAGAAGAGCCAATTGTGGGATGACCTGCCCGTACGTATCCATACACCATATCCCTACGCCCAATCTGGTGGGATTTTTTTGCCTTAATGCATATACATATAGATATCTATAAATATATATAGATGTATAGATATCTATATACAGTAGTATACTGCTTTTAGCGCTTCAATTTTTAAAGCACCTTTCTTAAATGGTACTTTTCAAGTTTATCTATATACTGTATATACACACAGAAATGCTCACATCTTTGCGTTGAGCATAATGTCTGAGTTGGTTTCTTTAGTGAACAAAACAAAACGTCCTCTGACAATTATTTCTGTCTGTGTGTGTGTGTGTGGGGTGGGGGGGGTAAAGCAAATGACAACCTTGTTTTGTAGGGGTCTGTTTTTTTTCTTGTGTGGCTGGACATATCATCTCATTAGTGGTAAATTTGCGCAAGGGTGTGGCGGAGCACAGCAAAGACCTTTCTCCCGGGTTGTGTTCCTTCTCCCACACATGTTCTGTTTCCCACTCATTGCAAGAAAAAAAAATAATAATATATATATATATATATATATATATATGTATACATATATAATTTCTTGTAAAATTAAAATTAAAAAATGGTCAGGTCTGCTGATCTCTTTTATTTTATTGTTGTCATTATTGTTATTATTCAATGTTATTATTATTGTTATTATTATTCATATCAATATTAAAAGTGAATTAGTATTATTAAATTGGTGTTAGTCCTGTAATCCCTATTGTAATTTGTCATAATGGGGGCGTACAGGAAGGGTTTTGGGCATGGTTGCGACAGATTGTAGAAATGTCATGCTCTCTCTCTCTCTCTCTCTCCGCTAGTCCATTTCGGGTGTGCAACAGGAAGTGACCCGCAAGTCCGGCGCCTTCCTGTCGTTTGAGCGCATGCCAGAGATCCAGCTAGGTCGGAGGCGCTCAGAGCGAGCCAAGCCATGGCTCTGGTTCGCCGCCGCCAGGTCGCTGGTGGGCAAGGGCGTGATGCTGGCAGTGACGCAGGGCCGCGTGGTTACGCATGCCCTCAACGTGGCCAACGAGGACTGCATCAAGGCCGCGGCAGTGCTGAACAACGCCTTCTACCTGGAAGAGCTGCACTTCACAGTGGAGGGCCGCGACACACACTACTTCATCAAGACCAGCCTCCCGGAGAGCGATCTGGCTGCATTGCGCCTCACCTCAGGCCGCCGGGCACTGGAGAATGGCGTCAACGTCACCGTGTCACAGTCCACCACCGTGGTTAATGGCCGCACTCGCCGCTTTGCCGACGTGGAGCTGCAGCACGGCGCACTGGCACTGCACGTGCGCTATGGCATGACACTGGACGAGGAGAAGGCGCGGGTCCTGGAGCAGGCACGGCAGCGAGCGCTGGGCAGGGCGTGGGCCCGCGAGCAGCAGCGGGTGCGGGATGGCGAGGAGGGTGCCCGGCCGTGGACGGAAGGGGAGAAGAGGCAACTGCTGAGTGGCGGGAAGGTGCTGGGCTATGACGGCTACTACGTGCTGTCTGTGGAGCAGTACCCCGAGCTTGCCGACAGCGCCAACAACATCCAGTTCCTCCGGCAGAGCGAGATAGGGCGGAGGTAACACAACAAGGCCCCTGAAATGCCCAGCGAGCTCCCAATCCCAACCCCCAAACCCACTCAACCCAAAAGACTTAAAACTCAACCAAACGGCTGTTTCGAGGCTATAAAAATGGCCACCGAATGGACTGCCAGCGTTGGCGTTGCTTTATGTTTTGTTTGGGTATTTGTTTTTTTATTCCAAGAATGTAAAAGTAGGATTTTCTAGAAGGATGGACGGTTTAACAATCATTACTAAAACAACCTTCTAAAAGCATTTGGCAACTTGCAGGTCAACAGCTGAAAAACGGGTAGAGCTGCCAAAAAATGATTGAGAAGCGTCCCTGTCCCCACCCCAGCCTAGCCCACTCTAGCGCTGCACCTTGTGCCATCTAGCTGTAAGGACGGTCGGATGTGAACAAAGCCTAACCCCCTCCTGCTGAATGTCCCCCTCTGTTTATTAGGGGTACCGCCAGCCCCCGGACCCTCTGACCGCCCCCTCCCTGTAGGTCTATAAGTCCTCTGATACGGGGGGGGGGGTTGATGGTCCAATTTAGTGTTTTTCACAAATCCAACCATTAAAACGTAACTACGTAACTGCTGTAGACTGCTGGAGAGAGACAGGACACAATAAAAGAAAAAAAAAAGCCACAATAAGGACCTTTCAGGATTTTTAGTTAGGTTTTTGTTTGTTCATTTATATATATATTTATATATATATATATGTGTGTGTGTGTGTGTGTGTGTGTGTGTGTGTGTGTGTGTGTGTGTGTGTGTGTGTGTGTGTGTGTGTGTGTGTGTGTGTGTGTGTGTGTGTGTGCGTATGAAAATTTCCTCAAATTGCTTCAGACAAAAGGAGAGGATTGAAACAAAAAAAACAATAAAAAAAGTTGACATGTGATAACCTATACCACTATACGACCACTATTAATGCAACTGCACCAGAAACGGATTGCGATCTGAACATCTGAGCTTTTTTTAATTTTTTTTTGTCTTTTGTTCTCCTGCCATACAAAAATAGCTGATGTTGAAATTCCTTTCGGATTCTGTTTCGATGAGGAATCAACCGCCGTCCATGAAACACACCCTTGCGAGTTCTTCTGAATTCAGGTCAAAGAAGTTGCATTTCCTTTCGACCAAGTGCCAGAGAGCAGGACAAGACGTTTGCCGGACTGCGTAAAAAAAAAACCCAAGGCTGTTTTAACAATACCTTTTTTTCTTTGACGGACGTATTCTTTTCTCGACACCGAGTGGGCTCACCGGTCATGTACAAAACAATTTTTGTTCTTTAAAAAAAATAAAATAAATAATAATAATAATAATAAAACGCATCGGTCTCGCTTTTAGGTCAAAAGTCGTTTACCTCCGCGAAAAATGTAACCTTGCCTTCGTAAGAATTTTTTGGATCGGTCAGAGGTAGTAGTCTTGTTTGCCGTAGAAACATGTCGTCATGGTAACAGAGCTTTAGTGATGGGGGGGCGGGAGGGGGGGGGGGGGGGTTGCTGTTTGTAGTGACTTAACTGCTGCCTCTCCAAGTTTTCTGCTTGTTTCCCTTCATGACGGACAGCCAGTGACTGTACGGCAGCTGTAATGGCTCAAAAAGTGGGGGGTTCCGCTTCATTGAGCGTGGGTCTTCTGGGTACTCTGTTTAGAGAAGATCTGTTTGTGTGTGTATGTGTGAGTGAGTGTGTTTGTATGTGTTTGTGTGTGTGTGTGTGTGTGTGTGTGTGTGTGTGTGTGTGTGTGTGTGTGTGTGTGTGTGTGTGTGTGTGTGTGTGCGCGCAAGGGAGGTTAACGGCATCTGGACGCATTTTAAATGGCAAAGGGAAGGAATAATTCCGAGATTGAAATACATTTTTTGGTTATTTTTTTCTTTCAGTGACAATTGTTGGGCAGATTTGACAAATGTTAAATGGATTAATCTGTTTTCGTTTTTTTGCTTTTTCTTTTTTTTTTTTATGTTGAACAATCCACTTATCAGTACATCAATATTAGTCTCAGAGAAAGTAATTTATGTACAGTGTTTCTACGTTAAAAATAAAACCTTTAAAAAATACTTTTTTGCAAAGTGTTATAAATATGTTACGGTCTGTCATGAAATTTTGACAGAAAGAGTCTTGAGTAAACACTGTTGAAATGCAATTACTATCATCATAATTCACAGTTTCACATGAACTGTTCCGGATTATTGTATTTAAGCTGCAGTCGGTGGTATTATATATTATTTTATTTCAATGTACAATCCAGTGTGCTCATTTACACAGATGCCAAATCCACTAGCAATTATAAGTGAATATGTTATCATCAAAAAGTAATTATAGGCAGCTTTAAAAAGCTATAAAAGACAAAACAACATATCGATGGTAAACTGTTCAGATGTTGAATTGTTTCTGGGGAAGGTCGGGTAGTTTGTACTGAAGCAACCCAGGCTGTCTTTCCCCAGATTCTTCAGGATTACCTATTCAATAGTGTGTTTTCTTTTTAATCATTAACAATGCTGCTTGCTATTTTAGAATGGCATGACACGATAACTTCAAATCTGCTTTATTTTCTAGAAATAATGAAAGAAATAGAAATGGGTTTTTTTTGTTTCATATTTGTCATTTTGTTTCAAAAGACTGCTGGGGTCCCAGATCACTGATTGGGTAACATGGTCTCTATAGACCATGTTACCCAATCAGTGATCTGGGACCCCAGCAGTCTTTTTCTAAAAGGACTTCTGGGGGGAAAGCCCCTGTGAGTTTGCGCCGGAAACCAGAGATTCAAAGGGGGCCGGCTTAGGTTTTAACCATGCCCCATTTCCGGAGTGTTGCGGGGACATCATGCCGAAGAGAAACTCCTTTGCCAGAGGCAAGATGGGATTTTTACAAGTGTTTCTGCAGTGGCCAGTCTACACGATGTTGGCGATTGGAAACCTTTACAGAAACTTTGTCTCAGAACGTTGGTGTCAGGATAGGATGTTTTAGCTTTTCTTCCCACCGGCTACTGGAAAAGTTGAATTTATCAGTGCTGGCTGAGATTGTTTTAGCAATTAGACAAGGAGTTATCTGGGATCCGAGCGGTCCTTTTCTGAAAGGTTATTTTTTAGTCCCTGGCAATCGATGTCAGCCATGTCACGGTTCAATGACCATGTTATTGTTGTGGTTTTCCTGGTCAGGTTGTTTCCAGCAGAAACTCATTCCATGTAAATGCATTATAACAGATCCCCGCCCCCCAGTAAGATGATTTCTCAACATAGAAGAAGCGAAAGAAAGTGAAGCGCCCCGTTTACACATATTTTAGTGCCACTCCCAACAGACTCTCATCAGACAGTCTGATTTGTGAGACTACTCAATCAGAAATGCTCCATTCATATTTTAGGCTGGAGGGAAAAAGAAAAAGAAAAATAGAAAGAGAAATAGAAAAAGAGAGAGAGAGAGAGAGAGACAATTTGAGGACCGGATTGGCAGGATTACATTTACAATACTAAAGAGCTTTGCTATATAAAATAGCGAGGAAAGAACAATATTGAGTTGATTGATTTGTTAAAATTATTATTAGTATTATTATTTACATCAAAAGAAATGCATTCCATTTCTGCCTCAAACAACTTAAATTATTCTTAGTGACATGACATGGGCATGAAACCTAAAACCACACGGATAGAGCCACACAGAAGTTTTATTAGCTCTTTTATTTGTGCATCAGCTTCATCTCTTCCCCCCTCCTGCTCCACCACGGGCTGCGCGGAGACACGAACACTTTTTGCATCGCCAGGGAGCAACATGCTCTGGATTTTGGCAGCTAGAGAAAGGCGAAGCAAATATGGGGAATCATACATAGAATGCCCACAACCCACGGAATCAAATCATACGCTACATTATATAAGCCTAAGCCTAAGCATAAGCCTTAAACTTATTTGAATCAATGCAAGTAAAATATTTTTCACACTGAATTATCACTCAAACAATAATTGAAACAGTGCAGGGAAGATTGTATTCATAGAAAAAGAGAATCACAAATCATTAGACCATAGTAAATTTATCCCGAAACAATAAGAAAAAAAGATTGCTTGTTTATTGTCAAGATTTACTGGCTTGTTGAGACTGATTTCCAGTCAATCACACATCTCTCATTCTGGTGGTAATGTAGGAAGCACAGCCCAGCTAAAGGAGGCTGAAATAGGGCTCACGCCAGACCCAAAGACTTGTGATTCGCCTCACTCAACCCTGAGTGAGGATTGGTTGTCTAAAGGCACATAAAGAAATTGCTCAAAAATGTAACTAAAAGCCAGACAGAACTTAAATTGAGTCTAATAACAGGTGACCAGCACAGGCATAAATGTAAAAAAAATACCACCACCAAACTATTTACACTATGTACAATATGTACAAGGATTCTTTCTCTGCACATACAGGAGGCTCCCTCCCTGCTACCCTGAATGGAGGTAAACCTAGTCCTTATGGGGAGGGGAAATCTTTTTTTTTCCCTGTAATTATGTACAGATATTTCCTTTATACATTGTAATACACATACTCCTTCTATGTATCTCTATAAGCTACATATCTCACATCCTCGGGGTACATTGTCCATCAGTCTCTGGAAGGTAGCAGGCACTCAATAGAGACCAAATGGAATTAGAGTAAACTGGAAGAGTCCCAGTAGTGTACAGAATGCCTGTATGACTTGAAATTCGTCCAATGGAATCTGCCAGTAGCTTTACTGAGGTCTGGTGTTGTCAGATAGCTTTCTATGATATCAATGAGATCATCATCTGGCATTTACCTTCCTGAAATCAATACAGTGTTGAGGTGAGCCAACTTTCTTACTCACAATAACCATTGGATTGGACCACTCACTGTGTGAGGGTACATCCCCCCTCCCTTTACAGCATCGTCTTGACCTCCTACTTAAGGCCAGTCACCAGTGACTCAGCAATCCGGTAGGGTGGCCTGGACCCTCCTGGAATAGCCAGTTGTTTCGGACACTTTCCCCGTCAGCTCCCCACACTGATAGAGATCTTTTGCTGCTGTTCTAGAAGGTGCGCCAAGCTGAGGGTCTTTGGCTCTGCTAGTTGCTGCAGGCCAATGTCTGTATCATTATACTCTTCCTCTACTTGCAACACAAGTATACCTCAGCCGGTTGGGTGTCTCGCTTATCCACTCCAGCAGATTAAGAGATGGTAGACCTGTTTTGTTTATCCCTTGTCGAGATGTAGCACTTCATAGTTCACTGGCCCCATCTTCCTCAGCACCTGGTGGGGCCCCAGCCACTTAGCAAGCAGCTTGTTGGTACTGGAAGAAAGGAGAATCAGCACATTTTGTCTGGGTTGTAGCTCTCTTTGGCAAGCTCTCTTGTTGTACCATTGCTTCTAGTCCCTTTGAGCTTGCTCCAGGTTCACTTTGGCCTCCTCACAGTACTTCTCCAGCTGATCCTCCATCTGCAGTAGGTAGGACAGGACACCCACAGGAGCTGGCTTTTTTGATTTTCCCGACTCTAGCAGGTCCTTGTACTGACCAGCCATAGATGAGCTCAAATGGAGAGAATCCAGTACATCCCAATTTCGGCCAGTATCCAAAACAAATCTCCGTAACATTTGCTTTAGCGTTGAATCGCTCGACCAGTCTGTCTGTTTGAGCATGGTAAGGTATGGTTCAGATCCCCTTGGTGCCAAGCTCCCTGTGCAGCTGCTTCATAAGGTCTGACGTGAAGTTGGTGCCTTGGTCTATGAGGATCTCTTCTGGAATACCTACCCGGGCAAACAGTTGGCCAAGAGCATTAATTATTTTCAGTGTCTTGATATTGTGTAGTTGGAAGGCTTCAGGAAATAGGCATAATCACAAAAAAAAAGGATGTACTGTCCTATTTTCCAGTGGGGTGACGATATCCATGGCAATGTGCTAGTAGCAGCCAAAGAAGTTGAAAAAAATAAAAAACTTAGATTTTTTCAGATTTGTGTTCCTTTGTGGGGTTTTTTAAACTCTCAACATATTTTCAAAACCAAATTTGATTTATAAATAGTAGAAAAATGTTGTGGAGTTAAATTGTCCCATTATTGATTACATGGGGAACACAGTTCACTGAACAGCGCTGAACAACGCAGATCGATCATTTCCTTTAATGCGACCGTTCAGGTGAAGATCATTCCTCCATATTTCATGTGATGTGAAGTTACAATGTGAAACCGTTTTGATAGAGTTCAACCTTTAAGTCATATTACTTTTACACACACACAGAGACATCTTCATGTAGGGGATGTATACCAACGTATACCACCGAAGAAGTCATGGTGACGTTACTTCCGTAAACAACACCAGGATCCTTTGGTTTTACTTGTCTGAAAACTTTCATCTGCGTGTTGTTATGGATTACGAGAAGTGAGTGGCGGATGATCTAAATCATATCGCGGACCTTAATCTGACCAGTGCAATAGATCCAAGTCAGTGTAAGCAGCGCGTACTAGACTTCATTTTCCGCGGTGATAGTCCGTTCTCCAACAGTGATGTGCAACATTTCTCTACCAATGACATGAAGCTACCACTGTCTAACAATACTTTCACATTTCCTCCATTCACAGTCAATTCTTGAACTAAAGAGTGTACGGAGCTAGTTTCCCTCTGCTCATCCTGATAGAGCAATACCTATTCAATCTGGACTTCTTCAGGGGGCAGACTGAGGGTGATCTGCCACAGCTTTCTCCAAGGAATTAGAAAAAAAAAACGCTTTATTCTCGTCCAGAAATGCAACTGTAAGAGGGACTTGCTTGTCGGATCTTTCATTCATTTCAGTATTATGTGTCATCGAGGAAACCAGTGTAAAAATTAAAAGATAAAAAAAAAACAGGTCAAAGAGACTGTTCAAATGCTTCATGCATTTTTTTTCCGGGTCATGGGCGATGTTGGAACATTTGTCTGGAATGGCTCACCCAACAACCCAGAACAGGCAACAGGCAAATATTCACTGTGATAAAATAATCTACACTTAAGGGGGTGCAGTGGGGGAGGAAGGTCAAGAGTGTCCAACTTCCATCTGCATTCTTTAGAAAGGAGAGAATACATGGCTGTAGGTTCCTGACACTGGGAGGGACAACAGTTCCTGTAACTTCAATTCCCCTCCTTACCCCGTCCCAAGGACTAACCATTTGCACTAACCCTTGACTTTGCGTTGTGTAGTGAACCACGGCTGTCTCAGTCCCCAGTGATCCAAACAGAGCAAGGCCTGTTGAATTAGATTCAACCCTCCAAACGGATGGAACTGTTGAATTAAAAAGCAAGGTCAAACACTGTGTAGTCAACGTGTAGTCAAAACTATGCTTTACTTATTACTGAGCTATTTTAACATTTTTCTTTAAATAAAATGTGGCTGCAAATAGGGCCATTTGCAACAGTAAATGGAAAATGCATAATAGTGCAAAAAGGCTTAAAGATGCAGCGTTATTTCCATCTCCTCGACCATCAGCCCAACTCCGCCTAGTGGCCATTGCTGGTATTAAACTCCAAAGCAAACTAACGAAGGGAATGGTTTAAGATGCAGTATTTACGTAACCAGATTCACATTATGTATTGTTCACACATTATTTGGCGACACTTCACAAAATGCGACAAAAATAAATGGCTGTGGGAGTCTCTACCCACCAGTGTGGGTCTTGGGAGGGAGACGTCTTTTCCGGCAGTGGGGCACCGACCAGGCACGAACCACATGCCCGGATCCAGGCCCCACACCAACAGACCGACACCCCACCTGAACTGCCCGCCCTGCAGGCGAGCCGGCGGGACCCCCATTACCACCCACAACCTGCGCAAGGGCGAGGGCGAGGCCCGCCCCACCGCAGGCAACCAGACACCCCACCCGGCCACAAGTGCCGAGTGCCCATCCATGTAGCAGTGTGTGCTCAGCGCGGGGCACCTGGATGTTAGCCCCCCCCGCCAATGCCAGCAGGCTGCCAGATAAGTGGGCCCTCCACCACCCCCGGCACCCCGGGCACCCACCGCAGAGAAGCCACGCAGTGGGAGCAAAGGCTGACAGCTGCCCCCCACACCCCAAATACGCAACCACACCCCAAACCAACACACGGACACCAGCTGCAGGTACTCTCCAGGAGCAACGTCCAGAATCCTCATTGTTTTTGGATATTGCCAATAGATTTTCCATTGAGATGTATTCTATTAATAAATGTAACCACTGGGATGTGGTGAGATTATCTCTGTTTTTCCAATTGAGTAATCTTATTTTCTTGGCAATTGTTAAGGCAATCAAAATGGGTTGGTGGTGTTTAAGTGGTGGTGTAACTGAGGAGAGGTCCTCAAGGAGACAAATAGTCGGGAAGAGTGAAATGCTGCGACCCAGAAGGGTTGATAGCTTCTTGGTCTAGAATGCTAGGCCTGTTGGGCAGAGCCAGAAGGCATGAAAGTAGTTATCTCTGATTGATATCGGTGGAAACAGCAAGGTCTCTTTACCATTCCATTGTAGGTAAAGAATAAGTGTCAACTGTTTTTAATAGAAGTTTGTATATTCTGGAAAAGTGAGTTTTTAAATGACCTGGAGGTCATCCTACAACCACTGGAGGTGGTTGTAGGATGTTGTTCGTCAATTTGATTTTAACTTTTAGAGACTGCTGTAGTTAAAGGAATTGAAGGAAGCCATGGCCACTGATATTATACCTTTGGGTTAAGGTTGGGAATGATAAACGCAAATTGTTTTCAAATATGTGTTCCAGATGAGTAATTCCTTGTCTTTTCCAAGACCAAAGGATTACTGGTTTGCTTTTAACCATAAAATCTGGGTTGTGCCAGATTGATGTGAATTTGTTTGGTGATAGAGTGTGACCACTGAGTTTGAGGAATCTCCACCAGGCTGACAGAGTTGTTGTGATGAATGGGTTTTTAAAGCAATTATGTTTCCTTATAGATTCAAGAAGGAATGGGAGATCAGATAATGATAACTCCTGACATTCTATTTGTTCAATGTCTGGCCATCCATGGCCCAAATGTTGCTCTGGTTGTAACCATTTTTTTATAAATTGAAGATGTTTCACTAAATAGTAGTATCTGAAGTTTGGGGCTGCTTGGCCTCCACAGTCTTTGTTTTTCTGTAGTGTTGCTGGTTTAACTGCTTTAACTGTTTAACATTTTTACTGCTGCTATCCTTCCAATTAGTGAGATGGGTAGGTTGTTCCATCGAATTAGGTCTTCTTTAATGGATTTGAGCAATGGAGTAAAGTTAAGGGTAAACAGATCTGACAGATTGGTATCAATACCAAGGAATCTAATATTGCCCGTTGTGATGGTTAAGGGAAGTTTCTGGGTTGCAGCTTTGCAGTCCCCCCACTTAATGCTATGACTGTTGTTTAAGTCAAATTTGTTGAATAGTCTGAGATAGCTGAGAATTTAGATATAACATTGAACACCTTCGGTAGTGAAGATATTGGGTTCCGTACGTACAACAAGATGTTGTCTGCATTCAAACTGATTTTGTTAACAGAGTTTCCTGTTTGTATGCCTACGATATTACTGTTTTGATGGATGGCCACTGCGAGGGGTTCAATAAAGATGGTGAATAGTAAAGGGAAGAGCGGACATCCTTGTCTTGTGCCATGTTCTAGAGTGAAAAGCTGTGAAGGGTAACCATTGGTGATGACAGAAGCAGATGGAGAGTTAGAAGTAGAGGATTCTAATCCATTGATTGAGTGACTTTCAAAAGCCAAATTTGTTGAGGATTGAAAAGAGATTTGTCCAATCAACTCTGTCAAATGCTTTTTTGGCATCTAACGGAGCAATAACAGTATTTTAGTTGTTCATTTGAGATATGGTGATCTGACTGAATAAACAACGCATATTGCTGGATTAGTGTCTGCCTTTGACAAAGCCTGTTTGGTCTGGGTGAATTACAAGTGGAATTACTTTTTCAATTCTGTCGGTAAGTGTTTTACTAATAATCTTTAGATTGCAACTAATAAGGCTTATGAGTCTATTACTGCAGATGAGGGGTTGGGTCCTTATTGGGTTTGAGCAAAACTGAAATGAGAGCTGTATTCATGTGCGGAGGCATGGTGGAGGTTGACTTAATCTCTGTAAACATTCTGATGAATAATTGGGATATAGGTGGCCAGAATTGTTTCTAGAATTCCACTTGGTAGCCATCTGATCTAGGTGATTTATTATTGGGCATGAAGAAGAGAGCTTTCCTGAGTTCCTCTAGAGTAAGTGGTTGATGTAATGTCGTAGCCTGCTTTGTCGAAAGTTTAGGGAGGTCAATATCATCAAGGAATGAGTGAATGTTTGATATATTAGATTCAGTATACAAGTGATGTAGCTTATTATAAGTCTCTAAATATGTTAATGATCTCTTGCAGGGTGTATGTTTTTGATGTCTTTTCATTGATGGCTGTAATAAGTGTTTTTTCTCTATCGCGTTTCAAGATTCAAGATTCAAGATTCAAGATTCAAGATTTTTATTTGTCACATACATATACATACTTCCATACATATATGCAGTGAAATGTAATGCAACGCACCCGGTGATAGCACACAATAAGTCCTAGGAAAAAGTACAAAAATAAAATAAAATAAAAAGTAGAAAATTCCTTTCTAATAGACCGACTAACTGACTCCTAAAACGTAATACAGTAAGTGGAATACTTATAGAATAAGATAAAAAATATATAGAATAAAATACAATAAAAATAAATTGAAATAAAATGGAATAGGTAGAAGGAATATGGCTATGTATATACAGATATGTGCATTTAAAGTGGCATGTGAATTAAAGTGGCATGTGAATGTGAATAGTGTGAGGTAGTGTTTGGGATAATACAGCACAGTATACAACAGTACGGCGCAGCAATACGGCATCACGAACAACCCTGAACAGTGATACAGTATGCGGTACAGTATGCTACATACAGTACAGTAGGTAAGGTGCGCCACGGTAAATCCAGCTGATAATTTACCAACACCAGGGAATGGAGAGCCACATGATTGTATTCAGGAAGTAGAGAGATATGCAAAGCTCAGATCAGACTTGCAAGCTTTCCCACTTCATGTGTCAGATGTGGAGTATTGGACTGACGGGTCCTGCTATCGAATAGGAGACACATTGAGTGCTGGTTATGCAGTAGTCAAAGCCCAGGGAACTGAATTTGTTGTTGAGAAAGCAGAAGTAATACCACAACCTGCTTCTGCACAGCTTGCTGAGCTTGTGGGCCTGACTGAAGCTTGTCTATTGGCCGAAGGCAAGCGAGTGACAATATATACAGATTCGGCATATGCACATAATGTGTGTCATTTATTTGGATCAGTGTGGAAAAATCGAGGATTTAAGAAAACCGATGGTTCTCCGATACAGCATCATGCCCAAATAATGAAATTGTTGCATGCAATGATGAAACCAAAGGAAATAGCTGTAGCTAAGTGTGCAGCACACAAAATGGACACGTCAAGGGTCACACAAGGTAACAAAGCGGCTGATGAGGCTGCTAAAGCAGTTACAGGAGCAAACAAAGCAGGCAAGGTTCTTCTGGTCACTCATGAAGTGGACTTGGAAGATAAAATCACGCTCAGAGATGTGATCGCGATGCAAGAGGCGGCGTCAGCCATCGATAAACAATTATGGTTGGCCCGAGGGGCCACACAAGATTCTACTGGTCTGTGGAGAAATCATGAAGGACTGATGGTAGCACCCCCTGACCTACTAGGTCTGATGATTCAGGAAGCACATGGGTTAGCCCATGTTGCAAGGGGGGAGGTAAGGAGAAAGATCACGAAAGAGTATGGTTTTTGGGCACCGTACTTGCTTGAGCAAATTGATTATGTCATAGGCAGATGCACAATCTGTCTTAAAAATAACGTTCGGAGGGGTGTGTTGAGTCCACCCGGTCACATTCCAACTCCGACAGGTCCTATGCGTGAGTTGGTTGTGGATTTTGTTGACATGATAAGACCAATAGGAGGTAAAAGATACATGCTAGTCGTCGTGGATAGATTTTCACGGTGGCCTGAGGCATGTCCAACCAAGCGTAAAGATGCTCAGTCGGTTGCCAAGTTCTTGTGTTGTGAGGTCATAAGCAGGTGGGGACTTCCAGATCGGATATCCTCAGATAATGGGAAAGAGTTCGTGGATAGAACAGTAAAATTAATTCTGCAAAAATTGGGAATTAAACAACGTTTAGGAGCTGTTTATCATCCACAAAGCCAAGGAGTTGGTGAAAAAATGAATGGTGTGCTGAAAAATAGCATTGTTAAAATCTGTCAGCACACAGGTCTGAATTGGGTAGAGGCGCTTCCGTTGGCATTAATGGTGTGCCGTTCAAGTGGGCTCCGTGATTTGCGCATGACACCCCATGAGTTAGCCACGGGTAGACGGATGCCAACACCATGTTTGCGCACAAGTGGAAAGGGTCCAAGCTTAGCCCTTTTAGAAGATGAAATGCGAGTGTATGTTAACTACATGGCAACACTGCATAAGAAAATACACACATATGTCTCTGACAGGCAAAAACAAGAGGAGGTGCTAGAGAGACTTGATGAGCAAAAGAGGAACGCGGTGCAACCTGGAGACAAGGTATTCGTGAAAGTGTTTAGGAGGAAATGGTTTAACGAACGCCGCGAAGGACCATTCAAAGTTGTTCGCAGTACAGGAACTGCGGTTCAGGTTGAAGGTTCTCCTACATGGTACCATTTATCGCATTGTGTTAGAGCGCCAAACGAAGAGGCGCCACGATCCCTGAGCAGAAATGTTGAAAGCTCAAGAGAGCCAACAGAAGCTGCTGAAACACCAGAGGTTCATGAGGACCAGACCCAGAAGAAGGGATTGGCGATGATGTGGGTGTGCTTAATGTTGATGAGCACACTTTTGATGATCCCAGGGATGAATTGTCAGTCCCTGAGCAAGAAAGACACTTCAGGGACATTGATTTACAACATGTCCCAGACACAACAGAGTCTAATCCCAGAGAAAATGAATTGTCAAAGACTCCAGAGGGCTGTGACACCTCTCCAGGAAACTGTACCAACCCAGTTGGACCCAGGAGTCCAAGACAATCTCGAAAAAGGGTTAAACCAAAACGATACGAGGACTAGAGTTGAAGTGATTTTGGGAAAGTCAGTTCAGCTGCCATGTCAGTGTACCAAAGAAAATTATGAAAAAGGGGAAGTTCAAGTCCAGTGGGAAGATAACCATGGGAAGGTAATTGACTTGTCGGGAACGTCACCGCTACAGAAGTATGTGTTGCTAAATGATCGAAGAAGGCTGAAGATGAAGGATGACTGTAGTCTTTATCTACGTAGACCCCAGATTGAAGATCAAGGAGACTACAAGTGTTCTTATTTTGATCCTAAATTTGTGATTGTGAGAGAGGATGGAGTGCAAAGAAAGCCTGACTACAGATATAAAATTGTGACTCTTGTGGTTTTGAATGAAAGTAAAATTGTAGAGCCCACAGTTTTTGAAGAAATAGGAAAATTAATAACTGAAGTATCAACTCCCCCACCAACTGAAGAGACAAAGCAGACGTCTGCCTTGTTAGGTTTGAAATTCACCAATGTTACAGAGGAATTGCAGTTAACTACTGCTGTGCCTCAGATGATTCCAACAACTTCAATTTCAGTGAATACTGTGATTAGAACTAAATTAGGAAATACAGCTAACCTTCCATGTAAATGTAGTAAATGGAATACTGGTGGAAATATCTCCCCCAAATGGAAAAATGCACGCGGTGAAGACATAGTGCTAGCAGTACCTGAGGTTAGCAGTGTGCCTCGCAATCAACGAAAGTTTGTGTTGATGAATGACAGGAGAGGGGTTAAAGTTAAAAATGACTGTTCACTAGTAGTACATAATGTACTATGGGAAGATCAAGGAGAATATACATGCACATATTTGGATCCAGAGTTTAAATACGTCCCAAGACAAAATTATTGGGAAGCGGGATACAGAACTCGTAAGATAATGCTGGTAGTAAAAGGTCTGGTTAGTAAAGAAGTAAGCATGATTGCTAATGAAACCCAAAAACAACTAGTCACACCAAGGGTGACTGTTGGACCGAGGACATCTACTTCCTTAGCTCGGGGAATAACTAGTAGTATTAACGTATCATTGTCAGTTACCACTCTAGCCCCAACATTGGCAGAAAATGATGTTACTACTACGATGATGACAACTTCTATTTCTGTAACTCTCGGTAATCATACAAGAGAGGTTGTGAGGATGAGATCCACCACCTATAAAACACTGATGACTTCTTTGGTATCTAAAATGTCTGTAGATAAGACACTGACAACTGTCGCTACATCCCCATCATCTGAGAAGTGGATAAATATAACCCAGAAGACTATGGCGAAGTTGGAAATTAAGTTAAATAATAGCAAGGAGAGCTCTGGAATTAGAGAGCCAATTGCTGAGGAGATTGATAGTAATTCAGGAGAAAAAGCTCAGATGACGATGACAAAAGTGGTCAATGATTTTCTTGAAAATCATTGACCACTGTGGACATCAGAAGACATGACTGATCATCTTCATGCTTTAAAGAAGCGAGAAACCCAGTGGAAAGCATATGGGTTTGATTCCTCGGCGATGCAAATAACAGACCCATGGGCTAAGAGAAATCTGTGGTTCCAACAGATAACTCACTCCGTTAGAATAACTACTAATTCCAATTGTCCGTGTGTAGTGAAAGTTCCAGCTCCGGGCACATGGCCATCAATTCTAGAGACAGTACCGGAACCTTTGACGTCTGAATGTCAAAGTAATGCATTATCGTGGCTGCTATTCAGACAACAAGCAGCCAATGATGTATGGATGGCTCTGTCGGTTAAGCTATTTAGACCTGAACGTAAGTGTTCCTGGTTGAGAGAATTGCCATATTTAAATCTTCTTGATAAGTATGAAGATATTAGAACAGCAACACCTGAAGCGATGGAAGTGGCACCTGCAAAAGGTATGGACTGCTTTTGTTCTAATGACACTCATGAAGGAGATGGTATGTTTATGGGGATATCAGAATGTGAAATCTACATGATGGAATTTGGAAAAAGTATAAAAAGAACAACTGGTGAAATTTATAGAGTGACCTTTCATGCGCCAAATAGTCGTCACAGTAAAACATTGAGCGTAAAGAATCAAACTTTACCGGGTAATGTGACTATAGGAACATTCAAGATATTTGGTGGGTATGTGGAGATAAAGCATACTTATTTCTGCCGTATGGATGGACTGGATGTTGCTATATGGCACAGTTGAAACTTCCTTATGATGTTTTTGTCCTTCAGAAGGGACAAAAGACAGATGAGGGTGATTCTGCAAAGACTGCCAAAAGTAGGAAGAAAAGAGAGTTGGCACAATTTCACAATTTGGAGTCTTATCATTGGAGGATATCTTTAGGAGAAAAATGGGCTATAGGATTGTTTCCATGGTACGGGGTTACATTCTTAGCTGATCATATTGATAATATCACGTATACTCTACAAGGGTTTGCAAATGAGACCATAAGAGGTTTTGATTATTTGTCAAACGCACAGAGGAGTCATCGATTGACGTTGATGAAACACGACATGGCTCTTGATTATATTTTGGCCAAACAAGGTGGCCTTTGCGTGGCTTTAAATCTAACCGGAGATGACTGTTATACGTTGATTCCTGATGGCTCTGACAATATGACTAACATCATAGATGCGTTAAAACAAATACGGGATGCGTTTGGGCCATCAAAAGGAGCTGGGTGGTCAGCTAATGCCTGGCTGCAAGACAAATTAGGACCATTAGGAGCTATAGTAGCTCAGGTTATGGGAGCTGCTCTTTTATCACTGTGTGTGATGTTTTGTTTTTGTACGGTGGTGTTGACCTTTGCTAAGGCCATGATATTGAGATGGGTAGGAGTTGTAATGCTGGGAGAAAGTGTTCAGATGCCACTCTTGGGTGGTAAGGACGTCGGGGAAGATGAGGAGGAAATAGTGATAAAGGAGGAGCTAACACTAGCAGAGAAATACCCATTTTGAATATCTGATTCCATCATTTACTCAACACTATTGTTAACAAGGGAAATACATGGACAAAGGGGGGAAAGGAAAAAGTTAATCATATGTTGGAATAATGTTAAAGTATAATGCAAAAGTGAAATTATTATACTGTATTTGATGTTTGTGCAAGATACTGGCTGGTGATTCTTTCTTTCAGGACCAGTCAGAGGATGGCTGTGTCCAGAGATCCTAACTGCCTAATGGACTTGAACATTCAAACATGGACACTCGAAAATGGACGGCGGACCCTGAATGAAGACATCATGATCAGGAATGTCGAGTGAAATATCATTAAAAGTTGATGGTGTTAAAAAGCAACAGTTTAATACATACATGTGTGTCCTGAATGTTTTTATAATATTGGAGTTTGTTTACTACAATGTAACCTGTATTATTGATGAATATCCTGTACTCTACGCTAGATATTTTTAGCAAGACATATTACTTTGATTTGCTATTGTTTTCTTTTCTTCTTTGTCTGTAGTAGGATGAAGTGAATACATTGGGACCTCAGGTATTTTCTTTTTTTGCGGGTTTTTGAGGGACATTGGTGCTAGGCAGGGAAAGGTCCACTGGAAGGTCCGATGGGTCGACCAGCCTGACTTTGGACAAATTTTTTGATTTATTTCTGAGGCTCTTAATGTATGCATTTATATGTAACATCCTATACAGTAGTCTAAACCCTTCGTCTTTTTCTGTTAATTGATTTGGAGTACCTTAGGTGGTTGCCTGGGGCAGAGGGACCGTGAGAGAATTTTCCTGTCTTGATTGATTGATGGATGTTCTAAGAAATGAAGCTGCCAGATGGGTTTTTCGCTCTCACACTCCACAAATTTTCTGTATTGCTATGACTAAGCATGGTCAGAGGGGTATATTATAACCAATTGTGTTTGTTATTAAGTGATTTCTGTTAAGCCAATTAACATCGTATGTTCAATTACTCTTTGTTAGGGGGTATGCTGAGTGAACCCAGGTGCAGAGAACAAGGCAGAGGCGAGGTGGCAAAAATAGAGGTTTTACTCAAAACAAGTACAAAACTGGGCAAAAACAAATAAGAAGTCTCGGGAGCTTGGGACAAGAGCGTTGTCATGAGGTTAGACAAACTCAAGACTGAGCGCCCGAGGACACAAACGACAGGGTCTAAATAGGGACGACCAAACGAGACACAGGTGAAACATATCATCTAATGAGGCAGGGTAATCAGGAACAGAAATAGGTGAAGCAGAGCAACCTTGAAAAGGCAGTGCTGGCGGCATCTAGTGGCTGATGCTGGTAGGACCCGGGCGAACCCTGACAGGACCCCCCCGTCTAGGAACGGCTCCCGACGTTCCTCCAGGGAGTGTCGGGTGGCGACGGCGGAAATCCTGGATCAGGGAGGGGTCCAGGATATCCCGGGCCGGAACCCAGGAGCGCTCCTCCGGCCCGTAACCCTCCCAGTCCACCAGGTATTGCAGGGCCCCGCGGACCTGGCGGGAGTCCAGGAGCCGGCGGACCGTGTAGGCGGGCTGACCGTCGATGATGCGAGGCGCCGGAGGAGGCCTCGTGGTGGGCGCCAAGGTGCTGGTGACCACCGGTCGGAGCCGCGACACGTGGAAGGTGGGGTTTATCCTCATGGACCTGGGGAGCAGAAGACGGTATGCGGCAGGATTGACCCGCCGCACGATCTTGAAGGGCCCAACATACCGTGGCGCGAGCTTGCGTGATTCCACCCGTAATGGAAGGTCCCTGGTGGACAGCCAGACCCTCTGGCCCGGACGGAGCATAGGCGCTGGTCTGCGCCGTCGGTTAGCCTGGATCTGCTGCTGCCGGGATGTCCTCAGCAGGGCCTGACGAGCACTCTGCCAGGTCCGTCGGCACCGCTGGACGAACCGCTGGGCTGACGGCACTCCCACCTCCGCCTCCTGCTCCTGAAACAGAGGAGGTACGTACCCGAACTGGCACTCAAACGGGGACATGCCAGTGGAAGAGCAGCGCAGAGTGTTGTGAGCGTATTCCGCCCACACTAGATGGTCGCTCCAGGAGGCAGGGTTGGAGGACACGAGGCACCTCAGTGTTGTCTCCAGGTCCTGGTTGACCCGCTCCGTCTGGCCATTGGATTGCGGGTGGAAACCGGAGGACAGGCTGACGGAGGCGCCGAGGAGCTGGTGGAATGCTTTCCAGAACCGGGATGCAAACTGCGGATCGCGGTCTGACACCACGTCCAGGGGCAGGCCAAACACCCTGAAAACGTGCTGCACCATGAGCTCAGCAGTCTCCAGAGCTGAGGGGAGCTTGGGCAGAGGAATAAAACGGCAAGCCTTGGAGAACCGGTCTACAACGACAAAGATGACAGTGTGGCCCCGAGACGGTGGAAGGCCGGTGATGAAGTCCACTGAGAGGTGTGACCAGGGCCGACTGGGGATGGGAAGGGGATGCAGCAGCCCCATGGGACGTGACCGGGGGTTCTTGTTCTGGGTGCAGATGGTGCAGGCAGCGACGAAGGACCAGACGTCCTGCTCCATGGTAGGCCACCAGAAACGCCTGCGGAGGAACTCGAGGGTCCTGGAGATCCCCGGGTGGCCAGTGAGGCGGGATGAATGCCCCCATTGCAGGACTTGTGATCGGACAGCCTTCGGGACAAACAGGTGACCCGGGGGCCCGTTGCCGGGATCCGCCTCCCTCCTTTGGGCCTGCCGGACCTGCGTCTCGATTCCCCAGCGGACCGGAGCCAAGATGCAGGAGCTCTGGAGAATGGGCTCGGGGAGTTCAACCAGCTCAGGAGGTTGAAACTGTCTGGAGAGAGCGTCGGGCTTGAGGTTCTTGGACCCGGGACGATACGACAGGATGAAGTTGAACCGATTGAAGAACAAGGCCCATCGGGCTTGACGGGAGTTGAGGCGTTTGGCCTCCTGAATGTATGTCAGGTTCTTGTGGTCGGTCCAGACGACAAATGGGTGTTGGGCCCCCTCCAGCCAGTGCCGCCACTCCTCCAACGCCAGTTTGACTGCCAGTAGCTCCCGGTTCCCTATGTCATAGTTCCGTTCCGCTGGGGTGAGGCGACGGGAGAAGAAAGCACATGGATGGAGCTTCCTGTCGTGAGTCCTTTGGGACAAAACGGCCCCCACTCCCACATCGGAAGCATCCACCTCCACCACGAAGGGTAGGGTAGGCTCTGGTGTGGCCAGGACAGGGGCAGCGGTGAACCGCATCTTGAGAGCCCTGAACGCCCCCTCAGCCTCCGCAGTCCAGGCGAAGCGGGCTGTGGATGTCCTAGTGAGGGCGGTGAGGGGACCTGTAACCGTGCTAAAACCCCGAATGAATCGCCTGTAAAAATTGGCAAACCCGAGGAAGCGCTGCACCTGTTTGACCGAGGTGGGTGGTGGCCAGTCCCGGACGGCCTCGGTCTTGGCAGGATCCATCTGGACGTGACCCTCGGTGATGACGAACCCCAGGAACTGAACGGTGGTGGCGTGGAACTCACTCTTCTCCAGCTTCACATAGAGGCCATTGGCGAGCAGGCGGTGAAGGACCTGTCTCACATGCTGTATGTGTTCGGGAAGGGTCCTGGAGAAGATGAGGATGTCATCGATGTAGACAAACACGGAGCGGTTGAGAAACTCACGGAGGACGTCGTTTACAAAGGCCTGGAAGACAGCGGGAGCATTGGCCAATCCAAAAGGCATGACCAGGTATTCATAATGGCCGGTAGGTGTGTTGAAGGCGGTCTTCCACTCATCCCCCTCGCGGACGCGGACGAGATTGTATGCGTTTCGAAGATCGAGTTTGGTGAAGATGGTGGCGCCTTGCAGTTGCTCGAAAGATGTGGACATGAGAGGAAGGGGGTAGCGATTCTTGACCGTGATCTTGTTCAGACCACGGTAATCAATGCAGGGACGCAGGCCGCCATCCTTCTTACCCACGAAGAAAAAGCCTGCGCCCGCCGGGGAGGTAGAAGGGCGGATGAACCCTGAGGTGAGCGCCCCCCGGATGTACTCCTTCATGGCTGTAGTCTCAGGGGCAGAGAGAGAGAAGAGACGTCCTCGAGGAGGGCAGGTGCCAGGCAGAAGGTCGATGGCGCAGTCATAGGACCGATGGGGAGGAAGCGTGGTGGCCCGTCTCTTGCTGAAGACCTCCCTCAGATCGGCATACTCGTGGGGCACTCGTGAAAACTCGGGATGGATGGGACCTTGAATACGGACTGGAGCCAGGACACGGACAGGAACTCCGGAGTGGGCAGGGGCTTGGGAAGGGGCCCGAGCTTGGACACGGACTGGAGACTCGAGAGGGTGAGAAGACGGACTAGAACGAAGACAGGTGGTGTGGCAGGCAGGGCCCCATTCGGTGAGACGCCCGGAGGCCCAGTCCAGATGTGGGTTGTGACGGGCTAGCCATGGGTAGCCCAGGACCAGTGGAAACTCAGGAGAGTGGATGAGGTGGAGCTGGATTACCTCTGAATGTTTTCCCTCCAGTGACAGCCAAAGGGGAGCGGTGAGATGGCACACGCTACCGGAACCCAGTGGTCTTCCATCCAGGGCTGTCACCGTGAGAGGGTGCTCTAGAGGTGCCAGAGGGAGCTTTAGGGCTTTTGCTAGCCCTACATCCAGGAAGCTTCCTGCAGCGCCGGCATCCACCATAGCTTGGAGGGAGTGATGTTGATCTCCCCAGGCGAGGGAGGCAGCCAGCAGGACCCTGGTCGCCTCGAGCTCGGGAGAGAAGGTTGGCGTCGTCGCAGTTCTCCCTACCCTGGACGAGAGTTGGCTTTTCCCGAGAGCTCAGGGCAGGAAGAACGGAAATGCCCCGGGATCCCACAGTACAAGCAGCAGCGCTCTCTCATCCGCCGGTCACGTTCGGACCGAGAGAGCCATGTGCTGCCTACTTGCATCGGCTCCTCCCTTGATGCTGGAGGCGCGCTCGGGATAGCCAGGAGATGCTCGGGAGGCCTCGTCCCCAGAGCCGCTCTGCGCGCTGGTGTTGGTGAAGCGGGGAAAACGCGTTCCCCTTGTCTCTCCCGGAGGCGGTTGTCCACCCGAATCGCTGCATCGATGAGTGTGTCCAGGTCCTCCTGCGCCTCCCGGGATGCCAGCTCGTCCTTGACCCCCTCATTGAGGCCCTCCTGGAAGGCCGCGATGAGTGCCTCGCTGTTCCATCCAGACGCCACGGCGAGGGTGCGGAATGCGATGGCGTAGTCCGCCACGCTCTGTCCCCCCTGGCGGAGCCGGAGGAGCCGTGTCGACGCCCCCCTCCCACTGACTGAGTGGTCGAACACTCGGCGCATCTCCCCGGCAAAAGCCTGGTAGCTGGAGCAGGCCGGGGTTTGCCGATTCCAGATGGCTGTGGCCCAGGAGAGTGCTTTGCCGGTGAGTAGCGTGACCACGTATGCCACCTGTGAGCGCTGGGTGGGGAACTGTGACGGCTGGAGCTCGAAAGCCAGGGAGCATTGTGTCAGAAAGCCACGACAGCCCCCTGGGTTACCGTCGTACCTCTCTGGCGCCGGCAGTCGTGGTTCGCGGTGCTCTGGAGGACGCGGGTCCATGGGAGGCAGCGCTGGCGCAGGGGCCATAGGTGGAGCCTGTGCCTGGCTCTGCTGGACGGCCTGGGCGAGCGACTGCAGGTTGTCCAGGACTTGTTGGAGAACCCGCTCGTGTCGGCCAATCGCAGCCCCTTGGTTCGTCAAGGCCACCCGCAGGCTCTCCACCTCTGGAGGCTGGCTCTCTGCTGGGTCCATGTTGTGGCTCAGTCTTGCTGTTAGGGGGTATGCTGAGTGAACCCAGGTGCAGAGAACAAGGCAGAGGCGAGGTGGCAAAAATAGAGGTTTTACTCAAAACAAGTACAAAACTGGGCAAAAACAAATAAGAAGTCTCGGGAGCTTGGAACAAGAGCGTTGTCATGAGGTTAGACAAACTCAAGACTGAGCGCCCGAGGACACAAACGACAGGGTCTAAATAGGGACGACCAAACGAGACACAGGTGAAACATATCATCTAATGAGGCAGGGTAATCAGGAACAGAAATAGGTGAAGCAGAGCAACCTTGAAAAGGCAGTACTGGCGGCATCTAGTGGCTGATGCTGGTAGGACCCGGGCGAACCCTGACACTCTTCTCTCTGTCGAGACTTTGTGTAGTCTCGAAGGGGGGAATATGAGGTGTCTGGAAGGTTTGAGGTGAATAGGTTACTGAGCTCCCAAAGCTGAGATATAGTGCGGTCATAATATTAACTATGTTAGTATTAGATTTATTGCCTCGATGTCATACGAAGAACGAAAACAACAATGGGTCTATTGAGAGGTCCTATGGGAGAGGAATTTTGTTGCTTCTTCCAGCTCGACCAGAGGAGGAAAGGTTTACATTTAGGACAGGATATAGGCTGAGCGGGCACCTATGGATTGGAACCAGATGTGGTATGTTATCTTTGTATAGCTTTAAAAGCGAGTGCAGAGCGGCACTTGGGAGAGATTCCATCTGGCTCGGGTCTCTCCCAGGACATCCATGGCAAGTCTGGTTTGATGCTGATTTGTGTAATAAAATCATTATTTTATTCAAGTCAGTGTCAGCGGTCACTCCTTCATTCTTCAACACATCACACCCATCTAGAAACTAAACTACACTACATAGCCCGATCAGCCACAACATTAAATCAGGTGACAGGTGAAGTAAATGACATTGCTTATCTTGTTGCAATGGCACCTTTCAAGAGGTGGGATATATCAGGCAGCAAGTGAACAGTCGGTTCTTAAAGTTTATGTGTTGGAAGCAGGAAAAATTGGCAAGCATAAGGATCTGAGCAACTTTGACAAGTACCAAATTGTGGTGGCTAGACGACTGGGTCAATCCAATATTACATTTCACTGCATATATGTATGAAAGTATGTATATGTATGTGACAAAGAAACCTCTTGAATGTTGAATCTTGAATCAGAGCATCTCCAAAACGGCAGGTGGTGTGGGATGCAGGCCAGTCCATTGCCGCTTGTTTGAGTAAGTATTTCAAACTAAAATCAAATAATTATAATCACACTGTGGCGGTTTTGCCTAGCATGGGGCGTGGCGCAGGGTTCCTCTACCTTAAAATAATAAAACACCAGACTCTGAAACAGGGTTCCACTATCTTAAACCAACAAATGTCCACAAAAAAATGTGATCCCAAGGGGACATGATTCCCCGGAAAACCACGGTCTCTTCCCACAGGTAAGGGTTTGGGAAGGGAGATGAGCCTTAATGGTTGTGGCGCGGCAACATGGCGAGAGTTTTATTGTCCATTTCACAACACGGCACGCTGGCCACAACTTTATATAACAACTGAGGATTATGATTATAATAATGTGGATAATAATGATCCTCACTGGCTCAGGAGAAATGGTGTACCGCTGCTGGGCTGCTCATGAGCCCATGCACCGATCCCCCTCTGTAAGACACACAAACATTAAGAAAACTCCCTGCCTCGAGTCGGACCAATCAGCGCCGATTTGAGGCAGCTTGGTGGCCGCAGGAAAGGAAACTGTGCTGTGGTCTGCAGCTGGTTCTTAACCATGTCCCTTTATCCGCCACAGTGATGTTACCATGGACAAAGATATCAGAAGCCTGGATGGTAAGAACCCATCTTTCAAGAGGCTTGTGGTCAGTAAGGAAGTGCAAATGATCAAGGAAATTAAATAACTTATTCAGAGTACTTAACTGCACCTATTCATTGTAACATGTTTAAGCACCCTATAATTTCATTTTAGGGAAGAGCTCAAGATGCCCAGCACTAACCAGGACAGACCACTGGCTTGGTAAGGGATTTTATCACTGAAGACAAAAGCTTACTGCTACATCTCGAAGTGAGTTTGAAATGTCGAAGTAAACTGTGATTCATTTTATTGTAAAAAAAGCAATTTAGTTGCAGGCAATCATCACAGGAAAAAGAAGGAAGCAGAAAAGTCACATCTCCTTGTGCAAAGAAGGAGGACAGGCTCAATGTTGTGCTTCTCGGTGGCATTTGTCATGGATGTGCTTCCGCCAGAGGTGAGATTTCACTTTTTTTTATTTGTAGACCAGGTATTTTACATTATTACATGTCACACTTTAACTCATTGTCAATATCCATTAGAATCTTATAATGCATAATGCAATGAATCTAATAATACACCTGCAACATGGACACAACGTGGAACATGGCACAACCTTCTTAGATGTCAAAATTTTACTGTAACTGTTAAACGTGTGGCTTTAACGTGTGGCTTTGACACAGGCAAGAGTCCACGCCCTTGCAACTGTACACTGTTGTTTACCGTGACAAAGGCAAGGAATTGTATAAATGTGGACCAGAGTACCACTGGAGGTAAGCCAGAAAACAGGAGTGCTTATACAATTTCAATAAAAGTTCACAACAATGTGAATTTCTTAAATGACTTATTAATCACTTCTTTAAACCATTTTGTCTTTTAAATGATAAACAACTCTTTGCCCATTACAGGAGCAATCATTTGAATGAAGAAGCATAAGAAAAACTGAAGGACTTCAAGGACAGGAGAGCTTTGATGTCAGGAGTTAAAAAAAAAAAAAAAAAGGCTTTAACCTCACTGACTGGCTAAGTCTCTCCACCTCCTGTATGCTGCTGTATCACACATCAATCCTGGCTGGTTTGTCGTCCTGTTGGGAATTTTCTTTACAAACCTTGTTCACTTTTCTGTTCATTTTTTTTCAAGGTAAATATTTTAAAGATTTGGGTATTTGAGGTTTCACTATCAAAAAATAGTAAAACAATCTCCAGTGTTTCCTTTCATATTATTATCCAATTTTTGAGTTTAATTGTCCAATTTCAAAAGCATATTCTTAAATACTGATGGTCAGTATTTGTGCTGAAGCAAAATGAGATGAAGAGTCAAGGATAGAAGAAAAAGAGTATTAAGTACTGGTAGAAAGTTTTAAGAACATGCAGACAGGAATCTATTCATGAAGAGCCCCAATCTGTGGGGCACTATCTTGCGCATTTCATATATCGCCAGGAGCCGCCAAATAAATTGAAAAAACCTTTCTAGAAGGAAAATGAGATTACACACACAGAGACATTATTGTGGAGTGGGCGTATACCACTGAAGAAGTCATGCTGACGTCACTTCCGTAAACAAGCCGAGGATCCGGAAACTTTCGTTTCCATGTTGTTATGGATGACGAGAAGCGGGTGGAGGAAGATGACGCTGTTCAACATTCCCTCAAAACACAAGAACAATGCGGTTGTTCGATGCGATTGCCCCATTCAGCAGGGTGTCAAGTCTCCATTGAGCAGGGTGTCAAGTAGCCATGTGGAAGTAACCAGGTTGTGTTGGTCCTCCAACCATTTGCATTCTGGGAGCTGGCTGAATGAAGCCAAGTGTGGGGAAAACTTTGAAGGTGATTATCTCAGAATCACAGTTTGCCACCCCCTTGTAATTAACAAGTCATAGCTTTAAAAACATTTGCTTGATTTGAGCAAGTGACACCTTGTTTTGAAGCTCTGATTCTTCACTTTCAAAAAAATAGTCAAAAGCCACCATATGTACCTCAAGTCTGCGGTGGGTCACATATGGTTACATGGATAGTACAGACCAGTTAGAATACAAAAAGAAAGTTGGGGTAAGTGTGATGACTCATCAATACACATTTACATACCTAGATTCATATATTACAGGGTTCCCATGGGTGATATACCAAAGATTATTAAGATTATGTTTATTATTACTTTGAAAATTAAAATGTACCCATTTGTTCAACTCCCATCTTAGCTCAAAGTTTTTTTTTGTGTTTTTAATTCTATTTGGTATACATAAACTGTTTCTTTCCATTTATTCATTTCTGTTTTTTGTGGGATAAGCCATTTTTTGTCATTCAATTTAGAGAAAAAAAAAAGTACTCTATATATGTATGTATGTCAAGAGGCCTTGCTGGATGAGGTTACAGGGGGAGTTTCAAGGATCAGGTTTACTGGACTTGTGAAATGTTGACACTCGTATATGGATTCCATTATTATAACAACTTGATCCCAGAATGCCCTCAAAACTTGAGAGGGCTATGCACACCATTCATATCAAATATATGTCCACAGTTTTACCAGCAACTATTTAGAATAGTTTTATGTTATTTATGTTGTAAAAAATCTCATCTGGATTTTCCAGGCATCTCCTGCAGTTTGCTACATCATTATTAACCTTGTAAACGGTAAACGGTAAATTTTAAACACAGCATTACACTGGTGAGAGTACTACACGATGTCGAGAGGGGGGTAAAGTCACTGGCAGGGAGCTTTAGGCTTGCAATGCTTTTTTAAATAATGTTTATATAGTTGTTTCAGTTTTGAAGAGTGAATTTGGATGCATGAATCACACTAAACAAGAACATGATCCTGAGCCATGATGCCTGTGTGGAAAGAATAAAGATTCTAGTCAAGGTTTTATAAAAAAAAAAAAAAAAAGTGAGAAATTTAGCTCATTAGTGGGCCCCCATGTGGTGTAAAAAGGTAGACAACTTTTAATTATAATCGTTGTGGAGGGGCGTTCAGCCCATATCAATAACATAAAAACTGAAGTTTCTTGATGAATTTGATGTGTTGATGAAGAAAGAGTGACCGTTGATGCTGACTTGATTAAAATAATAGGTTTATTACAAAAGAACAGCATCAGACCAGACATGCCATGGTTCGCCCGGGAGAGAACAAAGCCGGAAGTGTTCTCTGCCGGATTGAATTAAGGAGCGTGCTTTTATGCTTGTCCAGAGACAATGTTGTCCATCTGATTCCCCTACATAGGTCACAGGTCACTTTCCACCTCCCTTATCTCCGGGACCCCTGGCAACGGGCTCTCTCTCTTGAGACCCCTGGCACCGTCTGTTAGTAATTATCTTATACAATGGGTACTTTCTTGGGACGCCACCCATTCAAGACACTTCATATTCCCCCCTTCAAGACTACACAAAGTCTCGACAGAGAGAAGAGTAATTGAACTTATGACGTTAATTGGCAGAAATAGAAATCACATAAAATTATTATAATATACCCTTCTGACCATGCTAAGTCGTAGCAATACAATAAATTTGTGGAGTGTGAGAGCGAAAAACCCATCTGGCAGCTTCCTTTCTTAGTTCTTTCATCAAACAATCAAGACAGGAAAATTCTCTCACGGTCCCTCTGCCCCAGGCAACCACCTATTGCACTCCAAATCAATTAACCGCAAAGAAGAAGGGTTTAGAAAACTGTACAGGATGTTACATATCAATGCATACATTTAGAACCTCAGACATTAATCAAATATTTTGTCCAAAGTCAGGCTGGTTGACCCATCGGACCTTCCAGTGAACCTTTCCCTGCCTATCACCAATGTCCCTCAAAACCCGCAAAAAAAGAAAACACCTGAGAACCCAATATATTCACTTCACCCTGTTACAGAAAACTTCAAAGAAACAATACTGAATCAAAGTAATATGTCTTGCTTAAAATATCTAGTGTAGAGTACAGAATTCATCAATAATACAGGTTACATTGTAATAAACAAACTTTTCTAAAAGGGCTAAGCTTGGACCCTTTCCACTTGTCCACAAACAAGGTGTTGGCATCCACCTACCCGTAGCCAACTCATGGGGGGTCATGTGCAAATCATGGAGCCCACTTGAACGACACACCATTAATGCGGAAGTGCCTCTACCTAATTCAGTCCTGTGTGCTGACAGATTTTAACAATGCGATTTTTCAGCACACCATTCATTTTTTCACAAACACCTTGGCTTTGCGGGTGATAAACAGCTCTTCTACAATTACCCCAGATCTGATGAACAGGTGCCACATTCCAGCATCTTAAGCCTTTTTCACACAAAGTTCCCTTTAAATTACTGGGATAACCTTTCAGGCCCCGCGCGTGATTTTCACTATTCACACATGCGGCTACTTTCAGGAACATCTCCGTCTTTTGCATTTTTACACATACGATGGCAATGCCGGATTCGATGGCACAAATGACTGTCCAGCAGAAGAAGAAAAGATGGGGCGAGGCTAGATGTACTTTTACATCTAGCCTAGTCTGGTTCACTTGCTCCACGTGCGACTTCTTTCGTCAGACGGAAAAAACCCTTTACGTGCTTGTCCCTGCAAAATTTCTGCTTTAATTCACAACACAGCCATACCGGCATTTTCCTGGAAATGTTACCAGGTCTTTAGGTGGGAAATTGGCGGTACAGATTTCCCAGAATATCGATCCATGCTCCCATTCACACATGACCCAATGCAGGAAATGTTCCTGAACATTTCAGGGATAGGCTGCATGTGTGGAAGGGGCTTGTGAATTTATTTTCAATAGCGGAAAGCAGATAGACAGGTAGTGCAAAATGCTCCTGTCTAATGATGACCGTGATGTGAAACTTCTCAGGTTGTTTCCAGATCACCTTTACAGCATTTACTACTGTTCAAGAGAGTGGCACTTCTGTCAATAACCGTTGAAGATAACACTGAATAGAGCACCAGAGTCCATATAAACAGCATATAGAGTGAATATGCCTTGCAGCATTCCATCCCATCTGACTGGGAGCACACCAAAATTTGTAAGTGTTTATGAATTGTTTCTTGTTTATATTTAGCTTGATGTTTGTTAACTAAAGGTGAGATAAAGTCTTGCTGTTGTTGTTTTACCATAACTGTAAGTGCCAGGTCATGTGATTGTTCACACATTGTTTTAGTTAGTTTAACAGTCATTGACTACGGTAATCCTAGTCAGTTTCGGTGATAATTGAGTAGGCGGTAACAGCTATTTCCAATCAGGGGTCGGATATAAAGATAAGATAAAGATACTTTATTAGTCCCCAAAGGGAAATTCGAGTGTTGCAGCAGCAATGACATGCATGACAAAACACACAATGTACAGTTTTTGAATCAATTACTATATACACACACACATAACAGTGCTCCGGCGCTGTTAAACGGTGCTAACAGCGCCCCAGGCGAGAATCGAACCCGGGACCTTCTTGCTGTGAGGCAGCAGTGCAATGCACTGTGCCACCGTGCCACTAAATTCACCATGTGCTTTCAGTATATTCCTGTCATCACTGCAAGCTCACGTCTCATTCCTTTTCCAGGAAAACTCGCAACCTTCTCAACCTGTGCAAGCTTCAGGAAGCGTTTGCCGCTACCACCCCCTTCTCCATGGGGCTGTGGAACTGCCAGCCTGCCAGCCTGCCAGCCTGCGAAGAGTAATTGAACTTATGACGTTAATTGGCAGAAATAGAAATCACATAAAATTATTATAATATACCCTTCTGACCATGCTAAGTCGTAGCAATACAATAAATTTGTGGAGTGTGAGAGCGAAAAACCCATCTGGCAGCTTCCTTTCTTAGTTCTTTCATCAAACAATCAAGACAGGAAAATTCTCTCACGGTCCCTCTGCCCCAGGCAACCACCTATTGCACTCCAAATCAATTAACCGCAAAGAAGAAGGGTTTAGAAAACTGTACAGGATGTTACATATCAATGCATACATTTAGAACCTCAGACATTAATCAAATATTTTGTCCAAAGTCAGGCTGGTTGACCCATCGGACCTTCCAGTGAACCTTTCCCTGCCTATCACCAATGTCCCTCAAAACCCGCAAAAAAAGAAAACACCTGAGAACCCAATATATTCACTTCACCCTGTTACAGAAAACTTCAAAGAAACAATACTGAATCAAAGTAATATGTCTTGCTTAAAATATCTAGTGTAGAGTACAGAATTCATCAATAATACAGGTTACATTGTAATAAACAAACTTTTCTAAAAGGGCTAAGCTTGGACCCTTTCCACTTGTCCACAAACAAGGTGTTGGCATCCACCTACCCGTAGCCAACTCATGGGGGGTCATGTGCAAATCATGGAGCCCACTTGAACGACACACCATTAATGCGGAAGTGCCTCTACCTAATTCAGTCCTGTGTGCTGACAGATTTTAACAATGCGATTTTTCAGCACACCATTCATTTTTTCACAAACACCTTGGCTTTGCGGGTGATAAACAGCTCTTCTACAATTACCCCAGATCTGATGAACAGGTGCCACATTCCAGCATCTTAAGCCTTTTTCACACAAAGTTCCCTTTAAATTACTGGGATAACCTTTCAGGCCCCGCGCGTGATTTTCACTATTCACACATGCGGCTACTTTCAGGAACATCTCCGTCTTTTGCATTTTTACACATACGATGGCAATGCCGGATTCGATGGCACAAATGACTGTCCAGCAGAAGAAGAAAAGATGGGGCGAGGCTAGATGTACTTTTACATCTAGCCTAGTCTGGTTCACTTGCTCCACGTGCGACTTCTTTCGTCAGACGGAAAAAACCCTTTACGTGCTTGTCCCTGCAAAATTTCTGCTTTAATTCACAACACAGCCATACCGGCATTTTCCTGGAAATGTTACCAGGTCTTTAGGTGGGAAATTGGCGGTACAGATTTCCCAGAATATCGATCCATGCTCCCATTCACACATGACCCAATGCAGGAAATGTTCCTGAACATTTCAGGGATAGGCTGCATGTGTGGAAGGGGCTTGTGAATTTATTTTCAATAGCGGAAAGCAGATAGACAGGTAGTGCAAAATGCTCCTGTCTAATGATGACCGTGATGTGAAACTTCTCAGGTTGTTTCCAGATCACCTTTACAGCATTTACTACTGTTCAAGAGAGTGGCACTTCTGTCAATAACCGTTGAAGATAACACTGAATAGAGCACCAGAGTCCATATAAACAGCATATAGAGTGAATATGCCTTGCAGCATTCCATCCCATCTGACTGGGAGCACACCAAAATTTGTAAGTGTTTATGAATTGTTTCTTGTTTATATTTAGCTTGATGTTTGTTAACTAAAGGTGAGATAAAGTCTTGCTGTTGTTGTTTTACCATAACTGTAAGTGCCAGGTCATGTGATTGTTCACACATTGTTTTAGTTAGTTTAACAGTCATTGACTACGGTAATCCTAGTCAGTTTCGGTGATAATTGAGTAGGCGGTAACAGCTATTTCCAATCAGGGGTCGGATATAAAGATAAGATAAAGATACTGTATTAGTCCCCAAAGGGAAATTCGAGTGTTGCAGCAGCAATGACATGCATGACAAAACACACAATGTACAGTTTTTGAATCAATTACTATATACACACACACATAACAGTGCTCCGGCGCTGTTAAACGGTGCTAACAGCGCCCCAGGCGAGAATCGAACCCGGGACCTTCTTGCTGTGAGGCAGCAGTGCAATGCACTGTGCCACCGTGCCACTAAATTCACCATGTGCTTTCAGTATATTCCTGTCATCACTGCAAGCTCACGTCTCATTCCTTTTCCAGGAAAACTCGCAACCTTCTCAACCTGTGCAAGCTTCAGGAAGCGTTTGCCGCTACCACCCCCTTCTCCATGGGGCTGTGGAACTGCCAGCCTGCGGTCAACAAGGCCGACTTAATTTCTGCCTTCCCCACCCCCTCCAAGTTCTGGTACTCACTGAAACTTGGATTCGCCCAGATAGGAAATCGGCTATAACCATCTGGATGCCTGGCCTGTGCACCACCCGGAAGTTGAAGGGTTGGAGTGCCAGGTACCACGGTTATTAGTCTTGGTTCTCGGCGTGTTTGCGACGGCAGCAATATTATCCACCTGGGTTCGGAGCAGCTCCCCCCCAAGTAGTACCCCAGATACTGTACCTCTCTCCGCCCAGCCGCACACTTCTTTGGGTTGGCAGTGAGCCCTGCATGCCTCAGGGACGTTAGTACCGCACCCACATGCTGCAGGTGCCGCTCCCACATATCACTGTGAATAATCACATCGTCTAAGTACGCAGCGGAAAATGTTGCATGTGGGGGGCACAAAACAACCCCGAAGGGAAGCACCTGAAACTGGTTAAGGCCTTGCGAAGTGGAGAAGGTTGATATATCCTTGGACTGCTGGGACAAGGGAATCTGCCAGTAGCCCTTGGTTAAATCCAGCGTCGTAAAAAAACAAGTCGCACCTAACCGGTTGAGAAGCTCGTTGACATGGGGCACCGGGTAGACATCGAACTTTGACACCGCGTTCACCTTGTGGAAATCAATGCAGAACAGTACCAATCCATCGGACTTACCCGCAAGCACAATTGGGCTGGACTATTCACTTCTAGATTCCTCTATCTCCCCCATGTCCAGCATGGCATCTAATTCTGCCTGCACAATTTTGCGTTTGTGTTAGGGCAGGCGATACGGCCAGGAGCGCACCTTCACTCCCGGGGTCGTCTCCACATGGTGGAGTATGCGGGTGTTTGGCGGGCGGGGGTGAGAACACATCGGCAAAGAGCCGCTGCAGCACCAGACTGGGGAACCCCCCACACCATGAACAGCAGGGGGTTCAGCCATGTGTCCCAATTCCGGCTGTCATCGTGGACGAACTTCCAGGTCATGTTTTTCCAAATTTCGTTGAAGTGCTCGACCAGCTCCTCTGTCTGCGTGTGGTAAATGCTAGTCTGAATTGAGTGGACACCCAGCAACCTGTCCAGTTCGCACAGTGTTCATGTCATAAACAAAGCTTTTTCCCTTCATAGCGAATTTCAAGCCGCACTATCGGACACGTGTGGATATCACCATGCACCACAACAAATATTGACCCACGATGCCTCTACCAAAGCCTCGGGTCAAACCAGGTGTTGCTGAATCATCAGCAACTGGGTGTCAGTGTACCTCTCCAGTGTCAAAGGAGAGTTGAGGTACCTCTCCTTTCTTCCAGGGGATACCACTGGCTCCGCGAGCATCTTGGCATGCTTCCCAGACATCTGTCTGGATGAAGAAACGCCACCTCAAATTGAATCTCTCCAAGACAGATCTCCTCATCATCCTGGTAAGTCCAACCTTTTAACACCACATAATATAACCCATACAGTTCGCACAGTGTTCATGTCATAAACAAAGTGCCCTGGTTGGTCAGGATTTCCTTTGGCATCCAGACACGGTAGATGACCTGAAACAGGGCCTGCGCCACATTTTTGGCCGTAATACTGCGCAGCAGCACTGCTTCAGGTTGCATAGTCCACTAGGACCAATACAAATCGATCGCCCTGAGCACTGCGTTCTAATAGCCCGATGAGATCCATAGTGATTCTCGCAAACGGCATCTCAATGGTGCTCTGGGAATAGCCTGTGGATTCACCAGCTGACACTCGAGACAGGCGGCACAGCGCTGCCACACGTCAGACCAGAAGCCTGGCCGATAGAAGCGGGCCATTATCCACTCGAGTGTTTTTTTGGGTCCTAAGTGGCTGGCCATCGGGTTGTATTGAGCCTCCTGGAAACAAAACCCCGACTGCTTTAAGGGACCAACAATTGGGCTATCTCTTCTACTGTTTAAACGTCACAGTTCACTCGGTATAATCTATCCATAATGACCGTGAAATACGGGTGAGTGAGCACAGTGTGTGGGCACACAAACACGCCATCGGTTTTATCTACCCGCTCAAAGGCCCCGCGAAGTGTATCGTCCCTCATCTGTTCCACCTAAAAATCCTCCATTGGCTGAATTCGGGGGTCAGAGGAAGTTCCCACCTGGTGCTCACCCTTCCCCACTCTGGTGACCTCTGCCGGTGTGACCTCTGTGTCGTCGCCTGGCACGCAACACTCACGTTTCCCTGCAGACTGTGAGCACACCCCCACGCTTCTCTAATTAATACATCGAAACGCAACAAATTTGTGCCCGAAATCAGGGGGTGCGACAGGCAGGAGCTAACCGCGACCGTTACCATATGCTTTTTCCCTTCATAGCGAATTTCAAGCCGCACTATCGGATACGTGTGGATATCCCCATGCACACAACAAATATCGACCCACGATGCCTCGGGTCGAACCAGGTGTTGCTGAATCATCAGCAACTGGGTGTCAGCGTACCTCTCCAGTGTCAAAGGAGAGGTAGAGGTACCTCTCCTTTCTTCCAGGGGATACCGCTGGCGCGGCAAGCATCTTGGCATGCTTCCCAGACATCTGCCTGGATGAAGAAACGCCACCTCAAATTGAATCTCTCCAAGACAGATCTCCTCATCATCCTGGTAAGTCCACATAAATGTTCAGCTCGGCACAACTCCTTGTACAGGCGCATGTCTGCCTAGACTACGGCAATGCTCTACTGGCTGATCTACCAGCGTGCACTGTTAAACCTTTGTAGATGATTCAGAATGCAACAGCATGCCTGGTTTTCAACCAGCCTAAGAGTGCATATGTCACCTTTCATGTAAGATGCTTTGGACAAAAGCGTCTGCTAAATATGTTAACGTAAACACATTCCTTAACTCCCCCTCTATACATTCCCAGACGTTATCCAACTAGAATTTGTTAAATTTTCGAAATAAATTGTCCAGGTATGTTTACTTTGGTTTCTCAAACCGTATCATGTGAAAATGCACAGGTGTGCCAACAATTTGCATATCTTTATTATTATTATTACTTTTTTTATTATAGGTATACCTGCCGCTTCCTTCAAGAACCCTCCAAGTGAATTCGTGGAGGGTATATTTTGAAAGAGAAACTGTCTTTGTAATTTAACTTGTGTTGCGGGAATCACTCAGTTACGCATGAAGAATAATTAGAATTATGGTGTCACCCCCCCCGTTGGTGATTTACATGGTGGCTCCCGGGGTCCACATTCTGGTGGGTCCCCCTGCTAACGGCTTGTCCCGTGGGAAATATTGAATGGGTCGGTTGAGACAATTACCTCCAAGTTCTTTGCACTCAACCTAGCTGCCTGGGACGTCATCTACTGCCTCTCCACTCCTCTCATGTTTTTTCGCTCTAACCAAACCAATGTCATTTTTGTATTGTGATTATCATGACGACAAGAACTGACTTTCAGAGCTGCATCTGGGTGGATGGCTACATGGCAGTGGTCCACCCTGTGACATTCAGGTACAATTGAGAACCACTAGCATAACCATGCATAACCCATGCTCTCATGCCATTTGTTCTGAACTCTTCTGAAATCTTTACTATTGAAAAACTTGCCATTTAAAATCTTTAATATTTAAAATGTTACATAGTCACACTATCCAACATATTTGAGTAATGGTAATATCACATTTTATTTAAAACTACTTTTTGCAGTACTTCTGTGGTATATCCAAAGCATAAAGGTGGAGGTACACAAGAAGTAAAAGTTTTTGACCAAAACGATGTGTTCAGAACAAGATAAGAACAAACTGATGTGGTAATCTGTGTTCTTGAAGTGCTCCCTGCACAAGCCTCTGAGGCGAACTTTGTCTTTTGTCCTTCTCTCATTCTGACAGCTCCCCTTGTCGCGATTGGTCCAAATGCCCTGGAGTCATGGCAGGGGACGGACTTCAACTTCCTCCTTTTCCCGGGTCAACAACCTAGTTTTTTTCCAGAGCAGCAACATTAGGAGCATGTTTTATATAAACCGTGTCTCCTCAATTATAAACAGGTACTCAAATATAAACCGGTAAACAAGCTGAGTCATGGTACGGTCACACCGCCAGCCACGGGGCACTGCAAAGCGACAGGCTGCAATGCATTTCAAATGGAGCACGGCTTCATCCAGCCGCAGGGGGTGGAGCAATGAGCTGACAGCTTTACTGCAACAAGAAAAGCTGAGCAGGTTTCAACTTTATGCAAATGAGCAGCGCAGAGTGCCAGGCAACAGCAAATAGGAGGAAATATACACTCTCAATGGCGCTGGTCATTGGAAAATGGACGCTCGGACCACTGCAATCTTCCTTTTTTTTTAAATGAAAAACGTCACTAAAACTATCGATAAAATAAGGAAAATGTCATTTTATGTTTCTTCAACAAGAGCAGTTCTTTATTTTAAGTGAAGGATTTCTTTTCAAGAGGTTATTTATTTTGCCAAGAAAACAAATCACACCATTTTAATAAAAAATAATTGGACACTGCCCCATTAATCTATATAATGTATATTAAATACGGAAAAGGAGAGAGGTTTGAAATGTTTGGAGGGCCCGCACATGCACAGATACACCAGGTGCAAGGAAGCCCCGTTGCCAGCAGTGTGACCCTAGCATCAGTGTATTTTTTTTTTCTCCTCCAGCGCTGCACTGCGAATCCCTTGCGGTTTCTGTGTTCTGGCTTTACTGTGTTTATATTTCAGATCTATTGTTTTCGTTAGTTTCTACTTGTATGATATGAACGTTTTAAACCAAGGCAGGTTCAACCTTGGATCAGGATTATGTGTTCTGAACGCATCCTCAGTGGTCCAGTACAAACAAGTCATTATTGGTGGAATTGGCGTAGGAAGAAATTGATGGACACATATACAGTGTGGGCAGGGCCTACGCTTCCTTTTGGCGACATAGAAGACCACCTAGGACACCATCCCGAGGGGGACGTGGTCACTCTCTTACACTCCCCTCCAAATCGTGTTCCATGTGCCCTTTTACTTTGAGCACCTGCCCCTCTCAAGATGTCTGCACAGGCCTTCCCAGTAATCCTGAAAAGGCCCAGAAATTTTTTTAAATGGGCGTTAACATGACATTTTTTGAGTTTTTCTCTGAAAAAGTCAGATTTTTCCTTCCTTTTTACGTCACACCTGGAATGCAGGCAACCGGGTTTTGACTCACGCACCAGGCAGGAGAGATGGGAGGGATTCTCCTCTCATCTACTCTCTCCATCTACAATGATCTCCATTCAGCACCATTTACAGCATATAATTAGCTGGGCAGAGAGAGAGAGAGAGAGAGAGAGAGAGAGAGAGAGAGAGAGAGGGAGAGAGAGACCTGAGCAGCAGCAGCAACACCTGTCTAGCAGGTTGGGTCAGACAAGCTTGTGGGGAGGGAGGGAGTCGACCAGTGTAAAGGCCTGTTGAGTTCTCTCATGAAACAGTGGAGAAGGCGTGGGGGAATTTGAAGAGAAAAGCCAGCACGGCAGGAAGGGAACAGTGCAAAAGGACGGAGCAGCCAGATAAGTGAGGAAAAATAATGGGTTCCCAATGACCACAACATTTCTCAGCCCTTGACCAGAGAAGGAGCGGTTGTGGAAATCTCAAACGGCAGACACAGGTATGACACCTCAGCACATCTTATGAAACAATGTTTGAAAAAAAAGGATTAAAAAGGCATTTCAGTGTGTGCACACATAAGTGTATCTACCTGATCTACCTTATGTACCTAACTTATCGTCGTAATGAGCTGGGAGCCATCCAAAACTGGCACTTGGCCATTGTCATTATGGTTATGTAAGAGTCCTGCTTCTTCCTTTCTGAAGCCAATTCAATATATTTTTGTTTAATTATATGTTTTCCATAAGAAAACCACAAAAGACGTGCATCATGTGTACATCAATATGAATTGATCTCTCAAGAAAGGCCATGTTTCAAATCACGAGTCTCTCTCACGGTTGATTCCTCCTTTATCTCAGGTATTATCACCATGTTAAGACTTTGTCATTCCGCATACCTCACACACATGATCGTGTGATAAATTACTGAAGTAATAGGTTGCCGGGCAGTGGACAAGAACTCTTCACGAAAATGTCACCCAACGAGTTCCCCAACAGACGACGAAGACGACGAATGACGTCAGTGCATGTACCTCAAATGTGTCTATTTTAGGTGTGTTCCTCACATAATCCCCATTCAGAGTTGGTGCAGAACGGTTCTGAATGTCCCCAACCGAGCCTGGGTTTCCTGCTTTTGCAATATGACTGCTTTCGTAGGCTGAGACACACATGCAATGTTTGTGTGTGTGTGTGTGTGTGTTTGTGTGTGTGTGTGTGTGTGTGTGTGTGTGTGTGTGTGTGTGTGTGTGTGTGTGTGTGTGTGTGTGTGTGTGTGTGTGTGTGTGTGTGTGTGTGTGTGTGTGTGTGTGTGTGTCTGTGTGTCTGTGTGTGCGTGTGTTAGTGCGTGCGCGCATGCACCACGCAAAGGAAACCATACGCAGCATATGTTTTCCACCAGGGCACGGATACGGGAACAGGATGATGAACCATTGAGAAACAAGAACCTTAAAAGGGTTCTTGGTTGTTTTTTCCACAGAAGTGACGCCAACTTGTTGACTGTTGATAGCTTTGATAGATCATTTTGGCATGCAATAAAACTCCTAATTGTACCATTGTATTTAGAGAGCCGATCGGTGTGACTGACAATTACAGTGTTGAAAGACAGAAAAATCCCCCAATCGCAGACTAAAATGTGAACTCCAACTCCAGGATGCCCAGGCCATTAAATCACAGCACATATTATTTATTTCTTTCCCTCTGTCATTTTCCCTCCTTCTCTGTCCTGTCTCCGATTGTCGCTCCAGTCTAATCATGGCTGTGGCGACTGCGTTCCTCACCGAAGATCAGTTCACCTGCTCCATCTGCCTGGATGTCTTCACCAACCCGGTGTCCACGCCCTGTGGCCATAGCTTCTGCCTAGCCTGCATCTCATCCTACTGGGATGGCAGCTCCAAGTCGTGCCTGTGCCCCTTATGCAAGGAGTCCTTTCGCAGGCGGCCCGAGCTGCACATCAACCGCACCCTGAAGGAGATCACGGAGCAGTTCAAGCTCATGGCGGAGCCTGGTGGCGGGGTAGATGCAGATGCGGGGAGCCCTCGTCGCAGGAGCACGGCGGTGGGCGAGGACAGCGCGGGAGAGGACAGCGTCCACCGGTCCAATGTGCACCCCCATCGCTGCTCGCGGCCAGGGGAGATGCCAGGGAGCGTTCTGGCCGAGATGAAGATGCGGCTGCAGGGGGCCCGGAGCCTGGAACATCGCGATGACAGCCACCTGTCCCACACACACCTGGACCACCCTCTGCCCTACTCCCCCCCACGCAGGTAAACAAGGAGAGGAAGTGAATGCAGGGGGCATGAAAGTGGATGCTTGTATACAGATAAACATGATAAAAATTGGTGGCACTGAAGGAAATCTTAAAGGGATGCTAAAGGGATTTTAGCTTCATGTCAATCATAATCAGATTTATGCGAGAAGTTCAATACCAGTTTTATCCCTGTGTGTCCAGTACAGAGGATTAACTAGCCTAGCTCCTGTGGAATTTGGGAAAAACAATTTCCAGCATCTGAAAAGCTGAGTTATTTAAACAATGCGGCTGTGTAAACAATCTTAGTTGTGTAAATAGCGCAACAGACTGTAATGTGCTGCTTCAAGTGAGTTGGGTGCTGCCAGGCACATACTGCAACACTCCAGAATGTTATCATCAACAACTCCACTGACTGTACTGGCAACCCTGCAGCACCAAAGCAGTGAATTTCACACGCAGCTTATAATCACTGCAACCGGCAGATGGATAAATGGTGATTCTTCAAAATATCTCAAAATGTAGCTGCATAAGATCTCATTTTTATGTTTCTCGACTGTCTTTGCAGAAAGCATTATGCAGAGACTAGACAAAAGTGTCTTCAGTTCATTGACGATCCCTCAAGTTTTTTTAATGCACAAAATATTGAATATTGCATGACCCAGTATACATACAAAGATTTCCATGAGTGTAGTAGCATTCATAATTTTTATCCCATCTGAATCTTGTTCTTTGGTACAATCAAAATACATGGTTTTAGAAGCATGCAGGAAGGCATGACTGACATGGCGTCAACAATCAATTACACTCATATGTTCATGTTACTCCTCTCTTCTCAGCATGACTTATCAGCACCTGACCCGACGTTGTTTTGTTTCAGGCTCTTTCTCAAGAAAAAAAGCAAGAAGAATTAAAAACACAACTGTGTCTTCTCAAGGTACACTCTGAGCGGCCCAGCTGATTCGACCCCTAACGTGCCTCTGTGCCCGAACCACCTAAGGGGCCTGGAGTTCTTCTGTCGCAATGACCAGACTTGTGTCTGTGCTTCCTGTCTGGAGACAGCCGAGCACCAGGGCCACAGCACCATCCCTGCAAAAAGAGAGTGGCAGATCAAGAAGGTACGTTTGCTGCTGGAGGGGTTCGCAAGTCTGCCAATGTACCGATCCCAACGACTGTGTGCAGACCCGGCTGCACACAGTCGTTGTGCACACAGCTGCACAGCACCTGGCTATTAATGGTTCCCCCTGTTGCAGTCCCAGATTGGTATTAAAGAGGTGGAGTTAAGAGACCTCATCAAGGAGAGGCAGCAAAAAGTGGAGGAGATCCAACAAACGCTGCAGGACATCCAGGTATTACTGTGCTTTTCTTTGTCTACAATTGTCTCGTCTACAACATGGTCTATGACTCCGTTCAGATCTGGCATTAAAATCTACCTCAGGTCATTAGATCCCTACCAGACAGCTATAAATGCCGGTGTTAAAGGATAAGTTTGCCATTTTTCAACGCAGGATTTATTAAAGGACAACTTTGTATTTTCAGTACAACATATTGTAGCTTGATGAACGGCAGTGCTCTTAAGCTATTTTCTCAATCCTGTAGCAATTGAAAAGATTCTGGTGCCACAATCCCGATGATCAGATGTTTGGGTTAAAAAGGCTTGAGTTTTCCTTTAAAATGTTGGTTGCCATCATTTGTAACTGATCACAGCACACCCTCGCTGAATGCTGCACTGTTGAGAAACTTACCACTCTGCTGCAGCTCCTCAATGTGCTTAAATGCATTCCAATGCGGCAAACGATCAAGCCTTAAAAAATGTTGCAGTAGGTTGCCAGTAGGAAGCGAGACAACTTCTTGTTTCTGGTCTCTCATGTTAGCGAAGATGTAGTCTGCACTATAGTATAGAAAAGAGCTGATTTGCCAAAGCTGCAAAAGAGTCGATAAAACCCCACAAAAAAACAAGATAAAATACATGGTTTGCAACCATTATTGGCTATGGTGAGAGCTTCCCATTTTTGAAGAGGAGATGTAACGTATTTTTTTTTAGTATCTAAACATTTGCCCAGCTGGACTGCACATAAGTGTGAGAAGCCACAGCAGGTAAGTTTCTCAATAGTAAAGCGTTCAGCGAGGTTGTGCTATGAACATTTATAAATAATGGGAACCAAAGTTTTCAATAAGGCCTGGGACGAAAAACGCTTTTAGGATCCAATCACCAAAACATTCAGAGGTGGTCAGGGACGTCTGCAGCCTCATGGCGAGCTTAGGCACTGCTCACCTTCTTCCTCTGCACGCAAAAATGCAAATATTATAGACTTTTTACAGCCAGATTAAAAAAATTTCAAAATCCGCCTATTACCAAAAACCTAAAACAAGAATTTGAGGATTTGTGACAAGACAGAGACATAAATATCTATGCCTTCATTTCTAGTAGGATAGACTACTGCAATGATCTTCTGTCATGTGTCTTCAGAACAGCTCTTAGTAAACTGCAGCTCGTTCAGAACACTGCTGCTGAATTCTCACACAAACCAAGAAAGCTGAACACATACACATCTCAGGTCTAGATTTTAAGAGATTGCTTAGGACTAAAATACACCTCTTTGCTCTTACAATATGAACCATACAGCCCTTTTTGGTCATTTGGGACTTAGGCAAACTGTACTTAGGGTATGCACAAACACAAGAAGAAGAGAGGCAGCATTTAGTTATTATTCTGTGACATTGATGCTAGACAGATCTCAAACTTCCCCCAATGATTTCTACTTTTAAATCCAGACTCAAAACATTTATACAGGTACTCCTCACTTAACGACCTACCTGTTTAACGACCTAACTGAGCATGCACGGCGTCTCATCGTCAAGCGTCTCATCGCGCATCACCCTTTATACACTATATACACTATATATACTATATATACTATATACACTATATACACTATATACTATACAGTTCATACCTTATACACTATATATACTATATATGCTAGATACACTGTATACATCTCATCTCATCACCATCCTCAGTTCCAGTCTCGTTCCCGCAGTCTGCCAGTATTCACTACACTAGCGTTCGCAATCGCCATCGCAATCGTGAAATAACATAGGTCCTCGCTTATCGACCAATTTGACCCGGTTGTAGGAACGGAACTCGTCGTTAAGTGAGGAGTACCTGTACTTGCGACTGCCTTTCAGCGAATAGTCAGCCTGGTTTAAAATGCACTTTGTCCTTTAATCAGATTTTATTATGTCTTCCATTTGTTGCTTTTCTTTTAATTTTCATGCTTTTATTCTCCTTCTTTGTATGTATATAATGAGTTTCAAATGTTATGTAAAGCACTTAAAATTGCTGTTGTGTATTAAATGCACAATAAAAATAACGTGCCTGGCCTTCCGGGAATAATAAGCTGTGCTAAAAGGATTCCTTTGTGAAATGGTTGGCAGGCTTGCGCAGCATCAGAGACAGAGGGCAGCGTTCAAGCCTTTTCCATGTTGGTCTCCAGTGTGGAACGTTGCCAAGCAGAAGTCTTGGAGGTAAGTTGGTAGAAGATAAAAGGTACAATATCTAGTTTTCAGAGATTACAGAGTATGTCAACAGTTCATTTGTATTAAGGCACATACCTGACTAAAATAACTGCAGAAATTAATATGTTACCAGTTATTTAGATATATATATATATATATATATATATATATATATATATATATATAGGTATCAGTATATAGTGAATGATATATTGACTTAAAGTATTCAAAAGGTTAAAAAACCTGAATCTTATAATAATAATAATAATCTTTTGGCTACTTCTACACTATTATAAGAGACTAGAAACCATTGGGGGTGTGTGACACTTTTGCTGGGGGGGAGGGCAAATATTTTTTAACTGACGTCAGTACACAGTCCAGCTATTGAGCAGCGTGTACGCATAAACATACAGTAACAGAAGACAATAGTGCTTAGCTTGATATAAAGCCAAACAACACAGCACATAAAATCTGTTTCTGACAACGTTGTACTATATCACACACGGCTTATGTAGGGTATTTGTCTTACATATGAGCGCACACAGCTGAAGTGCACTGGCAACCCTGAAGTTAAAGTCTGTTAAAAGTTAATTATCAACTTGTTTATATTATAATGTTAAGCTTTCATTTTTCATTAACCCTTTTTAATACATTTAATGTACACATGAACTTATTTTGTTAAATTGAAAACTATGAAATATGCACACTCCCTCATATCCACCTTAAAGCGCGAACACCGTTAGAAAACGCTCAGCAACAGTGTTGCCTGTTGTTACAGTAGGCTTGTGAAATATACTGTATATATTAAATAACCTGTCCTTACTTAGTGTAGAAGTGAAAGCCTTTTGTTGCGTCCCTCACATAACTCAAAACTCGCATCTAACGTCACGTGCCATATCACATGAGTGCTCAAAAATTAATTTATTACAAAATCAAACACAATAGAATTAAGATTTATTTCGTAAAACCATTATATTTTATTGCATTACTGCTTCCACGCAAATTCTGCCTATTCCAGAAACATGAAGTTGCACCGCATTCTACCGACAGCATACTGTAGCCAACTTGCTGGGTTGGAAAAAATTGTCCTTTAAATATTAACCACAGCAGCCAGATGTTTCGGATTCTAAGGGGTAATCTATCATCTCAACACATTGTTTAATGAGTGATCGTTAAAATGGTTGAGGCAGCTGAATTCTCCCTGTCACCAGGTGATAGAGATGGCCCGTCGGTCCGCAGAGCACAGAGCCCAGGGTCTGGTTGCAGAGCTTGAGACGGAAATCGCTGAGCTGAAGAAAAGGACCACAACGCTGAGCCAGCTAGCTCAGACCAATGACTACATACTATTTCTCAAAGTAGGGATGGGCCATAGCAGAAGGACAGCTCGATATGTTTTCACTGCCACCACGGCAATATCATTTTGTCTTATTAATTTTTCTCGTTTGCAACATTCATCGGTACTCAAAAGGTAGTATTTCTTCATTAAATAGTTTACAAGAGACTTTCTAGAACCATTTAAAACCATAGGAAGCAAGTTATGTGGATTCTTCCGCCTCTGCTTTTCTCGTGAGGATGCCCCCCACCCCTGATTCTTAGATAAACCTGCTCTTTTCCAACTCTGTTCCCTCCCGCCGCAGACTTATCCAGTCATTTCCAGTGCTCCTCTGGCCAAGGACTGGTCTGAAGCACGGCTGACGTCGGAGCGGACTTCAGGGGCGGTGCTCTGGACTGTAACTCAGATGATGGAACGATTCGAGGAGGATCTGCGGAGACTGCCGCAGATCTGTAAGTCACTGTTCAGAACTCGGGTACAACCTAGGTGATAGAACTTCAAGGCCTTTCTCTGAACTGCAGTTAGACTGATTACACAGTCACTGCCCTGCATTTTTTGGACAATTTAACAGATTATGCACCAAAAGTTTGAAATGTCGAGCCCTGGTCAAAAAGTGATGTGAAGTTTGTTGATCCATGCTGGCATGTCTCATTACCATTAGAAAAAACATTTTATTGTACTAATACTGTGGCCTGTAGCAGCATAGCTTCGTCAAATTCAGCTTGAAATAGTCTGGTTAATATGAGGATTCATTTACCCTCAAATGAAATCAATCATGTAGACCACTTTCGCCTCAAAATTGCAAAAATATCATCTATCATTGCACTAACTACCAAAAATGTTCGTGAGACAGTGAGATATACTGTAGTCATTGAAAATATGCGGAGTCAACCATGGCCGTCTAGCAGTGGATGTCTACTAAACTTTCACTTTTGAACCAAATTTAGCAAAATTAGCCTAGACCTATAGAGGTCTTTTCAACCTCTTGGTTAGAGTTCTCCACCAGTGGGAAATGGCGAACACCATCAAGATAGATAACCACGTATGATTTCGTAGAACAGTAAAATATATTTTTGTCTTTGCCAATAGGTCAGCGATCTCCTGTGGAGAAAACCGTATACAGGTCCAACCCAGGTAAGATGCTGATTTGCAAATATTTCTGTCTGTCATACTTTACTCCACATACTTTACTGTGGATAACAATGTGTGGAAACAACTAAACCAAGCAACTAACCACTATTTTTTCTCCGCAGAGTTAAAGAGGGTGCAAGAGTATGCAGGTATATCATTTCTTGACAATTGAGCCTTGCATGCAGCCAAGGCTGATACAGACTATGTCCCTGCACTCAGAGCGATCCAACTGTCACTATCACTCTATCTCCATCAGAGGACATCACATTGGATCCCAACACAGCCCACCCACGTCTCATCATCTCAGTCGATGGCAAGCAGGTGTGCTGTGGGGACCGTCACCAGCAGGTGGAAGAGACCCCCGAACGCTTCAATCGGGTTGTGTGCGTCCTGGCACGTCAAAGCTTCAGCTCTGGGCGACACTATTGGGAGGTAGGTGGGAGCCCTGTGAATTACTGTCCCAATAACTGGCAGGCTGTCCTTTAAAGAGTCGTCTTTACTCCCACAACACATAACATAAAGAAACCCAAAAATGCAACTTGCTGAGAGATTGCAAAATGACGGATAGGGAGTGAGTGTGTCTCTGCCTTAGATAGACACACGATGATATCAGAGTGCCTCTTTTGAGGCATTCTGACATCATCGATCTGGGTGAAGACAAGTGTGCCATGCAGAAAAGTTTTAACCACTAGATGGAAGAACAAGATAGAATTTCTGCCTGTTTTTCAGTTTTTTCAATCAAGTAGTAATGTAATTAGTAGTAGTAAGTAATCATTTTCTCTTTATAGGTGGCATCCCAACATGTAAACAGGTCAAACACCAATATATGTATAAACCAAATACAGTGGTACCTTGACTTACGACTGCATCTACTTACGACTAATCCAAGATACAAGTAATAATTGTCGCGAAAATTTGTATTGACTTGCGACCAACTGCTCCAAGATACGAGCATGGAAATTTTCAGTTGGCATGTCGGCGGTCAGTCAGCAGTCAGTCACAGCGGGCGACCTACATGGTGTGAGCACGTCGTTCTTGGCTTATCGATATTTTTTTCATATTTACTGTGTTTGTGCTGTGTATTTTGTTTATTTTCACCCTTCATGATGAGTCCTAAGTAGAAGGATGATGGGAAAAAGAAAAAGGCAATGATTCCCATTGAAACTAAGAAGGAAATCATAGAAAAATATGAGCGTGGACATGGGAGAAATTGCTTCGACATACGACTGTTTTAACATACGAACGTTCTTATAGAACGAATTACAGTCGTAAGTCGAGGTACCACTGTATCCATATATTGTATTTATTTTTTAATTTGTAAGATGAATTGCATTACATTACTTAGAGGATTATTGGAAATTGTATTAAAAGGTGCAGTGTGTAGAATTTAGTGGCATCTAGAGGTGAGGTGTAGATCGCAATATCGAATATGATATTTCTGCCAAGTCTGTTCCATAAATTCTACACTGCACCTTTAAGCCGAGAGTGAAAAGTACATTTTTAACATACAAAAATGGAGTAGCTTCTCCCATCTATCGGAAAAATCAGAAAAGGATCTATGCTGCATCTCATTAACCAAACTTTTCTCAAATTCCTACAAAAGAGCCGATGAAAAACCGCCATGGGATGCATGAAACTTCATGTAGGTCATCGACTTTTTTGTGTATAGTTTCGGGTGTGCCAGATGACAAAGATTGTTTGTTCCTAAGCGGGATGTGCATGCTGTTGGGTCTGTGTATATACCTGTATATTATCATTAATCACTTAGATATAGCCTCACCGTTTATCAAAGGCAGAAACGTAGCCCTCTGCTGCTGCTTCTCACTAAATGCAGTCCAATGGGGCGGACGTTGAAGCTTGATGGCTGGTACACGATTCTTCCATCCATGTTAGGAATCTAAAATCTCAACGCAGTATGAACGCGGAAATGCGGTCCAATCCCTGATGGATTGGATCCCATGCCCAATCTTGGCGGAGAAAAAAAAAGGGAGGAGAGGAGGAGACTTTTTTTGTCTCTTTCGTGTTTGTACAGCACTAGTGACTGCTATTGATGTCGTGTGTGAATTGTGAATGAATTATCTTGGAATTTTGTTTGAAAGAAAGTTGTTTTTCCAATAACTTCACTACAATTATTGAGTAGTCATACAATATTTGCATATACGATATGTACTGTAAACACGCTTACAGTTAAGTCTATTTAGCGCAGATGTTGAATGATACACTGAAGTGTGTGCATACTCCCTAAGAATATAAAAGCTAAGCAACCATCTTTCCTTCTCTCTCCTCATCCAGGTGGAAGTCGGGGGAAAGACGGATTGGGACCTTGGCATAGTCAGTCGCTCCATCAACCGGAAGGGAAAGATCACGGTGAGCCCTGCTCACGGTTACTGGTTCCTTAGCCTGCGAGATCAGACGGACTACGCCTTCCGCACGGATCCCTCCACCGCCCTGACCCTCGGCTTCAGGCCCTCGCGGATCGGAGTCTTTGTTGACTGCGACAAAGGACAGGTGTCGTTCTACGATGTTGCCACAAAGGCGCTCATCTTCACGTTCACAGATGGTTTTCGTGACACCATTCACCCATTCTTTAGTCCGTGTACCAATAAATCAGGGAGGAATGAAGCTCCACTTATTATTTACCCTGTTGCCATAAGAGAATAATAATAATAATAAATATAGCTGCAGGCAGCAATACACAGGGTCCAGTTTAGTCATTTACATTTAGTCATTTCGCAGACGCTTTTATCCAAAGCGACTTACAAGGGAGAATAACATTCAAGCTACATTGCGACAGAGACATTTGTGTAACAATAAATACTGCTAGGTAGTGCTAAGTAATTGTAAGTTAGGAGAGGAGGTACTGAAGAGCTGGGTCTTCAAGTGCTTCTTAAAGACAGAGAGGGCGGTCCCTGCTTGGGTCATTTTTGGCAGCTCGTTCCACCAATGTGGAACTAAAAATGAGAATAACCTGGATTGCCGTGGTTGTACGGCCGGCAGAGCCAGGCGATGCTAATTTGATGAGCGCAGCATCCGGGGGTAAACGTGCTTTTACAAGAGCATTTAAGTAGGTGGGAGCATTCCCAGCAATCACTCTGTAGGCCAGCATAAGAGACTTGAACTTGATGCGGGCGGCTACAGGTAACCAGTGGAGCTCGATGAGCAGCGGAGTGACATGTGCCCTCTTTGGCTGGTTGAACACCAGTCGCGCAGCCGCATTCTGTATCATCTGAAGTGGCTTCACCGCACAGGCCGGCAAGCCTGTTAAGAGAGCGTTGCAGTAGTCGAGACGGGACATCACCAAGGTTTGTACCAGCAGTTGAGTGGCATATTGGGTCAGGTACGGTCTGACTTTTCGGATGTTGAATAGTGCGAAGCGGCAGGACCGGGAGACGGCGGCAACATGGTCCGAGAATGTCAGTTGATCATCAATAATGACACCTAGATTCCTTCAGCCTTGGTAGGAACAAGAGATAGAGAGTCGATTTTAATATCAATGTTGTTATAAATACCTTGTTTGGCCGGGTAGACCAGCAGTTCCGTCTTCGCCAGGTTTAGTTGAAGATGATAATCCTTCATCCATGTGGATATGTCAGCGAGACAATCCGAGATCCACGTCGAGACAGTGGGGTCGTCGGGCGGGAAGGACAGATAGAGTTGAGTATCATCCGCATAGCAGTTTAAGTGGACACAAGGAATTTGCACGTTAAAGTCATGGTCCTTACACAACTGACCAAAACTCATTACTCACAACATTACATTTACATTTACATTTAGTCATTTAGCAGACGCTTTTATCCAAAGTGACTTACAACGGAGAATAACATTCAAGCTACATTGCGACAGAGATTAGTGTAACAACAACATTGGTGTAACAATAAATACTGCAAGGTGGTGCTAAGTAATTGTAGGTTAGGACAGGAGGTACTCACTGAAGAGCTGGGTCTTCAAGTGCTTCTTAAAGACAGAGAGGGAGGTCCCCGCTCTGGTCATTTTTGGCAGCTCGTTCCACCAACGTGGAACTACAAATGAGAATAGCCTGGATTGCCGTGGCTGTATGGCCGGCAGAGCCAGGCGACGCTCATTTGACGAGCGCAGCATCCGGGGGGCAACATGTGCTCTTACAAGAGCATTTAAGTAGGCGGGAGCATTCCCAGCAATCACTCTGTAGGCCAGCATAAGAGACTTGAACTTGATGCGGGCGGCTACAGGTAACCAGTGGAGCTCGATGAGCAGCGGAGTGACATGTGCCCTCTTTGGCTGGTTGAACACCAGTCGCGCCGCCGCATTCTGTATCATCTGAAGTGGCTTCACCGCACAGGCCGGCAAGCCTTTTAAGAGGGCGTTGCATTATCAGCTTAGCCCTTTGTTCATGAACAGGTGTTTACCCAACAGCCCCAATACCCCCAAACCTACTCCCGAGTGGGGTCCAGGGTCATCTTACATCCTGAATTAAACCATTTGCGTTAAGGTTTCTGGAAATTGGGTTGTAAAAATGAATCATTAATGTAATTTGTAAAAAAAAAAAAAAATTTAATAAATGATATGTTGAATAGTGTACATTATTTGCTAAGCGACTGAGGCCCACTACAAAGAACTTTGTCTTTGATGTAATTTAAAATGTTCATTTTGTTTGTTTTTTATATTGTCATATTTTAAAAATGAATTTCCTGGATACCAAAGTAGGATTTATCATATACAGTTAAGGCCTACTAAAGATTTTCTTTTCATACTATGTCAATCAATAATCAATAATTATATTAATCTATAATGTTGTACTTCAACTGTATAGGCAGAAAGATAAATTATAGTAAAAAGGGAATGTCCGCATATATTTTACTGTACTGTAAAATTTGACTTTTCTAAAAATTCAATTTTCAGTCGCCTCTTTTCTTTCTGGAATATTGAACTTAGTGAGACAGACATTATTTAAAAAGTATAATTAATTATATTAAAATCAATGAAAAAACATGTATTTACAAAACATTTATCTGTTCGTCTTAGGTTCATATTCTTTTTAGGTTTTTATATTTTTCTCAAATTTTTGTCATTTTTGTCTTTTGTTTTGCGGTCTTATTTTTAATTTATTGACAAGAAATGACTAACTAGCTCATTAACTTTTTTTTTTATTGAATGACCAACATAACCCTTTATTGTTCCTATTGAAGTGTCTGGAATGTGTGGCGTCCCAAGAAAGTACCCAATGTATAATATAATTACTAACAGACGGTGCCAGGGGTCTCAAGAGAGAGAGCACATTGCCAGGGGTCCCGGTGATAAGGGAGGTGGAATGTGACATGTGACCTATGTAGAGGAATCAGATGGGCAACGTTGTCTCTGGACAAGCATAAAGAGACACTCCGAGTTCCATTCAGCAGAGAATACTTCCGGCTCTCTTCTCTCCCAGACCGTACATGGCAAGTCTGGTCTGATGCTGTTCTTTTGTAATAAACCTATTATTTTAATCAAGTCAGCGTCAGCGGTCACTCCTTCTTCATCAACACATCAAAATCATCAAGAAACTTCACTATGTAAAGAAATGTGCACATCAATAAAAACCTGGAATGGACTCACAAATATGAGGCACTTGATGGCCTGTAATTGACTGCCAATATGACCGAGGAAAGAACAAACAAATTCAGTAAAGTTCGTGTAGTACTTACCTAGATTTATTACAACAGGTACAGCAATGGTGCACTCTGGTTTCAATACCATGGTATGAGCCATGAGAGGCGGTTCTGGCATACCTTAATAGCCCACACAAGTGAAAAATGATAGGAAGGACGGCACACAGAATGAGTGAAAAAGTACAGAGCTGTACAATATCTAAACCGAAAGTTACAGAGTTACAGACTTCGAGAGAGAGAGAGAGAGAGAGAGAGAGAGATCCATAACTCAAACTTGATAAAACAAAATCTAATCTATTTGGTTAACTACAATTTTAATTTACCAGCAGCACATTTCTAAATGCGAAAACAGCATTCAAAACAAAACCGACAAAAAATTTCAATACAAAAACTAAAATACAATGAATGCAGACCTTATCAAAAGAATAAATAAATACTTTGTCAAACAAATTTTTGTTCAATCGCATCTTACAAAATCTTGCATAAACAACAACTTGAACTGTTTTAATACTCATATTGTACAGGGGAGTTATCGACATAAGGCCACATTCAGCTTCAACTAGTGGTAACTTTCTCTTCTTTCTTCCTAACATTTTTTTTCCTAATTCTATGCTAGTGCTTGATATACAAAAAAAGAAATTAAATTTAAAAAAAAGAATGATTCAAGAAAAATTCTAAATAACAGTTAAACCTTTTACTTAGCTATAGTTGTATCAATTATCAGCTGCCCCTCTTGGTATTTAATCTTTTATTTTTATATTTATTAGGGCTGTCGTCTGATTAAGAAATGTGTGGCACAATTCGCTGTGATTAATCGCGAGTAATCTCTTTTAAAAATATATATATTTTTTCTTCTTCTAGAGACTGAAGCTTGTAATACAGAAATGGATATTTAAATGTAAAAGCACAGAATATCATCATTCAAATACTATTGTTTAAGTTCAAGTTCAAGAGATTATTTGTCACATACATCTACATACGGTCATACATATATGCAGTTAAATGTCATGACACCCGTTGATTACGCACAATAAGCTCTAAAAATACAAAAAATACTAAAATGTCCGTAATTGACACAAGGTGCTCGTGCAGGTGGCCGCAAGGGGTGGTGCCACAATCGTGATTCTGGGTTCTATAATTATATAATATAATTAATTGTCTGTGTTGTATCAAATATACATTTAAATCCTCCTAAATTAAACTTACCTTAACTTACCTCCAGTACTTTAAGAGCATCTTTTTAACTTTGAACACAGATTTTCTCATGTGAACTACAGACTTCCAATAAAACAATCAAGGCCATTAAAATTGACTGTCAGCTTGAAAGGCATATTTCTTATATACATAACTGAAAAAAAACCCTGCCCTTTGTGAAAGTGCCAGTTGAATTTAGAAGGTAATAATTTATTAAATGGATAAATGATAAATAAGGTATTAAGCTATTAATATGTTTTCATCAAACGTTTTAGAATATGTCCATTGCAGGTTTTTCTTCATTTAATAATCAAACCACAAATTACCGATTAAAATAATAACTGACAAAAGAGTTAATGATAGAGTGGCCCAGTTATGCACGGTGCTCCTTTTGTTTCATTCAATAATTAAATTGAGTAAAATAAAATACAATTAAAATTAAAACAAAATGTTTTTGTGTTTAAGATAACATTTTGGATGATAGCCGATTTTTCCGATTTCCAATGAACACAGCATCACTTAGTTTTCCGAGCTCCTTTGAATACAGCAGATCACTCCCTGCTTGGAGCGTGCGTGAGCGAGCGAGAGAGAGAGAGAGACGGATCAAATCTCTTGGATGGATAAAGTAATAACAATAAAAAATGAAATACGTAAAAAACAATAAAAAACTGATGCTTAGGCCCACAAGGGGGGCAACTTCAGTCTGCAAAACGCTGGGGAAAACCCTGGCGTTAATTGCGTACATTTTTTGAAGGCGTTAAATATTTAAAATTAATTACTAAAGAAACGCGTTAATTTTGACAGCACTAATTTTCATCCAATTTTATTCCTATTTGTATTTATATCTTAATCTTAACTTTTATTTAATCTTTCGATCTGTATGCCCAGCACAGTAATTGGAGTTTGCAGAAAAGCGTTTCATTATATGTTGTACTTGTGATAATGTGTATATGATAATAAATAAATATACCAATGTAAAATATCTATGTATCTATAATATAATGTAATATGTTTAAATATATCAATGTAAATAAATGTTTGAATCTTGAAGGATTCTTGGTCTACGTTCCATTCTTCTTTTCTGCCAGACGTGAACAATGAGAGTCCCAATAGGATATTTTTGCAGTGGCTGGCATCTACGACTCTCTGAATGGGGTGGTCGTTACGATCTATGTTGAGGACAGACGGTGCTGGCCCCATCGTGCTGTGGTTTGCAATGGCGGCGATTTTAACGCTTGTGACTATGTGGCTGGTTTTACAATGGTTTTACAGGTTCACAGTATCTTGCTATATTGGCTGTGTCAGGTTAAAAATCTAATTGAGGATTACTTTGGGTGTTTTCTGTAAGCTGTGGCGGAAAGACATGCAGTTCCCTTTGAGGCGGGGTTAATCACACACACACAGGGGAATTGACATCAAGCCACACTTAAGCTACATAGTGGAAGCTTCCTTCTTCCTTCTCACCCTGCTCTAGCTCTCCACGCCGACACTCCCTAATCTCCTTCCCTCACTCAGCTCACAGCAATGCGAACCAACACAGAAATATTTCAAACAATTTTTATTGCTCTAGTTCACAAACTTCTGTTTACCCTTAGCGCTGTCACCACAACCATCTATTTTACTTAAACTATAATTCATAATAATAGAAGTAACAATTCTATCTTTTAACACTATCGTCCTTTATAATTGTTGGCCTCTCCTCACCAGATTTGTATCCCAATCCTTTTCTGCTAATGTGCCCTCTTCAATTTATTAATGTCTTCTTTAATTCAATCCACAGTTGTTTTATTGATAACCATTTATCTTGTCATCAATTATGAATTACAAATTTTGCAATCTGACCGAATTTCGGTTTGTACAGAAGGTACGCGATCCTCAAGACATACACAGTCAGCAGCTCCTGACAGTCCAGTGTTTCTAAAACCAATTTTTATGAAAAGGCTCTGCTCACCGATTTTTCCTACTTTTGTCATTGGCTGACCAGACCATACACATATGTGTGTCCGAGGATGGCGGCACCTGGCTACCTTGCCCGATGACGGCCTGTGATTTACTGCCAATAAGACTGAGGAAAGGACAAACAAAGTCAGTAAAGTTTGTACAGTACTTACGTAGATTCATTACAATAGTTACAGCAATGGTGCACTCTGGTCTCGATGCCATGGTATTAGCCATGAGAGCTGGTTCTGTCTTACCTTTAAAGCCCATACAAGTGGAAAATTACAGGAGGACGACACACAGAATGAGTGAAATGTACAGAGTTGTACAATATCAAAACCGAAATTTACAGAGTTCCAGACTTCAAGAGAGAGAGAGAGATAGAGAGAGAGAGGGAGAGGGAGAGCGGAAGAGGGGGAGAGAGAGAGGGAGAGGGAGAGAGGGGGGAGAGAGAGAGGGAGAGAGGGGGGGGGGGGGCAGTTGGACCGAAGCTCGTAAAATAGACTTCACCCTCCATAAGGTTGTTCTTTCTGAGGAGGCACAGGTCCTTTAATGTGTGCAGCAGACTATTGCTGAATATGGTAGGGAAACCTGCCTATATAGTGTAAATTTAGATCTGCATGGCTATTATTTACGTTCCAATTGTCAAGAAGGGAACCTAATTGCGGCAGCAAACTGCTTGGGCCTCGGGCCTCCAAACATGTGATCAGCTACCATTGAACCAAAGAAGGGAGAATAGGAGCTCTGTTTGTGGTGACCAATACAGAAAAAGATTCCTTAGAGGCTACTCCTGAAAGAGGAGAGCCAGGTATATAAGTGTGTGACATTGTTGGAAAAATCAGCATTTCTGCAGAGCTGCTCGGCCTTCATACTAATTGTTTGAAGTTTTAATAGCCGGGAACCCCTAGTCAGCGCAGAAGGCGTATGGAGTGTTGGGGATGCAATGAGGAAGGTCAACCCAGAAGAATATTCTTTGATTACCAGATCTATTGTCAACACCCATAGTTGAGGCGGAAGAAGAGATTTGGGAAACCGTGAGACAGAACCCCCCTGCCCAACAGACCCTGGTCTGGTGGAGTGCTGTTCGGGGTAAGATTAATGTGTGAGTGTAATGATGATGATGATGATGATGATGATGTGGACCACAAAATCCTGTCAGCAAAACAGGCCATGGGAGTGGTGGCGGCCGCCCTCAGGGAGCGACTGCACTCCTGGCAGCAGATCGAGATCCTCAACGGCTTCACCATCGCAGGCAACCGTGGGCTCCCGTCGCTGGCCTCGACCCCAGCTTCATGGCCGGCAGGGCGATGCCTCAGCACTTCATCATGTCCAACGACATGGACGGGGACATGATGCTGCACGGGACTCTGAACTCGTAAGAGTTCCACTGAGTCTGTCGGCCATTCTTTGGGGCTTAGCAAGCAACCCCCTAGAAACACCAAGGGCCTTCTGGGGAAAAGCAAAAATCTGCAATCTTGAGAATTAGGATCCATTTCTACATTCCTGAGTTTTGTGGCCTCCCTACTGGTCAAGCGACAACTGCCTTTGATTGAATGAGTATTCTGTTTTTATAAATGTGTAACATGAAAACTGATCAAATGGTTTTTTTTTTAAGCTAATATGAGTGGTATAAAAATTTCAGGATGGATGAGAAACACGGCGGGGCAGGAGTGTGATGGGCAAGATGGCAGCCGCCCGCCACATTCCTACCCACATAGCTCGCACCCCACCCGTCCTGCAAATCCCAGGGCTACTGGGAGAGAGACAAAGAGGCTAAGCACAACCAGATAAACGCTGAAGTGCAGCAGGCCAGGCAGTGGCCACACGGACCCCCCCCAAACCCGACCGTGCCCCAGCAGGCCCACCCCCCCACCTGGAGGCACCCGAACCACAGTGACTAGCCACAGGCGCAGAACGGCCCACCATGCGCCTCTGCCATGCTCCAGCCACGTGCCCCCTTCAGGCCCATGACTAGCCCCCGGCCATCGCACATGCGGACCACAGAATGGAGGGCAGCAGACGGCCCCTACCACCCACAGCCCAGCCCCCTAGCAATGAGCGCCCTGCGAACTGAGAGCGCCAAAGAACAGGTACCCAGGCAGCCCGGTGCAATGACAGGAGTCCACCCCCCACTGAAGGAGACCACATGGGGAGCCCGCGTCGAGCAACCCCGGCCAGGCTCAGATCCCCGCCCGGGTCACAGGAACAGACTGAATGTCTAACCTGCCCCGGCACTGCCCCACCACCCCGCCCACGGGGCGGGCGACCCCAGCTGCGTGCTGACCCGCTGATCATGGGGCCAAGACCCGAATCCACAACCGACAACACCCAGCCTGGATCCAACCCCAAACCCACAACCATGCCTCAAACCAACACACAGACGCCAGCCACAGGCACCCCGAAGGGGCACTGCCCCCCATCCCCAGAGACCAGCCAGCTCAACCCAGGGACAAGAGCAGGCGCCACCACCCGACACCCCAAACACACCCGTGGGGCCTTGGGACCCCCATGGCCACAGCACCTGCAGACATCCTGACAGCCACAGGACACCTACCCAACCACAGAGCCCAGGTGAGACCCGATGGACCACCACATTCTATTAAAATAAGATGTTTTAATATCAGCACAGTTTTGATGAATTCTCTTTGTGAGGGAAAAATCTAGCAGCCACAAAAATAAAATGAAAATAACCAATCAAAAATAAAACACATTTATTTTTAAAGGGGTTTTATTTCTATATACTGTACAAATATGCTGTTTTTTACATAAATTATACAAACAATATCAGAAAATCTGCAGCAGCAGAAGGTTTTATTATATTTTTATATGTGAACGAGTTGTGTCCTCCTTCCTATTGCTTCACACAGTTGGCATTTCATACAAACGGAGCTACCTAATTAGACACAAGGAAACGATCAGACTAGTTAGTAGCAGTCAATCCAAATTCCTACAATTGAAATGCTTTTGTTTCTATTTTGGCCTGCAGGGACTATAACTGTCAGTAACAGTGTTACGGTACGTACCATTGAAAACACTCCTTTAAAGTTCCCACAGACTACACGACTTTCAACATCCTGATGTCGCTTGTCTTGTGGACAAAGGGGTGTTCAAGCTGCATGATGCATCCTAGGTGGGGATGTTCATACTAAATGATCCTACACTCGGTGAGCGGCGAGTGCTGCAGGGGACAGCCACTGTCTCATGAAAATACACATGAGACTTGACAAGACTTTGGTCTTTTTGAGGGGAGTGACCCTCATGTGTTGGGGTAGCACATCTGGTGCAGGATGTTGATGACCCTTGTGATGGCCCTTTGGAGCTGTCAAGAGGTGACACTCAACCCATTAGAGACTTCACAGAAAGACTGGACAGGTGTGAGTCTGAGTGTGAGTGTGAGTGTGAGTGTCTATTACCTTAAATAAAACTCTGGGGTTGGAATGGTTTGCAACAATCAGGTTAGAGAAGAAAGCTGCTCTTGCTTCTTTCACTGCCCTTTGATAATTGTGCATAGCGTCTTTCTAGATCTCATAAAATGTGTTTAAACCACTCTTCTTCCAGTTCCATTCCTTTCTCCTAGAGTCTCTCTCAAGTCTCTCTTGGTGGATTCATTTAGCCAGGGCCGCAATGTTTTATTTGACTTTTTGTTGTGTATGGGGCGACACAGTCCAGGGCAGTCAGACACGTGTCATTAAAATGGGAGCCTAGCTTCTGGATAAAAGGCAGTTAAAGGCAAAGCAGCAGCACTGAATAGCTCAGAAAAGCTGCTTAGTGACAGAATTCAAAACACAGCAGCGGACAGGATTGTGATAAAAAATTGGGATAAGACCACACTAAATAAAACCGCTTTGTGATCGTACAAAGATATCCTTTGTCTCAATGTTTTCATTCATTCATTCATTTTAGTCAACGGGGTGGCCCTTAGAATGTGTCAGTTCTCGTACTGCTTGAGTGAGGTCAAAAGAGTCAAGAACCTCCATAAAATCTGAAATAAATGTCTGGCTTGGGCAGCAGACAAATGTTATTATATGTTATTGTTATTTTGTTATATGACGTATGATAAAATCACCTAAAATCACACTTTTGTCATAATTTGACATCAAATAAGATAACAACTCAGCAAATTTTTAGTTAAATGCATTGTTTGGTCTAGGCGGTCTGTAAATTATTAAAATGATCACCGGGTCCTTTAACACAAACCCAAGATGTTCAAATGATGTAAAACAGATAGATAGATAACAGCAATCCCCCCTCCCCTGCCTGAGAGCCTGGGTTGGTGGAGAAAGTAAACAGGGGGGGTTGCTTCAATTAGAGGACCGCAATCTACCTGACTTAAACAAGTCTTTGTGATGGGTAAAAAAAATACAAATTATCAAAAGTAATAAAATCACGACATCAAAAGAATTCATTATTTAGAGATCTGATGTTTAAAAGACCAGCGTTTACAGGTCTACAGATAGCAGCAGCAGCAGAAGTGTGAGTCCAATGTTTATGGAAAGTAGATGGGATCCTTCATGGTTAAGATGGAGGCAACCGTCCTTAAAATGACCCTGTCCATTGTAGAAGGTGGTGAAGTTGTCCACGTAGGGGATGCCTCTGTTGCAGCAGTAGCCCTTCAGCCAGATGTGTAGCTGTCCCAATTGGCTAAACTTTACATCGCCAAAACGCAGGGAGGGCAGTGTGCCTGACACAATGCACTGTTCGTATTTAAAACACTGTTTATGAGGCCAACAAAATCTTCTTTAAGTTTCTCTGATTGCTGTGTTTTAAGGTTGTTGGTGCCCACATGCACCACAACAGCAGACACTGATAGGTGATGGTTCGACCCATGCACGGGTGGCAGAGGTGCGTCACCTGTTGATCTGGACATGATGGACCATGGATGACCCATGGTTGTTTTCTGCAGTCGCCTCGAAGGATGTCCCAGCGTGCGCACCAACAGAGGAGCGAGGCAGAGGTCCTGCATTGTGAAAAGAAGGCTGGCAGCTGTGGAGGGCAGGGTGCCTCCCTTGGCGATCGACGGAACGCTGGAAAGACCGCACAGGCATGGAACTGGAGGAGAAGGTGGAGGAGAAGGCTGCTCGCAGTGGAGATGCGGCTGGTGGCGGTGGAGACAAGGCTGGCAGCAGTAGAGAGTGTCTCGGTGCCCACAATGCCACGGTGGACTGTGAAGTAAGGATATCACAGTGCGAACAATCCGAAATCCATAATTCAAAATCAGGAAAAGTTATCAGGTAAATCTGATAAAGCCTATTTTACGAGCTTCGGTCATCTCTCTCTCTCTCTCTCTCTCTCTCTCTCTCTCTCTCTGTCTCTCTCTCTCTCTCTCTCTCTCGGCCCTTCTGAATTTTTCCACTTGACTCCGTGTGCTGCCCTTCCAGTGGTTTTCCACTGGGGGGGAGAGGGGCAGTAAATTACAGGCCGTCATAAAGTTGGGAAGCGATTCAATGAAGTTTCACACTGACGTGACAGAAGTGATCCCTTGCTCATTCTCACCCCGAAAATAATCATGGAGCTGGATCATACAATTTTTCCTGGGTACAACCAACATTTGCAGGCGTGCACTTTTGGTTTAGATATGAACATAGAGAAAAGTCAGCAGGTTTTGGCCATATGCACAACACATCTGAGCCGGTGAAGCTGCACGTTGATGCTACAGGAGGTGTCATCCAAAAAGTTCTGGACAATGCAAAATGGTATCTTATTAATCACTAACCATACCAGAAAATGATAAGAACAACCCCCCTTTACCTGTGATGGAGATGTTGTCAAGTTAGCACAATGTGCCACAAATCACATTCTGGCCCTCACAGTTCTCAAAAGGTGAAGGAACCTTCCTGGATCAGGAAGTGGACAGTGATAGCTAGGCCTTTCAAAGTGTATTCCTTGTGTTCATTAAGGACATAAAATAATACCTGAAATGTGCTGATTCCCTGCTGAGGGGTGAATGCTAGAGGGGGATGAGAAATTAAATAGTGATCCACCTGTGTGCAGCACACTAATGTTCAATCGATATGGGTTTTTCAATGGCCGATGCCGATATTCAGAGAGCAGTGTGGCCGATGGCTGATATATAATGCCAGTGTCATATTTTTTGCGGGGGGTCAATTTAATAAAAATATGCCAAATGCCGAACTTAAATGAACATTTATTTAACACTAATGTTATTGTCTGAATTGTCTCTGTTTGCCCAAGTAGATCTACACACTGTCTGCGGTGCAAAAAAAAAGTATTAACAACACAGGTAATCAAAAAACATATGAATGAAAAATAAATAATTAATAATTCTAAACTAGAAAATTAAAAAATAAACCTTGTCATATTAAAGGTGAAATAAGCAACCTTTCAACTTTACCCCCTTAGGTTTTTATATTATTATTGTATTATTGTTTGCAACGCTGTCACAAAGACAACCAGCTTGCTTAATGTTTACATCAGAGTGTAACTCCGTGAGGTTATGCACTGCAAGAAAACTTGTTCTTGTATAAATTATCAAACCGACAATGGATCATTTGTTTGTTTCTGGCTGCTAGCATTAGTTAGCGTAGCTAGCATTAGCAACATGGCTAACACTACTGCTAGCAGCCTGACTACTCTTCAAAGCAAGAAACAACCATAAGAATCCCAATTTTTACGAGAAACCCGATCTCAGTGCTATGATTATAGCAGAGTCAAACATCGGGTAGTGCTAAGTATACAGGTTGTGTAACTTACTGATCCTGTAAAAGAGTGCCAGCTGAGAGTCGGTTAGGAAGTCCCGGAAGCTCTTGAGGTGTCTTGGAATGAGTGGCGTCCAAAGAAAGTACCGATTGTATAAGATAAATTATTAACAGACGGTGCCAGTGGTCTCAAGAGAGAGAGAGAGCCCATTGTCAGGGGTCCCAGTGAAAAGGGAGGTGAAAATGTGAACGGTGACCTATGTAGGGGAATCAGATGGTCAACGTTGTCTCTGGTTAAGCATAAAAGAATTGCTTGAGTTTCATTTGACAGAGAATCCATCCGGCTCGGTTCTCTCCTAGATGTCCATGGCAAGTCTAGTCTGATGCTGTTCTTTTGTAATAAATCTATTATTTTACTCAAGTCAGCGTCAGCGGTCACTCCTCCTTCATCAACACATCAAATTCAATAATAAACTACAAAGTGGCGACACAAACTAGGATCTGTTGGGCCTCACCTGCCGATGCTGCCCGCTCCAGCGAAATACCACTTTAAAAACCTCAGGGTGTGTTTCCTCACAAAATTGAGCTGTGTGTGGTTCTTGAAGCGGTAGTGTTTTGTGCAGATAGGCTGCACTGACAAGAGCAGATTGTGCGGAGATGGAGATGATGTGTTGATGTGTGAAGTGAGTTTACGTCTAAATTGGGGTTTATTAAGTTGTAAAAGACGTAAATACTACCACTTCAAAAACCACACACACCTCAATTTTGTGAGGTAACACTCACCCTTCGAGTGGTAATTTGCTGGAGCAGGCAGCATCGGCAGGTGAGGCCCAGCAGATCCTAGTTCGTGACACCACTTTTTAGTTTCTTGATGAATTTGATGTGTTGAAGAAGAAGGAGTGACCGCTGACGCTGACTTGAGTAAAATAATAGATTTATTACAAAAGAACAGCATCAGACCAGACTTTGCCTAGGAAGTCCAGGAGAGAACCAAGCCGAAAGGATTCGCTGTCGAATGCAACTCGCGCGGGTCTTTTATACTGGCCCAAAGACAACATTTACCATTTAGTTCCCCTACATAGGTCACAGGTCACATTTCACTTCCCTTCTCACCAGGACCCCTGGTGATGTGCTTTCTCTCTCGGAACCCCTGAAACCGTCTCTTAGTAATTATCTTATACGATGGGGCTGTTTGGGACGTCACACATTCCAAGACACCTCAGCAGAAAAAGGAGGTGCGTGTAACATGTTTGGTAATCCATGTTGTACATTTATTTCCAGTAACACAGCGCCGAAGGGGGATTTAATTTCAGCCATAAATAAGTTGAAATACATAAGGAATGAAATACATGCCAATGCGGGAAGAGACACCCACACCGGGTATTGGTTAGAAAACGGCCTAGGCCAATGGGGAGCTATGCTTACGAAAATAGCAATAGCAGCAGGAATCGGGCTTGTCATAGTTGAAAGAAGGATCCCCAGAAGAAGAAGAAGAAGAAGAAACAGACTTTATTTATCACGCAACACACCACACTACAACACATGCTTGCACACACACGCACATGCTTTGATGGTGGCCGGTGAAATGGATTCTCTGCTTTTGACTCATCCTGGCTTGTCCTTCCTCCGGGGGCACAGCCAGGAGCAGTGGGCAGCGTACGTGGACGCGCCCGGGGACCAGGTGATAAATGTCCATTGCTGGTCAAACAATGATGGTTGCATGTTTTTGGTGGGGGTCCTTACTGACGTGAGGTGGAGGAAACCCCATGTGAGCACGGGGAGAACATGCAAACTCCACACAGAAAGGCTCTTATTTGGGAGATAACCGCCGGAGCACGGTGCCAACAGCGCCCCAGGCGGGAATCGAACCCAGGACCTTCTTGCTGTGAGGCAGCAGTGCAATGCACAGCTGGCCCCCTCCAGGTCACGGGGCAGGGCCAGGGCGGATCCCTCCTGGCGATTCCAGTGAGGGTCCTGGGGGCGGATGCAACGGACCCCCAGAGGTCCATTTTCGGGGCACCGGGATGGGCTGGGGACCTGGCGAGTCCCGTGTGGGTCCTGGGGGTGGACTCAGAGCTGATCCTCCGGCTGGCTCCGGGTTGGTGGTGGCGGGACAGCTGGGCGTCACGGCCTGCTTGCGCCACTTCTCGTTCCGGTGGTGCTCGTGCCTCCCGGAGATACCGGTGGTGCAGTGGTGGCGCCTCCTGGTGACGAGGACATGCTCCAGCTGGCAGCGGAGGAAGTTGCTCTCATCTTCTAGCTCTGGTGAGGCGTTCCTGCAGCCAGAGGATCAGCACCTGGGCGCCTTTTTTCCGGCACCCTTCGCCTCCCGAATCCTGCCGAATAAACCACTTGTTGGAGTCTCCACCCACATGCACAGGTTTAGGGAGGGAAACAGAGTCTTTCTGGCAGTGGTGCGCCGGCAATGCGAGTCTTTTTTATAATAATCGTACCAAAAAGGCTGGCAAAACCGGAACATAAAATAAAAGGAATGATCAATGTCTGTTTTTCCCGGTTGTGCTCTGGTCTGCAGGCTGGTTCCAGCCCCGTCCTGCACCGTGTGATTCCCACTGAAAAGACAGTACAACATACTGTATAAGAAAACTCTCCCAGGCCGGAGCCAAGCCAGAGCCGTCACTCGCAATGTGGCATAACCATGCCCCCTCGTCTGCCACATGGTGGTCTGTTTAAAGCAGGTGAGGACTGCAGACTGGCTCAGGGTGAGGTTAAATATGGAGATGAATACCTCCGCGAGCTGTATGTACATGGCCTGGAATGCCATCTGGCATTGACCTGCCCGAAGAACCGTTTTTTCCTGTTTTAGGCATTTTCTGTAGTATGGGAGGAAGAGAATGGAGGTGTGATCCGCCTTACCAAAGTCAGGGTTCAGGAAGGGTTTGTAGCTGTTCCGTATTTATTAATATCCATCCAGGTCTCCGTAAACGCCGGCATGCCGCAGTATTCAAAGTCTCGCTGGAAGTTAATCTGGTGTGTTGTTCGTATGTGTTTGGTAACGGGGGATTACAGTATCTTGTCCAAGATCAGCATAACATACCGGCACGTTTTCCTTTTTCTCCTCCGTCGGTGAGTTGTTAAACACAGCGGGAGCAGGACAAAAGAATCGCAACACATACTCTGTAAGTCATAAGCAGACAAAAAGTCTGTTCCGTGACGAACAAATTTCAAAAAGTGCTTGTCGATTCAAGATTCAAGATGTTTATTTATCACATACTTTATATATATGGGCATACATGTATGTAGAGAAATGTAATTGCAACGCAACCGGAGATTATGCACAATAAGTACAAGACACAATATCTGAGTAATTAAGTAATTAACCAACTGACATAACTAACTGATTCCTAAAACGTAATTTGGTTAATAAATAGAAGAAGATTTGCATAAAAAGGTAATATACTAAACGGGTTGCAAAATAGAAATAAGAGGAATAGACCATTATAGAAATGTACAGTAAAGTGGCCTGTGAATAAAGCAAGGTAGTGTGTGTTGAGATATACAGTACAGTATACCACAGTATGACACAGCAATACAGTAACAGTACAGTATGCAGTACAGTGTGCAACATACATTACAGCAATGCAGTGGGGGCTTATGAATGTGTCTCAGTGACGGGCCCCTGGTGAGTTCAGCATTGACAGTACTTATGGCTTGCGGGAAGAAACTCAGTCTCAGTCTTTCTGTTCTTACTGCATGGCGCTTGCCCTACCGCAGCAGCCGGAACAGTCAGTTGAGGGGTGTTAAGGATCCTTCATGATCCTGCCGGCTCTGTTGCTACACCTCCTGATATATAAGTCATGCAGGGAGGGGAGGGTAGTTACAGTGGTACCAGCTGCTGCTGGTTCCTTCCTGAAAAAGAGATAAAAGTAAAAAGCCTAAAGTAAGATGAAAAAGATGACAATTTAAGTAAAAATAGTTACAAGTTAAAGACTTAAAGGATGAAAAATAAAGTTTGAGAAAAAATGGGGAAAAGCAGGGCTAAACCAGCCTAAGAGAATGAATGCATGCTGAAAGAATCTGATTTAAAGAATAATTTGTTAAAAGTCTGGCCAAAGTGAAAATCTTGATGAAATTAGAAAAGTATACATGAGTCGACGTTAAAGTATAAAGTCAAGTGCTGTTGAAGTTTTTGGAGAATCTGATGTACTGCTGGTTAGATAGGTATATATGATATTTTCCTTTTGGGGTGTGAGTGTGCCTGTGTGTGTGTGAGAAGTGTGCCGGCTGAAGAGATGTGAAAAGATTTGTGTATTGTTCGTGTATATGTGTAAATGATATATAGAATACATTGGTTATTAAATAGGTATACATATGTGGCGAGCAGTTAAATAATACATAAAAAGAAACATTTCTTGCTCCTTTAGTGATAAATATATATGAGCCTGTTTATGGACTTTGTAAAGTTGATAATAAAGATTATGAGCCTTTTTCTTCAAAGGGCGTTTGATAAATATATATGAGCCTTTTTCTTTAAAGGACGTTTAATACATTTGATAAAGGATATGAACCTTCACAGGACTTTATATATTTGATAACAAAATGAGCCTTCTTGAGAGAAGGAGTAGAATCACCATAAACAGTCTGCCTACACATGCATGTACACATTCAGAAAAGAAAATAGAATCTCCTGCTCTGAATTATGAGTAGGATTTGTGCATTGTTTGGTTGGTGTGTGAGTTTTTTCTCTTTGTGCTTGGAGTGTGTGGCAGTGCTTGCTGTAAGTTCTGTTGGTTAAAGGAGCAGATTGTCTTGGTGAATTAGAAGGAACAGTGGTGTTTTTGATGCAAGAGAAGAGGTTTTGTGTTTCGGCTGCTGAGTGAAGGGAACCAGCCTTGAATTATGACTCTTTGTGTGGCCTAGGGGAGCTGAAACAGGATGTTCGCTCGCTGACGACCAGTGTAAACTGGAAGGTCTGATTACATTTAAGAGGCGGAGCAAGGGGCGGTGCTTTGTCGACTCCCCCTGACAAGAGGGGGTTGAAAAGAAGCTCCCCTCTCTCTCTCTCTCCTTTCTTAGTATGATAGAAGGAAATAAATAAATACAAATAGAAATAAAATTAAATAGGAATATAGAAAAAAAAAATGAATTAGAGGTGATATTAGATTCACGAATATACTCTTTAGGTTTAAAATGCGTCGTATGAATAAAAGTAAACATTGCTTTATTTCAAATGCGCGAGAAATAAAAAACCTGATAATATATGTCTCATTGAATTGTATTATAGTATGTATAAGAATTTAGAGTGGTCTTAAGACACTCAACTCTTGTGTTGTTCTTTTTTGTTTTTTCTTTCTTCCTCTCCTTTACTTTGCTGAGTGGGAGCTGGGGGAAAGACAGAGAAGATGGAATGTGTCTGAATTGGATCATCCAAGGGGCAGATGACAAGACATCTGGCAGTTCTTCACAGACACTGGGAGCTTGCGGATGACAGCGCATAAGAATTCTGAATCCAGCTTGAATAAGGCCAGTACGGATTATCCACAAACTCTTTGTAATAGACACCTGCATTTACTTATGTGTGTGTACATCTAGATATAACTTACATGATTGCTTGTTCTCACATATAGGATTACAGTAGTTATTTTTCTTATATAGCGTTTGCAATTAGATAGCAAGAGACTTGGCAACGGACTGACTAATCAAGGTATTCGCCTAATAAATGGAGCATTATTGATTTGATTGATCACATGCGGAAAAACTGATTTGATTTAAATACGGTTGAGTGCTGTGAATATTGGTTTCATTATCTGTGTATGGTTTATCTTGATTGAGGCTGTTTTGAGTGTGAACATTGTTGGGCATTTTGATAATTGAAGATAAATGAGTATGATCAGATGTATCAGATCATGAACAAGTGTAGTTGCTTTCACAAGTGGGAAGCTATTGGTCTCCTTTGGGGTTGGTAAGTTCAGTTGTTTTTAGTTGAGTGTGATTACACGGTGCTTTATAAATAATTTTTAAATAAATCAATTTGATTTACAATAAAGGAAATGGATACAAAAAATACAAAAGTAATCACTCCTATTGATGTAGTGCGATGGAATAATCCTCTTATTAAAGATATTGCAAAAATATCAGGAAAATGGAACAAGGGGTGGCCTGACATTGAACAACCATGGCCAGCTGAAGGAACTCTTAATCCGGATGTGATTAAAAGCACGCAGGTGCTTGTGTCCACATATAAAGTAAATCAAAAGAAAGGAAAAAGAGGAAAGAGATGCACGGAGAAAAGACAAACAGAACTTGGCATTCTACAGCTGTTCGTAAAGGAGGGACCGACATGGTTCGAAGCTGCAAAAGAAAAAAGAGAACAAAGTAGACAAGAAATAAAGAAAAATGAAAAGGAAGCAGGAAAATTGATGGAGAAGATTACTGCACCCTTTTCACATACAGCATCTATAAAGAAGCCCCCACCTTATGAGAAGGAGATGAAGTTCACTGATGTTTATCCACAGCTCCCAGTGATGACAACGGAGGGCAACTATCTCTTCAAAGATGAGGATGAGCAAATAATAGAGATGGGCAAGGCTACAACAACCATAAAGATGTATCCAAGCTCCAACAGTACCAAGAGAAGGAACCGTTTAGAAAGCAGACAACAAGTCAGAAGCCTAGAAATAGGAGAAGAGAGTGTGAGGGACCCGGATGAAGCTATTGAATGGATACGACCCGCAGTCAGACGGATGTGGGTGAAAGTGGAGGAAGGAACAAGACCAGGAGACTCTCAGAAAACTAAACCAAATACAGTTGTGGATAAGAAGAATGAGGATAAGAAGGCCAAAGAGAAGGTTTATAGATGAGCAGAAAAGAAAGAATTGTAGGTAGATAATGCACTGCGGCGCCCCTAAGGGGAGCATCCAAAAGAACGGGATTCTTGGTGGTGGAATGAGGGAATAGAGGAGCAGCTATGAAGATAAACACTGATGATTATCTTGATAAACAGCATGACATTGAGAAAAGTGTGCCACATATGACTTTAATGGTGGCTGAAGGATTTGAGCAGAAGCATGTGGAGAAATCATTAAGGACTGATGGTAGCACCCCAGACCTACTAGGTCTGATGATTCAGGAAGCACATGGGTTAGCCCATGTTGCAAGGGGGGAGATAAGAAGAAAAATCACAAAAGAGTATGGTTTTTGGGTACCGTACTTGCTTGAGCAAATTGATTTTGTCAGAGGCAGATGCACAATCTGTCTTAAAAACAATGTTCGGAGGGGTGTGATGAGTCCACCCAGTCACATTCCAACTCCGACAGGTCCCATGCGTGAGTTGGTTGTGGATTTTGTTGACATGATAAGACCAGTAGGAGGTAAAAGATACATGTTAGTTGCCGTGGATACAATTTCACGGGGGACTGAGGCATGTCCAACAAAGCGTAGAGATGCTCAGTCAGTTGCCAAGCCAAGTTTTTGGGTCCTGAGGTCATAAGCAGGTGGGGACTGCTAGATCGCATATCTTCAGATAATGGGAGGGAGTTCGTGGATAAAGCAATAAAATTAATTCAGCAAAAATTGGGAATTAAACAATGTCTAGGAGCTGTTCATCATCCGCAAAGCCAAGGTGTTTGTGAAAAATTGAATGGTGTGCAGAAAAATCCCATCGTTAAAATCTGTCATACAGGTCTGAATTAGGTAGAGGTGTGTAGTTAGGAGCAAACACTAGTAGAGAAATATCTATACTGAATATCTGATTCCGTCATAGACTCAATACTATTTTTGAAGGAGAAAATGCATGGACAAAGGGGGGAAAAGGAAAATGTTGATCATATATTAGAATAATGTTAAAGCGTAATGCAAAAGTGAAATTATTATACTGTATTGATGTGTGTGCAAGATACTGGCTGGTGAATTTTTCTTCCAGGACCAGTATGAGGTTGGCTGTGTCCGGAGATCCTAACAGCCTAATGGACTTGAACACTCAAACATGGACATTCAAAAATGGAGGAGGAAAATGGACGGCGGACCCTGAATGAGGACATCATGATCAGGAGTGTCGAGTGAAATATCATTAAAAGTTGATGGTGTTAAAAAGCAACAGTTCAATACCTACATATGTGTTATGCAGGTTTTTATAATATTGGAATGTAACCTGTATTATTGATGAAAAGTCCGTATTCTACAGTAGATATTTTTAGCAAGACATTACTTTGATTTATTATTGTTTTCTTTGAAGTTTTCTGTAAGAGGGTGAAATGGATATATTAGGACCTCAGGTGTTTTGTTTTTTTTGCGGGGTTTTGAGGGACATTGATGATAGGCTGGGAAAGGTTCATTGGAAGGTTCGATGGGTCGACCAGCCTGACTTTGGACAAAACTTTTGATTTATTTCTGAGGTTCTGAGTGTATGCATTTACATGTAACATCCTGTACAGTTGTCTAAACCCTTCTTTGCGGTTAATTGATTTGGAGTGCAATAGGTGGTTGCCTGGGGCAGAGGAACCGTGAGAGAATTTTCCCGTCTTGATTGTTTGTTGAAAGAACTAAGAAAGGAAGCTGCCAGACGGGTTTTTCGCTCTCACACTCCACAAATGTATTGTATTGCTATGACTGAGCATGTTCGGAAGAGTATAATATAATCATTTTGTTTGTTAGTAGGTGAGTTCTATTAGGCCAATTTCCATCGTAACTTAAATGACCCTTATCTTTGTCGAGATTTTGTGTAGTCCGAAGGGGGGAAATATGAGGTGTCTTGGAATGTGTGACGTCCCAAACAGCCCCATCGTATAAGATAATTAATAAGAGACGGTGCCAGGGGTCCCGAGAGAGAGAGCACATATCCAGGGGTCCTGGTGAGAAGGGAAGTGAAATTTGACCTGTGACCTATGTAGGGGAACCAAATGGTAAATGTTGTCTTTGGGCCAGTATAAAAGCGAGTTGCATTTGACAGAGAATCCTTTCGGCTTGGTTCTCTCCTGGACTTCCTAGGCAAAGTCTGGTCTGATGCTGTTCTTTTGTAATAAATCTATTATTTTACTCAAGTCAGCGTCAGCGGTCACTCCTTCATCAACACCTCAAATTCATCAAGAAACTACACTGCCATCAAATAGTTTAATGCCATCCTATTCTGCCATAGCAATCGAGTTTAGTTCTGCCGTTTTACCTTCTGTTGATTATTTTGTCCACATGCACAACGTATATGTAACGTGGTGTGCTGAGTGGACCCAGGTGCATAGAACGAGGCAGAGGCAGCGATGCGGTGGCAAAAATAAAGGTTTTACTTGTAACAAGCAAAAAAACGGAAACAAAGCAACATTGATGAGGCAGTACTGGCGGCATCTCGTGGCTGATGCCGGAAGGACCCGGGCGAACCCTGACAGGACCCCCTCGTCCAGTAATGGCTCCCGACGTTCCCCCAGGAAGTGCCGGGTGGTGACGGCGGAAATCCCGGACCAGGGAGGGGCAGACAGCAGAGCAGCCATCTTGTAGAAGAGAGACCTACTAGGGAGAGAGACTAGAGAGACTAGAGAGAGAGACTAAAGAGAGACTAGAGAGAGAGAGACTAGAGAGACTAGAGAGAGACCCTAGAGAGAGACCCTAGAGAGAGACTAGAGAGAGAGAGACTAGAGAGAGAGAGACTAGAGAGGTGGGGGGCTGTCAGCAGGGCCCTGGTCGCCTCAAGCTTGGGAGAGAATTTGGCCTCGTTACGGTTCTCCCTACCCTGGATGAGAGTTGGCCTTTCCCAAGAGCTCAGGGCAGGAAGAACGGAAATGACCCGGGATCCCACAGTACAAGCAGCAGCGCTCCCTCATCCGCCTGTCACGTTCAGACCAAGAGAGCCGTGTGCTGCCTACTTGCATAGGCTCCTCCATCGATGCTGGAGACGGGCTCGGGACAGCTCAGAGATGCTCAGGAGACGTCGTCCCCAGGACTGCTCTGCGCGCTGGTAATGGTGACGCGGAAGAACGGCGTTCCCCTTGTCTCTCCCGGAGGCGGTTGTCCACCCGAATAGCTGTTTCAAGAAGCGTGTCCAGGTCATCCTGTGCCTCCCGGGATGCCAGCTCGTCCTTGACACCATCAATAAGACCATCCTGTACAGACGCGATGAGTGCCTCGCTGTTCCATCCAGACGCCACTGCGAGGGTGCGGAATGTGATGGCGTAATCCGCTACGCTCTGTGTCCCCTGGCGGAGCCGTAGTAGCCGTGTCGACGCCTCCCTCCCACTGACTGAGTGGTCAAAAACTCGGCGCATCTCTTCGGCAAAAGCCTGGTAGCTGGAGCAGGCCGGGGTTTGCTGGTTCCAGATGGCTGTGGCCCAGGAGAGTGCTTTGCCTGTGAGTAGTGTGACAATGTATGCCACCCGTGAGCGCTGGGTGGGGAACTGGGATGGCTGGAGCTCGAAAGCCAGGGAGCCTTGCGTCAAAAAGCCATGACAACCTCCAGGGTTACCGTTGTACCTCTCTGGCGCCGGCAGTTGTGGTTCGCGGTGATATGGAGGACACGAGTCCAGGGGAGGCAGCACTGGCGCAGGAGCCCTAGGTGGAGCCTGTGCCTGGCTCTGCTGGACGGTCTGGGTGAGGGACTGCAGTTCGTCCAGGATCTGTTGGAGAGCCTGCTGGTGATGGCCAATCGCAGTCTCCTGGTTCGTCAGGGCCACCCGCATGCGTTCCATCTTTGGAGGCTGACTCTCTGCTGGGTCCATGTTGTGGCTGAGTCTTGCTGTAATGTGGTATGCTGAGTGGACCCAGGTGCAGAGAACGAGGCGATGCGGTGGCAAAAATAAAGGTTTTACTTGTAACAAGCACAAAAAACGGACAAAGACAAGTAAGAATTTCGTGGGCTTTGAAACGAGAGCGTTGCCAGGAGTCTAGACAACCTAAAGACTCAGCCCCGGAAGGACACAAAAGACAGGGTATAAATAGGAAAGACAAAACGAGACACAGGTGAAACACATGACATAATCAGAAACAGGTGAAACAAAGCAACATTGATGAGGCAGTACTGGCGGCATCTAGTGGCTGATGCCGGAAGGACCCTGGCGAACCCTGACAGTATATCCCTGTTTCTTTGTCGACTATAATCACATCATGTAAGATTTCTGGATTGTGGTAGATGAGGAGGGGCGTAGTTAAGCCACATCTGCAGGGGACAGGGCTGGCTTGGCTGTGGTGGCGCAGCTTTTTCCGGTCTGCCCAATCAGCCTCTTTAGCGCTGATTGGTCGGACCTGGCTGGCAGAGTCTTCTTATGCGTTGTTCTGTATTTCAGGAGGAAGCAGAGTAAGACGCAGAAACGGCTGTGGTCAGGAGCCCGATCACAACATATAAACTCTGTTAATGTCCTTTAGTTTACCTTCCTGTTGTGCCAGCGAGACTTTCTGTTTCCAAACCAAATAAAATCCTCACCATGTCGGGGCTCCACTGCCCTAATGACTATGCCACCCTCCCTAAACTCTTACATGGCTAGAGACTCCCACAAGACGTGAAATCTGCAGGATACGGGAGGGACAGGGCGCCAGAGGACAGGCACCCAGGAGTCAATCTGCTGGCTGCGGAAGCGCCTCAAAGACCTGGAGGACAAGCGGGATGTCCTCCACTGCCAGCTAGAACCCGTCCACACCAGTGTGTGTCCTTGGAGGGATGGAGCGGACCCGCTGCGACCAGGCACCGAGATGCGCTGCCACCACACCATCTCCGTCTCTGGGAGGGACGAGGAGGGGCACGAGCATGCCCTTTCACCCTCTGATCAGACCACACTGTCCACCACATGAAGGATTCCAACCTGCGGATCATCCCTTGGTGCCTGGCTCTGCAGCCATTTAAGATCAAGGTGATCCATGGGCCGGGGGCACAGAGGGTGGTGGCCAACTTCTGTAAAATAGCAAAGATGACGATGGCACCAGTACAAATTCTGGGGGGACGGTTCCCACTAAGTCAGGAAGAAATATAACGAACATCACAAAAAGGGGCAAAACTTACTAAAAACCTAATGACTATATGGGCCGAAGGAGGGATCATTTGACACAGCATTGTGTGAGGAAATGGAAACTTTAATAAAAACTATAAAACAGGAGACAGAAAAGAAGAAAATGATTAAGAATAGAGAAAGACAACAAGAGATTTAAAAAATGTTCATGGAGGAAGGAGATGGATGGAGAAAAAGCATGAAGAAAGTCAATGAGATGTTATTGGAGAAGGTGTCAGAGAAGGCATGTTCACCGATATACCCACCTGCATAAGAGTCTGGCTACGAAGCCATGAAACGGCAAAATAGACAGTGGAGGGACGTGAGAGATTAATTGAATAGACTGGTAATTAAGCCACTGGCCGGGGCAGGACAGACCGGCAAACAGAAACATAAGAGAATCATTAGATAGACAGAACAGGAGAGACTTTGAGCTACGGTACATGAAGAAAGGAGCAGACAGGATTCTGGCTCAGAGACCGGGAGAGAAGAATGATTGGCCCCTAGTGAAGGGCCAACACCAAGTAGAGGGGAAGGTTAATTGACCACACTGGAGAGGGAAGAAGGAGGAACAAGCCTAAGAGACAGAACTCAGAAAAGACCTCCACCGAGATTTGATCAACAACGCCCAAAACAGGTTACAGGACAAGAATTACAGTATATTCCTTGATACAGTGGGGCAAAAAAGTATTTAGTCAGCCACCAATTGTGCAAGTTCTCCCACTTAAAAAGATGAGAGAGGCCTGTAATTTTCATCATAGGTACACTTCGACTATGAGAGACAGAATGGGGGGAAAGAATCCAGGAAATCACATTGTAGGATTTTTAATGAATTAATTGGTAAATTCCTCATTAATAAGTATTTGGTCACCTACAAACAAGCAAGATTTCTGGCTTCACAGACCTGTAACTTTTTCTTTAAGAGGCTCTTCCGTCCTCCACTCATTACCTGTATTAATGGCACCTGTTTGAACTCGTTATCAGTATAAAAGACACCTGTCCACAATTCAAGCATCACGAACAACCCTGAACAGTGATACAGTATGCGGTACAGTATGCTACATACAGTACAGTAGGTAGTGGAGCCTAGTGCATGGCTCAGTTAGGACCCCTGGTGAGGTCAGCGTTGACAGTTCTGATGGCTTGAGGGAAGAAACTCCGTCTCAGTCTCTCTGTTCTCGCTGCGTGACTGCGGAGGCGCTTGCCTGACCACAGCAGCTGAAACAGTCCGTTGTTGGGGTGATGAGGATCCTTCATGATCCTACGGGCTCTGCTACTACACCTCCTGGTGTATAACTCCTGCAAGGGGGGGAGGGTAGTTCCAGTGGTACGTTCAGCTGAACGCACCACCCTCTGCAGGGCCCGCCTGTCCTGGGCAGTACAGTTCCCAAACCAGGCAGTGATGTTGCCTGTCAGGATGCTCTCCACTGCTCCAGAGTAGAAGGACTTGAGGATCCTCACCGAGACCCGGAATTTCCTCAGCTGCCTCAGGTGGTAGAGACGCTGCCTCGCCTTTCTCACCAGAGTGTCTGTATGAACAGTCCATGTTAAGTCCTCTGTGATGTGGACTCCCAGATATCTGAAGCTGCTCACCCTATCGACAGAAGTCCCATTAATCCACAAGGGCGCGTGCGTCACAACCTCAAACAGTCACACTCCAAACTTCACTATGGCCAAGACCAAAGAGCTGTCAAAGGACACCAGAAACAAAATTGTAGACCTGCACCAGGCTGGGAAGACTGAATCTGCAATAGGTAAGCAGCTTGTTGTGAAGAAATCAACTGTGAGAGCAATTATTAGAAAATGGAAGACATACAAGACCACTGATAATCTCCGTCGATCTGGGGCTCCACGCAAGATCTCACCCCGTGGGGTCAAAATGATCACAAGAACGGTGAGCAAACATCCCAGAACCACACGGGGGGACCTAGTGAATGACTTGCAGAGAGCTGGGACCAAAGTAACCAAGGCTACCATCAGTAACACACTACGCCGCCAGGGACTCAAATCCTGCAGTGCCAGACGTGCCCCCCTGCTTAAGCCAGTACATGTCCAGGCCCGTCTGAAGTTTGCAAGAGAGCATTTGGATGATCCAGAAGAGGATTGGGAGAATGTCATATGGTCAGATGAAACCAAAATAGAACTTTTTGGTAAAAACTCAACTTGTCGTGTTTGGAGGAGAAAGAAAGCTGAGTTGCATCCAAAGAACACCATACCTACTGTGAAGCATGGGGTGGAAACATCATGCTTTGGGGCTGTTTTTCTGCAAAGGAACCAGGACGACTGATCCGTGTAAAGGAAAGAATGAATGGGGCCATGTATCGTGAGATTTGGAGTGAAAACCTCCTTCCATCAGCAAGGGCATTGAAGATGAAACGTGGCTGGGTCTTTCAGCATGACAATGATCCCAAACACACCGCCCGGGCAACAAAGGAGTGGCTTCATAAGAAGCATTTCAAGGTCCTGGAGTGGCCTAGCCAGTCTCCAGATCTCAACCCCATAGAAAATCTTTGGAGGGAGTTGAAAGTCCGTGTTGCCCAGCGACAGCCCCAAAACATCACTGCTCTAGAGGAGATCTGCATGGAGGAATGGGCCAAAATACCAGCAACAGTGTGTGAAAACCTTGTGAAGACTTACAGAAAACGTTTGACCTCTGTCATTGCAAACAAAGGGTATATAACAAAGTATTGAGATCAACTTTTGTTATTGACCAAATACTTATTTTCCACCATAATTTGCAAATAAATTCTTTAAAAATCAGACAATGTGATTTTCTGGATTTTTTTTTCTCATTCTGTCTCTCATAGTCGAAGTGCACCTCTGATGAAAATTACAGGCCTCTCTCATCTTTTTAAGTGGGAGAACTTGCACAATTGGTGGCTGACTAAATACTTTTTTGCCCCACTGTATATGATATGGATATAAGATATGGAAGGCCTAGTATCAAGATTGCCAAATTTAAATGGGGGAGTCAGTAAGTGGATGAGGATTTTCGAGGAGTTTATTATGGGGAAGATGTTAGCAGTGGGTGATCTAAAAGCTCTTTTGGCCAGAGTTCTGGGGACGACCAAGATGGAAACCATAGTGGCATATGGTCATCCAGACTGGATGAACAGGGCAATGGAGAATGACAGTGTGGGTTGTGATCTCTACAGACACGCCACATGGGGTGCACTGAGGAAGGAATTCCCAACTCTGATAGACCCAGGGGGACTACAGGGCCAGGTGCTGGAGGACACAGAGAACCCTGCCCCCTACATCCAGGAGGAGGTCAAGGTATTACAGGTTGAGGTGTTATCAGGACCAGTCAGGAACAAACTGGATGACGTGGTAGGATTAATCTCATCCAAGAACCATAAGGAGTTTTGCGACCATGTCATCCATGCGGTGGATAAATTTCACCTGAATGAACGAAAAACTGGCAGAGCAAGGCAAGGAAATACAGAGAAAACTGTCTCAGCTCTAGCTGGAGGAACTGACAAAGAGAGAGAACGACAAATAAGAAAATGAAAGACATACCAACCGCAGTTGAACCAGGCATCATGATACAAGTCACTCAGTCCAGTCTGCTCCCAGTTCAACAACCTCAGAGCCAAGGTTTACCCACCAATCCTCTAATTACTGTATAAACACAATGTACGGGCAAAACCCCAAACCAGCAGAATAAACCAAAACCATGTCGAAAGGGATCCCAAAACCAGTACTAAAGGTGGCCAGGGAATCCAAACGGGGAGGGTCAGCCAGTACTAGTAAGCGAACAGGCTGATCAAGAACTTACGCTGCAGGTTCAGGTAAACAATAGAGGCACACCAATGATGATTGATACTGGAGCTACTTACACAAGTGTAAGTTCAAATTATGCCTCTCACCTCCCCATGTCTGGCAAATATGCAAAGACGGTTGAATTCTGGGGACAAACGCAATTAGTACCCATGACAGCTCTAGTACATTTTCAAACATATGGCTGTGTGACCAAAATTCCCATATAAGTATCAGAAAATACACCAATAAATTTATTAGGAAGAGACGCATTATGTGAAATGGGACTTTTGGGGATTTTATGCACCCCACAAGAATAATAATATAAAAAGTAGGCTTAGCCACGCAAATGATGATTAGACAGGAACAAACAGCGAATGTTTATTGGAAAGAAGAGATTCAACACACAGTGGATCAAACTATGAGTAAATAGGGAAAATATATCAGAGCACAACTTCCAGATGTAAGGAGATCCAGACTCAGGTACCACTGTATGCTGCAGTATGACCCAAATCAAGATCCAATATTAGAACAGTTAGTTATGGTCCACAATCAACCAGGTGGAAATGCAATACTGAATTGCTATCATATGTCTTATATGGCACCGCATGTCACCTTGCTGGCAAATAAAGGCTACAAATCCAAGGACTTACAGTCATATGATGAAACAGGAAAAGGAAAAAAGAATGGGTGAAAACAGATAATCCTCTGATACTCACATCTAAATGCAAGTCTTTACAAAATACGTTGTTTCACAGAAATGGAAGGAGAGTTACAGGAAATTCAGACAACTGAGAAGCGACAGATGCAGGAGATAGGCAAGAGAAGCAGACAGGATGTGTTGAGGGAGGAAATGGAACAGGTAATTCCAGGACAAGTATGGTCCAAACACGACACTGATGTAGTAAAATCGGCTAGCCCGATTTGAATACGGGTGAGACCAAATACTGAACCGCCCTGGAAGCACAATACCATATAAAGCCGACAGCAGAGACAGGAATAGAAGCTATAATCGAACGTTTGAAAGTAGCAGGGGATTTGATAGAAACTCAGAGTTGTTGTAACGCCCCTCTGCTGCCAGTGCTGAAGGTGGAGAAACAAAAATGGCTGCTAGTGCATGACCTAAGAGCTGTAAATGATGTCGTAGAGCAGGGGTGTCCAAACATTTTTTAAAGAGGGCCAGATTTGACAATATGAAGATGCCCGGGGGCCCATGGTCTGGTTTTTAACAATAACAGTTACATACAAATGCACTGTTCTATAACAATTTTATTTTCATTGTCACAATTATCTTTTTTTTTATGGCAATAAAACCAAATCTAAGCCAATCAGGCGTGAACGAATCTAAAATCGTCGATGACAGGTTACATAGTACCTGTCAAGAAACAACCTTCTCGATACACTTCAATCTGGCTTCAAAAGTGGTCACTCCACCGAAACAGCCCTGTTGTCTGTGACAGAGGCCTTAAAAACTGCTAGAGCTGCTGCCAAATCCTCGGTTCTCATTCTGCTAGACTTATCAGCTGCTTTTGACACTGTCAATCACAGCATACTCCTGTCCATACTCTCAAGTATGGGCATAACGGGCAGTGCACTTTCCTGGTCCGAATCTTACCTTACTGGGCGCTCGTTCAGTGTGACATGGCAAGGCCAGCTGTCTGTGCCTCACAACCTCACCACAGGGGTGCCCCATGGCTCGGTGCTAGGACCCCTCCTCTTTGCCATATACACCACCTCACTGGGCCCGATCATCTGCTCACATGGCTTTTCATATCACTGCTATGCGGATGATAATCAACTCTATCTGTCCTTCCCGCCCGACGACCCCACTGTCTCGATGCGGATCTCGGATTGTCTCGCTGACATATCCACGTGGATGAAGGATTATCATCTTCAACTAAATCTGGCGAAAACGGAACTGTTGGTCTTCCCGGCCAAATAAGGTATTTATCACAACATTGATATTAAAATCGACTCTCTATCACTTGTTCCTACCAAGGCTGCAAGGAATCTTGGTGTCATTATTGATGACCAACTGACATTCTCGGACCATGTTGCCGCCGTCTCCCGGTCCTGCGGCTTCGCACTACTCAACATCCAAAAAAGTCAGGCCGTACCTGACCCAATATGCCACTCAACTGCTGGTACAAACCTTGGTGATGTCCCGTCTCGACTACTGCAACGCCCTCTTAACAGGCTTGCCGGCCTGTGCGGTGAAGCCACTACAGATGATACAGAATGCCGCGGCGCGACTGGTGTTCAACCAGCCAAAGAGGGCACATGTCACTCCGCTGCTCATTGAGCTCCACTGGTTACCTGTAGCCACCCGCATCAAATTCAAGTCTCTTATGCTGGCCTACAGAGTGATTGCTGGGAATGCTCCCGCCTACTTAAATGCTCTTGTAAGAGCACATGTTGCCCCCCGGATGCTGCACTCGTCAAATGAGCGTCGCCTGGCTCTGCCGGCCATACAGCCACGGCAATCCAGGCTATTCTCATTTGTAGTTCCACGTTGGTGGAACGAGCTGCCAAAAATGACCAGAGCAGGGACCTCCCTCTCTGTCTTTAAGAAGCACTTGAAGACCCAGCTCTTCAGTGATTACCTCCTGTCCTAACCTACAATTACTAAGCACAACCTAGCAGTATTTATTGTTACACTAATGTTGTTGTTACACTAATCTCTGTCGCAATGTAGCTTGAATGTTATTCTCCCTTGTAAGTCGCTTTGGATAAAAGCGTCTGCTAAATGACTAAATGTAAATGTAAATGTAAAATCCAATTCTGCCTTTCTTTCACATCTGGAATCAGATAACACATAACAAACTGTATGGAATACCTTAAACTTCCATGAAGTTGATAAAAATCTTAACCTCATTTGTCAGTAAGTCAAACATGACTTATTATGAGTAATACAAAGTCTGTTAACATTTGAGTTTAAAACATCTGACTCTTGCTCTTCTCTTTCACAAGATCATTCAGGAAGTAATATTTTGTGTAAAATCTACAGGTACATAACATCAGCAGTTATAGACCAACATTATTAAAAAGTTGAATACAATAAGTCCAAGTGCAAATATTTATAACTGTGCTTTTGGCTTTTCACTGTTAATAGTGACACATGTTACCATTCAAAACACTCAGAATTTCAGATTGACCAAGAAACAGGTAACTTACTGACACTAATGAGAAGGGTGATACTGAAATCTGTGATTGAGATGCGTAAAATGTCACGTAGGTGGAGGTCACTTAGTCTTGACTTCAAGCAGTTCTTGTATAAGTTCATGACAGAGAATGTCTGCTCACACAAATATGCAGAGCTGATTAAGCTAAGCATTTTCTTTGCACAAAGCTACCTTTATCCAGCTGCCGGTAAAAGTTAACAAGATAAAGCTGCTGATGTCTGCTGTGCCATTTGTTGTCACACTGCAGCTAAATGATCTCCAGCTGGAGATGTGGCAGAGCATCATTGGGGTCCATGGAGAAGGGAGAAGACAAAAGCAACATATCCTTTTCAATAGCTGCAAAATCCTGAAAGCGTTCATTAAACTTCACAGAAAGAGATACGATAGCTGTTGCATACCTCTCCATTTGTGCACCGATGTCATCCTGTACAAAACTGTCCATGATCTCTTACAAAGCTGGGAATTGTGTGTGGTAGGGTTCCATTTGTGACAAGTGTCTTCAAAAGGCTGTAATGTGCGCATATACAGTAGCTGGCTTACCACTGCGTTTTGTCCATGGAGCCTAACATTAAGCACATTCAGATGCTTTGTTATATCAACCAACAAAGCCAAATCTGCCAGCCATATAGTATCTGACAGTTCTTGCATCGGTTGTGCCTTTTTAGTCAAAAAATGTCCAATTTCTTCTCTGAGAGAGAAAAATCGCTGCAATGCGGACCCCCGACTGAGCCACCTCACATGAACTACCTCTCTATATTCAGCCTGGATGTCAAGCAGGAACTGCTTAAACTGGCAGTGGTTTAGGGCTTTATCAGAATCAGAATCAGAATCAGAATCAGAAATACTTTAATAATCCCAGGGGGAAATTACTTTCGTTACAACTCCAATCTACATACAAAATATTTACATACAACATATTAACATACAACATATAATAATTATTAAGAAACATATTATATATAAATAAATATACAAACATATCTATATACACAAGGTAAAGGTAAAATGTACAGTTAAAAATGTGTAAGAAGAAGAAAGTGCAGAAGTGGATAACCGTGTTTTGAGGTCAGATTACAGAGAGGGGGTGTGAATACAACAGTCCTGTATTCACTGTCATGACTCTTTTTAATACAACCAACTATTGCTGAGTCATCAGAAAACTTCTGAAGGTGGCAGGACTCAGTGCAATAGTTGAAGTCTGAGGTGATGAGGTCGAAAAGGAAAGGAGAGAGGACAGTCCCCTGTGGGGTGTTGGTCAGTGTTGCTGACTAACCTGTCCAACACACAGTTCTGTAGGCGTACATACTGTGGTCTGCCCGTCAGGTAATCAACAATCCAGGACACGATGGGGGCCTCCACCTGCATCACAGCCATCTTCTCACCCAGTAGAGCCAGACGGATGGTGTTGAAAGCACTGGAGAAATCAAAGAACATGACTCTCTCAGTGCTCGCTGGCTTGTCCAGATGAGTGTAGACTCTGTTCAGCAGGTAGATGATGCTGTCCTCAACTCCCAGGCGGGGCTGGTAGGTGAACTGCAGTGGATCAGTGAAAGGCCTGACCATAGGCCTTAGCTGCTCCAGGACAAGCCTCTCGAAGGTCTTCATGATGTGGGACGTCAGAGCCACCGGTCTGTAGTCCTGAGGGCCGCTGGGACGCGGCGTCTTCGGCACAGGAACGAGGTAGGACGTCTTCCACAGCACAGGGACCCTCTGGAGGTGCAGGCTCAGGCTGAAGACTTGGCTGAGTATTCCACACAGCTGGGGGGCACAGGCTTTAAGCACCCTGGGAAATTCACCGTCGGGGCCTGCAGCTTTGCTGGAGTGGAGTCTCGTCAGCTGTCTTCTCACCAGGTCAGGCGTGAAGGACACTGTAGAGAGGACAGTTGGGGGAGGGGTGGGGTCCTCAGGTTTTGGAGGACATGATGTAAAGTAGGGGGGAGGGGTGGAGTAGGTGGGTGTGAATTGAGGTGGTGAGGAGCAGACAAGGGATCTGTAAGGAGGAGTAGGGGGAGATAAAGTGGCAGTAGTTGTTGAGCAGCCAGCAGAAGAGACTTGTGGGGGATGGGCCGCAGTATCAAACCTATTGAAAAATAGGTTCAGTTCATTGGCCTGGTCCGCACGGCCCTCCAACCCCATGCCACCAGTCTTCTGGAACCCAGTGATGGTTCTCATGCCACACCACACATCCCTCATGTTGTTTTGCTGGAGTTTTTTCTCCAGCTTTCTCCTATAACTGTCTTTTGCCTCCTTGATTGTAAGTTTGAGTACCCCCTGCACTCTCCTCACCTCATCACGGTTGCCATCTCTGAACGCCCTCTTCTTTTCGTTCAGGATGGCCTTAATGTCCTTAGTGATCCATGGTTTATTGTTGGTGTAACAGGTAACAGTCCGAGCTGGGACATTGCAGTCCACACAGAAGTTGATATAGTCCGTGATGCACTCCGTGAGCCCATCAATGTCCTCCCCATGGGGCTCACAGAGTGCAGACCAGTCAGTCACTTCAAAGCAGTCCTGCAGTGCCTCATAAGCCTCCTCCGACCACCTTCTCACAGTCCTTGTGGTCGTAGGCTTCCTCTTCACCAGAGGCACATAGCAGGGTTTGAGGTGAACCAGGTTGTGATCTGACCTGCCCAGAGGGGGGAGAGAAGAGGAGATGTATGCATCCTCAATGTTAGCATACATCGGGTCCAGGGTCCTCTCCTCTCTGGTAGGACAGTTCACGTACTGTTTGAAAGTCGGCAGAACTCTGTTCATGGTGACATGGTTAAAGTCTCCCGACATAATGATGAGGGCACTGGGGTGTTGAGTTTGAAGTTTGGAGATGGTGGTGTGTATGATGCTGCAGGCAGATGCAGAGGGAGGGATGTACAGGACAACAATGATGACGTGCCGGATCTCTCTAGGCAGATAGTATGGACAGAGTCCAAGGGCCAGCAGTTCAGCATCCGGGCTACAGAGCTGTTCTTTAATGGTGATGTGACCAGGATTACACCATCTGCAGTTAACTAGAACAGCAAGCCCCCCGCCTTTCCGCTTACCGCTCTCGGTACAATCCCGGTCCGCCCGGACGGTGTGGAAGCCATCGACAGAGACGTTCTGGTCCGTAATGTCCCTGTGCAGCCATGTCTCAGTGAAACACATCAGACTGCACCCCCGGTACTCTGCGTGGCTCCGCGTTAGCTCGTCCATTTTGTTGCTAAGAGACCGTACGTTTCCCATAACAACAGAGGGGAGACACGGCTTAAATCTTTTCCTTTCCATAAGCCCGTCCCGTCTCGACCCTCCACTCATCCCCCGACGTTGCTTCCCTCCTCTGCATCCCCGGTGTGTTTTCTTCCAGAGTTCAGATGGTATATCAGCTGGTCTGGCCACTATGCCGGCTGGCATTAGCGCGATCAGTTGATCTCTGGAGTAAACAAAGGCAGCGTGTCCCGGTGGAAGCGGCATAATAAAAACAACACGAAAAAAACACGAAAACCTTCTCAAAAAAAACTTCGTTAGAGAGAGCAGGACTTCACAGAGTTAGAGTGAAAAATACAAGAACGAACAAAAGAGAATAGAAGTTAAGAAAGTTAAAAAGCAGAAATAAAATTGGAGCAACGTAACAGGCAGCAAGCATCCACACATATTTTTAATCAGGTTTTGAAAGCTGACTCAGAGGAACTGGTGTTGGAGGGAATGCTGATTCAATATGTGGATGATCTACTTGTGTGGTCCACAGCAATAGAACAGTGTCATAACTACTCCAGGGCTGTGTTGCAAAAATTAGCAGTAGGAGGGCATTAATAAATTACAATATTGTCAACCAGAAATTTGGGCCGGACTATAGCCCATCAGACAAAAGCAATGGCCCCTAGTCAGCTGTAAGTGGTTAGCAAAGTCCCACAGCCGTAGACTGTGAGACAGATGATGACGTTTTTAGGAATGACAGGATTCACCTCAGACTGGATTGAGAATTATGCTCTTAAAACCGCCCCTCACAAAGAAATAATGAAAAATGCAGCCCACACAAATTTGCATGCTCTATTGACCTGGAACTGTGACGCTGCAACGGATTTTGAAAATATCAAACAGGAAATGCAGGGTGCTAGCACATTAGCAAACCTGGATTAGATTAAAACATTTATTTTGTATGTGGCTAATTGTAGTCAAAACAATGCTTCCGCCGTTCTGATGCAGGAAAAATGCAGTGGCCGTCGAAAACAACACATAAACATACTATAGCATCAAGCTGGATTCAGTAGCCCTGGGCTACCCTCCATGCTATCAGGGCCTAGCTGCCGTACAGAATGCATATGACAAAGCGTCAACGATTACCATGGGATATCCAGTAAAGATATACACCCATCATAAGGTGAGATGATAGAACAGGGAAAGTTTGTGTGAACCAATGCTAGGCTTTTGGAACATTTAACTTTGCTAACATACCCAGATGTCACTTTAAAAAGATGCTTCACAGTAAATCCAGCAGAGAGAGTCTCTCATGACTATGTGGGCACACCGCATGTGTGTGGCAGATTCACTTACATACACTAAACTAAGACCAAATCTGATGTCCACCCAATAATAAATGCAGAAGATGAGCTGTTTCTGGATGGATCACGCTTCAAGAATCATATTGGTAACCACGCAGGGTTTGCCGTGGTCTGCCGTTAGGCGGATCAGCAGTTTATCACAATCCAGAGTGAGGCCTGTCCACAACTATGCTCAGTGCAACTGACGGAATTGAAAGCTCGAACAGCAGCATGCAGAAAGGGGGAAGGACGTATAGTAAATTTTTATACTGATTCTGCATATGCTCGTGGAGTGTGTCATCTGTTTGGAGCAGTATGGAAACGAAGAGGGTTCAAGAAAAATTATGGCACACCCATTCTGCACCCACTCTCAAATTTCTGACTCAATGACAGCGTTACTGTTACCAATGACTACATAATCATTAGCAACAATTTGGTAGAGGAAGCAACAAAACTAGATTCAAAATGTGCAACCAGAATTCAAGCAACGCTGATAATACCCGAGGCGGCGCCAAGCTTAGATGATCTTATCAAAATGCAGGAGAAGGCTGGTGTGTATGAATACAGTATGTGGATGAAAAGAGGGGCAAAGGGGGCTGAGGACAGCCTGTGGAGGTTCCAGGATGGACAGTTTATGGGATCTGCAGCATTACTAGGAATTCTCATTCTTCACATGGTTCTGACCATTGCGCAAGGGGGGGGGAGTGTTAAAGAGAATTAAAAAGCAAGGATATTGGTCTCCATATCTTCGATCAATGGTAGCATTTGGCTGAATGTGAAGTATGTGCCCAAAACAACGTGCGAAAAGGCATCACTACACCATTAGGACATATTCCTGTTAGGAGGTATGCCGAGTGAACCCAGGTGCAGAGAACAAGGCAGAGGCGAGGTGGCAAAAATAGAGGTTTACTCAAAACAAGTACAAAAACTGGGCAAAAACAAATAAGACGTCTCAGGAGCTTGGAACAAGAGCGTTGTCATGAGGTTAGACAAACTCAAGACTGAGCACCCGAGGACACAAACGACAGGGTCTAAATAGGGACGACCAAACGAGACACAGGTGAAACATATAACCTAATGAGGCAGGGTAATCAGGAACAGAAATAGGTGAAGCAGAGCAACCTTGAAAAGGCAGTACTGGCGGCATCTAGTGGCCGATGCCGGTAGGACCCGGGCGAACCCTGACAATTCCAACACCAGAGGGACCTCTTAGACAATTACAGATGGATTATGTGGAGCTGATAAAAAAGGTCAATGGCAAAAGGTCTATGCTGGTGATGGTGGACAGATTCAGTAGATGGGTGAAAGCGGTTCCATCAGCAGATTTAGGAGCAGGGACAATGATAAAGTTCTTGACTAGAAAAGTAATAGCTCAGTAATAGATCATCATTCATACAGAAGGCAGTGAAACAAGTGATGCAGTACATGAGAATAAAGCAAAGGCTTGGATGTGTGTATCACCCCCAATCCCTGGGAAGGGTTGAGAGAGTGAATGGCACGCCCAACTGCTATTCAGGTAGAGGGAAGCACCACATGGTATCATCTTAACCATTGTACTAAAGTACCGCGAAGGGACATTATACCAGACCATGAGGAGGAATCCCATCCTGGGGAAACCGTGGATGGAGAGCCCCTGGAGGAGCCCGCAGAAGAGGGGTCTTAGGGTGAATAAACTCTGTTTCCAGACTGTTTGGTTACTCAGGTTGCGGTTGATCAGCTGTGAACCATGGCAAATCCTGCTGGCTCAAGGGACAAACATGGAAGAGGCCCAAATGGGGACCTCACCACTAACAAATTGGAAGACATCCTGGGCTAACAACCAAACGTCACAAAAGGAGGGTAACTATGAGACACATGGTAGCATAATATAACCAGAAAAGGTTTGGTTTGTCAAATGTTCGGTGAGCAATGTTGTGCATTTATTCCCAACACTTCACCTGAAGGGAGTTTTACTCTCGCCATGAATAAACTGAAGAATTTGATAAGGGAAGTAACGGCTGCTGCGGGCAGAGGAGCCCACACATGGGATTGGTTAGAGGGTAGCATAGGAAGAGCCATGCTTACGAAAATAGGGATAGAGACAGGAACAGGGCTCGGATAGTTGGAAAAATCCTCTGTTGTTTGCTTCCAGTACTGAGAACATTTATTACTAAAGTGCTGATTGATCAGACATCCGTCCAGGCTGCAGTCAGGCAGGCAGCGGTTGTGACGTATCGGTGGTTGGCAAACCAGGAGAGTATGTCACAGCTGCTGGTCTCCCCTATAAAGGACATGGAGGACCCCTCGACTGCCTGTAATATAATCCTGATTGTGTCCATTCTGAAGCAGCATGCAGAGCCCACGCACAGATGGTTCTGCATATCAACAGCTGGCAAGCAACTGTTAAGAGGATGCCCCACCGCCCCAGCCCGGCACTGCAGTTGCCTGGCGTTCTTAGGGCTGGTAAGGGTGGTGGAAGAGCTGTGTACAATACTGCACAGCTAAAGAAAAAAGAAGACATCCACGAATAGAAGATGTTTTCTTCAGTGTATTTGCAGTGTATTGTCTGTATTTTACTTTTGGCTATATGAAAGATTATTTGATAACCATCTTCTCTGTTTATGACACAGAAGAGATGGTTTTGCATAATTGTATCCATCATGTATATCATTGAGGGTAAACAGTTTTTTCTGATAATCAAATATAACCATGTTTGACAATGTTTGCAACTCATGTAAGCACGTAGCCCCTAATAGGATGGGGCCCTATGGGAGATGTTTATCTAATTGCTAGCTCTAATTTTGCGTTTGGGGCTTTGTAGCCCCAAATGGGGGATATGTAGTATAATTTTAAGATTATTTTTAAGGGAATCAATGAATAAGTAAACATGTCTTTGTGTTAAGTATGCCACAATTAGAACCATATGTGGAGGACATGAAGGGGGCTCCTTCCATCAATCACCTATAGACAAGGAATGCAGAGGTCAAATCAACCTCATGAAATATACTGTATGTTGCATGAAGACAAGATATAACAAGATATTGTGACTTATTTAGACATCATATAAACAATGTATTCAGACAATATAAATAAGAGTGAGAGCATGTTTCAACAGAGAGGCCTCTGAAAAGCCAAAGGGCTGTGGGGCTCACATTGTTTGCGATCATGGTGCCGCCCCTTGCGGCTGCCGGCGCGGGCGCTCTGTGTCGCCTACGCACTTTTTTTTTTTTTTTTTTTGTAATCACAATGTCCGTCAAAAATGCATCGGAAGTGATCTCCTATGGCCACGATGCACTCGTGGATATAAAGACTTCCTTGAAAGAACAATTTTGGGACTTTTTATCCGCGGATCGAGAATGGCCTGGATTTTGTGCGCCAACGCTCTCAACAACAACGAAGCCGCTATTCCACTGCTGGGCCCACAGAGGACGCACCGTGGTAAACCAGGCGACATTGGGGTCAGAATGAGGACGCAATCTTACCGTCCACCTCTGCTAAGCATCCTTCTTGCAAACATTCAGTCACTTGAGAAGATGGGCGAACTTCAAGCGAGGATTACATTCCAACGGGATACGAGAAACTTTTGTGTCCTCAGCCTGACTGTTAAGTTATAACTGGTTATGTTTAATTATATTATTTTTCTCCCACTTTTCTCTCACATTTAGGTAGTCTAGTCCTAAGTTATCGATTAATAATACTAATAATAACGATAATAATGTTGAAGCAGTGCAAGAGGGCAGCATCGAGCCACCTTGTCAGCTCAGGCTCCGGGCGTGCAGGTAGGGAGAGAGAGAGCAGCTTTTATGTGGGCTGGGAGGTGTGGATTCCTTTTGTTTGCTCAGTAGGGTGTGCTCCTGCAGGGGGAAATAAACCCATGGAAGAGCTACTCAATGCCTAGGTAACCGCAGAGACGCTATTGGTATGTACACTCATTTGTATTAATGCATTTGATCTGTGAGTAGATTTATGTTTGATCCATGGGAGTAATGTGACCAGTTTAACTAAATACTGCTTGATTTGGTTTGTTTAATGGGATTAAAAGGTCAGGTTAAAAACGTTCAGATTTAAAATGTTGTTCATGTTGTTTAAAATTGAGATAAATAGTATTTAAAAGAGGCATAAAGAGGAACATGCTAAACAGTTTAAATGTTCTTAAAATAAATGTAATATTAATAAAAAATAGTAATTGATGGGAATTTTATTACTATTATTTTATTACTTTATACTTTGCTATGTTGTGTAACCATGACCATATAAACTTGTGTGTCCTCATATATCCTTGAAAATCTTTGTAATCATATATCAGCACACAGTGTAACTTCCCACAAACAGTCCGCAGCTGCGGAGAACAACACGCACCCTTTCAACCATCAGAGTTTACGAATCTGTGATGCCAGACTGACCATATACTGTATATTGTTTCTGACTTCCCAAAATAAACTGTTTTCCCCAGGGAGCTGCTTTAAGCACACCTCTGATCCTAACCTTGTATAACCAGCCCTTGCACGAGATAATAAATTCACTTTGAGACCAAAAAATGTTTACCCTCATCATTGTTTATTAGAAACCAGGGCAATCAACAAAATAATTTTTCGAACAAACTTGGCTCCCAACGTGGGGCTCCAACATCCTTGGTTGCACAGACTGAAAGACCTCCACCTTTGTGGCACGGTGGCGCAGTGCATTGCACTGCTGCCTCACAGCAAGAAGGTCCTGGGTTTGATTCCCGCCTGGGGCGCTGTTGGCACCGTGCTCCGGCGGGTTATCTCCCAAATAGGAGCCTTTCTGTGTGGAGTTTGCATGTTCTCCCCGTGCTCACATGGGGTTTCCTCCACCTCACGTCAGTAAGGACCCCCACCAAAAACATGCACCCATCATTGTCTCACCAGCAATGGACATTTATCACCTGGTCCCCAGGCGCGTCCACATATGCTGCCCACTGCTCCTGGCTGTGCCCCCGGAGGAAGGACAAGCCAGGATGGGTCAAAAGCAGAGAATCCATTTCACCGGCCACCATCCAAAGCGTGTGTGTGTGCAAGCATAGTGTTGTGTGATAAATAAAGGCTCTTTCTTGTTTCTCTCTTTTTTTCTTAATAAAAGGGATTTGGAAATAGGGAGGCAAACTCTCACTGGCGGAGAACCAGGTGACAGTCCTGTGCGAACCAACCCAGAGGAAATGGTAAAGTCTCATATAAAATAATTCTCATATAAAAATTATTTTCGCTATAAAACAATTAATTTCAATAGTTTGTACTAATTAACTAAACTGTCCGCTCGTTCAGGTCAGTGACCCGAGGTGCTTAAAAAGATAAAGGTGATCATAGTCTTGGAGACATAGCCTTATCTTAAGGAAATCAATACTGAGGCAGTTTGGAACTGTTTAAGAAGGTAAAGGTGATCATAGTCTTGAAGACTTAGCATTAACCTAAAGACACAAGGGACAGCGAAGATAGTCACGATAAATAACCATGGGTAACAAAAACTGAAATCACGGGAAGCGATCTCAAAGGAGATCTTAAATTTATGCATAAGAAAGACAAAAGAAATTCAAAATACTATTATAAGTGGAGTAAGAAATATGGGTTCAGAGGGAAGTTGAATGTGGAGGAATGTAATCAGTTTGTGGCTGATATTGCAAAGGAGGCAAGGGATAAAAAGAAAGACAAAGAAAAGTTAGGTTTTGAGGAAGCAAAACAATGGCTGGAAGAGGCTAGAAAGAGAAGGGGCACAAATGGAAACAAACAGGAAAAAACGGAAACTAACGCTTTTATGCATACTGGAGACAATAAAGTATTTTACAGACGACAACTCGGACCACAGCCGGAACCTCCTCCATAGCAAGATCCGTCACTCCTCACTCCTTAAATGCCCTCCTGCTCCCTTCCTCGCCAAGAACCCGACCCTCCAACTCCAACAATATACCTGGACTTACAAGACAACGCGGCCGAGATCCCGATGGCCACGTCAACACCCAACCCACCCCAAACGCGATAAGGTAAAACATTCTTTAATCCTTCAAGTGACAATGGGCCATATGCCCAACAGTTAAAAAAAATTAATAAATATATCGATTCTTAAACAGGTTAAGGCCCAACATCTCTGGTTTTGTAAAAAATAAATTGGTGGGATGGAAAATGTGCGCCCTTGCTAATGTTAAAACTTATGCTATGCATGCTGAAGAACTAGAATTGAGCAAGAGACCAATAACGAAGATATTTGTCGTAAAAGATTCAAGTTGTGAGAAAGTCTACAATGATGGTTTGTGTGGTGCTTCTGCTTCTGTTATGTTCCGAGGCGACCAAAATACCAGAGGCCGAGGACAAGGAGTACGGTTCTGAGGCGAAGGGGGGGAGAGGAGCAGTGGGAGGAGGCAACAGGGTAGATTACAGATGTTTCATCTATGGAAAGAGGCATCACTGGGCCTGTGATTGCCCTCAAAGGAGAAATGGATCTCAGGATGGGGGAGACAACAAGACTGACACTGCACGACTGATCGACTGCAAGGACAAAAATACAGAGCCGAGCCATCTATTAGGAAGAGATGTGATGACCAAATTAAAAATCAACATGATGCCTAGAGCTCCAACACTCCAGACCCCAGCACACTTCTTAACGATATCGATCCAGGACACAAGTATTTTAGAGCCATCGACTTAGCAAATGCTTTCTTTTCTATACCAATTGAGAAAGCATCACAGTTCTGGTTTGCATTTACCTATCACGGAAAAAGGTGGACTTGGACCAGATTGGCACAAGGATATACTGAAAGTCCAACCATATTTTTCGTGGTGATGAGTGCAAATCTAGAAAGGTTTGATTCTCCAAAAGTTGGCAAAATTTTACTTTACGTAGATGACATTTTGCTTTGCTCAAAAACTAAATCAGAATGTAAAACAGATACTGTAGCTCTGTTGCAATTTCTAAATGAACAAGGGCATAAGGCCAGTAAAAATTAATTACAATTATGCAGAAAGGAGGTGCGATACTTGAGCTATAATATCAGTCGGGAGACAGCACGATGACGGAAGCAAAAAAGCCGTCCTTAACACACCAAAACCTGTGACAAAGAAGCACATGATGCAGTTTCTGGGCATGACAAATTTCTGTAGGCAATGGATCCCTAGTTATGCCGAAAGCACCCAACCACTATTAAATTTAATCTATGGGAACCCAATGGCAGCACAGGAAAAGATAAAATGGACTGACAAGGCAGAGATGGCCTTCACAAAAAAAAAACAGGCCTTAGTGTCGTGCTGTTACAGGAACATGGCAGCAAACAAAGACAAATAGCTTACTACTCTACTAAACTCGATGCAGTTGCAAGGGCCTTACCGCCCCGTTTACAATCTGTAATAGTGGCAGCCTTGGCAGTATCCTCTGCCACAATCGTCCTGTACCGACCTTTAACCTTAAAAGTACCACATGCAGTATCAGTAGTATTATTGCAGCACAAACTGTCCTACCTCTCACCGGCTGGACACTTGTCTTGCATGACAGTATTGTTATCACAACCTAATATGGTCATAGAAAGGTTCACTACTCTGAACCCTGCTACACTATTGCCTACAGCCCATGATGGTGTGCCGCATGACAGAGATAGATAAAGTAATGATGCCCAGAGCAGACTTACAAGACACAGCATTAGATAAATCTGATCTAATAATGTATGTCGATGGCTCATGTCGAAAGAAGCCCGATGGATCCAACAAATCGGGTTTTGCTGGAGTGACAAACACAGATCTATTATCAGCCAAACCACTACCATTAGACTACAATGCCCAAGCCGCTGAACTTATTGGGCTCACTGAAGCATGCAACCTGGGAAAAGGGAAAAGAGTGACAATTTTTACAGATAGTGCATATGCCTTCTCTACCATTCATGTGTTTGCAGCCCAATGGAAAAATAGGGGAATGGTAACGTCGACAGGAAAACCAATCCTCCACAAAGATACTTATACTACATCTTTTAGATGCCATCCTCCTGCCTACATAAGTAGCTATTTGTAAATGTGCAGTACATATGAGAGGGACAGATGACATAACAGGAAATTGCAAAGCTGAAGAAGCAGCCAAAGCAGCAGCTCAACATGTACTAACAGATGTGGTGTTTCTAACCCAAGAACAAAAGAAAAGAAAAAGACAAATGGAAAAAATATAATGCATCTACAGTGGGGGAAAAAAAATGTTGATCCCTCACTGATTTTGAAAGTTTGCCCACTGACAAAGAAATTAACGGTCTATAATTGTAGTGGTAGTTTGGTAGGTTTATTATAACAGTGAGAGACAGAATATCAAAAAGAAAATCACAATAAATAAAATGTATAAATTATTTTACATTTCATTGAATGAAATAAGTATTTGATCCCCTATCAAAACATGACTTAGTACTTGGTGGAGAAACCCTTGTTCGCAAGTACAGAGGTCAGACGTTTCTTGTAGTTGATTATCAGGTTTGCACACATCTCAGGAGGAATTTTGGACCACTCCTCTTTTCAGATCCTCTCCAAATCTTTAAGGTTTTGAGGCTGTCGCTTGGCAACTCGAAGTTTTAGCTCCCTCCACAGATTTTCTGTAGGATTAAGGTCCGGAGACTGGCTAGGCCACTCCATGACCTTAATGTGCTTCTTTTTGAGCCCCTCCTTTGTTGCCTTGGCTGTATGTTTTGGCTCATTGTCGTGCTGAAAGACCCATCCACGACCCATATTTAGTGTCCTGGCTGAGAGAAGGAGGTTGTCACCAAGGATTTCACGGTACATGGCCCCATCCATCTTTCCCTCGATGCGGTGAAGTCGACCTGTCCCCTTAGCAGAGAAACACCCTCAAAGCATAATGCTTCCACCTCCATGCTTGACGGTGGGGATGGTTTTCTTGGGGTCATAGTCAGAATTCCTCTTCCTCCAAACACGGCGAGTCGCATTGATACCAAAGAGCTCGATTTTGGTCTCATGTGACCAGATCACTTTCTCCCAAGCATTGTCTGAATCATGTTATACGCGAACTGGAAGTAGACTACCAACCACCACATTAAAAATTAAAGGTCTTGATTTGGAATTTCTTGTGGATTCAGGTGCTGCCCGTTCTGTTGTTAGTGCAAGCGATTCCCCGCTCACTCCCACACTCAGCACAGACACATGCACTGTCATAGACTGTGCCAATACTCGCATGCGCAAAACACCTTACGGAGCCTCTGAACTGTTCCACCGCAAACCGATACCTCAAACACAAACGTATCTGATTAACCTCCTAGGCCGAGATTTAATGTGTGCATTTGGCATTAGTGTGATATAACGTGACGGCCGTCTCGTTGTCACTTTTCTACCAGAAAACCCACTCTACCCTCTCGTGACATGCACTATTTTCAAATGGCGTATTATTGATCCCATTTTCGCCGCCAACTTGTTAAAAACGGCTCGAATGAAGCCTCTGTGCAACTGACCGACGATCCTGACTACCTGCTTCAATGGACTGATATTTCACCACAAACAGAAACTCTCACATTGTGTAATTTGTACTACAACTGTTCCCATGCAGCATGCTCCGTTTCTCTCAGTATACCACAACTGTCAAAATTGACATGGGTCCAGCCACCACATGTTTTACTCGCGAAACCCCCCTCCACAACGGAGCCAGGTACCTGGGTCCCTGGCTCCTTTCTACTTTAAGTGCCTCGGACTGGGAACCCTCTACCTCCATGCTCAACACGCTTTACAGCCCGTCCACCGACATCTACACCACACCACTGCAGCACGTTACACTCTTCTTCTTCTTCTTCTTCTACACCCGTCGAACGATTTACGCTGTGAACCGATGCAGATAACATCTCTCCATTTATAGGCGTATTAACAGAAGACGATTGAAGAACCATTCCACAATGTCTTTGGGCACCTGGTCCCGCTGATATCGGGTGAATAAAAGACACCACTCCCTATGTGGTTCAACAAAAGGGATCTTATTTCCCCCGTCAATCGCAATACCCCTTTTCGCACGACACTGTAGACGGCATAACCCCCGTTTTCAATGCTCTCGCGAAAAATGGTATCGTCGTCCTAATTACCAATCCGCCTGTAAACACTCCAATCTTTCCAGTAAAGAAGGCTGCCGTTGAAGACAATCAAACTCATACAAATTGGCGCTTTGTCCAAGATTTGCGACCTGTCAACGATGCTGTTGTACCATGTGCTCCTGTCGTTGCAAACCCACACACACTCTTCACCCAACTTCCCCCAGGAGCGGCCTGTTTCTCTGTTTTTGACCTGAGTAATGCTTTTTTCTCTGCCCCTATGGCCCCTGAAAGTCAGTTTTGGTTCGCCTTCACTTTTGCGGGTTCCACTTGGACATGGACTAGGCTGCCTCAGGGCTCTACGGACAGCCCAACCGCTTTCCACGCTGCCCAAGCACATAACCTCGCTAAGTTTACACCTCCGGCTGGTTCCACTATTTTGCAGTATGTAGACGATCTCCTCATTGCCAGCACATCCACACAACTCAGATACAGACAACACAGATAGACTTGCTCTCTTACACTTTCTCGCTGACAACGGCTATTGATCTCCCACAAACAAAACGCCAACTCATGTCTTTTCTCAGCACTATGTCATACTGTCGCCAATGGATTCCTGATTATGCATCACGTGAGGCCCCCCTGTCTGCGCTTGTCCATGCCTCCGATCTGAGTCCGACTGATGCGGTGACATGGACACCCGAGGCTCGAGCGGCCTTCACTGATCTGAAACATTCCCTTACTGTCACACCCACACTCGGTTTCCTTGACTATAGAGTCCCGTTTACTCAGTTTGTGGATCAAAAGGGTGGATATATGATATCGGTGCTGTGTCAACCCCAGGGGGGAAAACTCCGCCTGGTGGCATATTTCTCTTCTAAATTAGACCCTGTAGCAGCTGGACTCCCGGCATGCTTACGTGCTGTGACCGCAGCGGAAAAGGCAGTAACAGCTGCCGCGCGGTATGTGGGCTACTTACAGTGCACGCTGATGGTGCCCCACACTGTGGAATTGATCCTACAAACTGGTAAACCAGCACAAATGACACCACAAAGATTTTTGCATTATAATGTGCGTCTGCTTGACATGTCAAACATAAAAATCCAACGCTGTTCCCCACTCAACCCAGCCACATTACTCGCCCCCACTGACGTCACAGACAATGAAACATCACACGACTGCTCACAAACCATGGAGATTGCATGCAGGCCTAGGGTTGAGCTGTGAGGACCATATCCCTGACGCAGATCTCACCCTCTGTGCGGACGGATCGGCTTCACGATGCAAAGATACAGGTCAATCAAATGTAGGTTTTGCCGAGCTGGCTGAGGGACAAAGGGTGAATGTCTACTCGGACAGCTGCTATGCCTTTGGTTTGGTGCATGACTTCGGCGCCCTGTGGGAGCAGAGTGGATTTATGACGTCATCAGGAAAATCCATCCCTCACCACACACTTGGGAAAGAACTTTTAGCTGCAATTCAGCTCCCCAGGGAAATTTCTGTGATGAAATGTGCTGCACACACCCAAAACACAGAGTCCGTCACACAAGGAAATGCTCTGGCTGACGCGTGCGCAAAAGAAGCAGCTGTTATGGGCCCAGTGCATTTGTTTGTGGTGACGGACCTGAACACTGACAATGACCCCACTGAAATGGCTACCGTTACCGAGATCCAGATGCGAGCTACAAACACAGAATGACAGAAATGGAAAGTTAAGGGCTCCACATTTTCCAACCAAATCTGGTACGGGCCTAATGGTCTACCCTGTCTGCCTACTGCTGTGTACCTCCTATTCATCAAAACAGCGCACGGCCTTGATCACGCCTGACACGATGCAATAGTGAGAGCAATACCTGAGGTTTGGTATGCTCCAGGAATCCAAACAGTCGACCAGTCGTGGTTATCAAACTACATGATCTGTGCACGTCACACCCCACAGGGCACAGCCCAACTGTCTGTACTAACTCAACCAACTCCATCACAACCGTTTCAAACTCTGATGCTTGATTTCATAGAACTCACCCCATGACAAGGAAAAAAGTAGTGTCTACCCATCGTCTGTATGTTCTCTAAATGGGTTGATACTTTCCCTACTAAAAACCAGTCCGCTCTTACGGTTGCAAGAATTCTCCTCCATGAAGTCATACCCCGATAGGGAATTCCAAGGAAAATATCTAGTGATAATGGCTCTGCTTTCGTCGCTGATATCTTAGCCCAACTCACAAAGCTCTGGACATTAACATGCGACACCGCTGTGCATATCACCTGGCTAGTGGAGGCACCATAGAACGCGAAAACGGTACCATAAATAGCAAACTGGCTAAAATGTGTGAACACACCGGACTCCCTTGGATCGATTGTCTCCCTCTTGTTTTGTTTTTCATGCACACATGCTCTCGTGATCGGTACAAGATCTCCCTATACAAACTCGCGTATGAACGTCCACCTTATATCGGGATGCACCACAGCAAGGCCACACTGACCGGCGTTGATGATGACATTGTAAATTACTGCAAAGCTCTGTCACTTGCCATGTCAACTCTGTCCTCCCAGGTGAAAGCAGCTCAACAGCCGCCTGAGTTCGAACCCCTCCATCAGTTCCAACCTGGGGACAGGGTCCTCGTAAAGAATCTACGAGGATCAACTTGGCACAATCCCCGTTTCCTGAGACGGTTCCAAGTCCTGCTTGTCACCAAGGTCGAAGGCCGAGCCTCCTGGATCACGCCTCCCACTGTAAGAAAGTTCCTACTCCCCTCTAGCTACTCGCTGAGGAGACAACGTGAGTGTGCGCGGAACGCTGCTCACCCTGCAACTGCAATGGGACCACGTCAACCACACCTGCGGCCATGGCACCCTTTCCGCCAAACAGGGTTTTGTGGCCTACAAGACATTATTTGTTTCCTACTCATCATTGCTATAATTGTTGTTGTCCCCATATACACTGCTGCTAATGTCTCTTCCCCTTTCAAACTGCGCGTCAGATGAACCCTATTAGATCACTTAGATCACGATTGGCTTCCTAATAAAGTTCACAATGTATAGGCCACTAACCTATGGTGGCGCTAGGTCAATTACACCGCTCACCACTCCAATCATGCTAACTGCTATGTCTGTACTCATATGTCACCCTTTTCACGATCGCCGAAGGTTACCGCCATTCCCCTTACTGCAACCAAAGAAATGTGTGTTTTGGAAGGAGTTACTGAAGGGGTTTACAGCACTAACATGGTCACCCCACAGTCCCCTCCATCGTTGGAAATCTGCTCCTCATTTGATAAAGCCTGGCCCACAGCAGTCGAGCAGGCAGTTCTGGCTGTTGCAAGCCAGGCGCTGGGCTTGATACTTGCTACGTTGCTAATGGTTCCCTACATGGGTCAAATACATATCGACCTGTGCATGCACATACACAGCGTTCTAAATTATTATGCAAATTGGATTTAAGTGTCATAAACATTTAATTTTTTGTTTTTCAATTAAACTCATGGATGGTATTGTGTCTCAGGGCTCTTTGGATCACTGAAATCAATCTCAGACACCTGTGATAATTAGTTTTCCAGGTGAGCCCAATTAAAGGAAATCTATTTAAGAAGGATATTCCACATTATTAAGCAGGCCACAGGTTTCAAGCAATATGGGAAAGAAAAAGGATCTCTCTGCTGCCAAAGGCGTCAAATAGTGCAATGCCTTGGACAAGGTATGAAAACATTAAATATTTCACGAAAACTTAAACGTGATCATCGTACTGTGAAGAGATTTGTGGCTGATTCAGAGCACAGACGGGTTGGTGCAGTTAAAGGCATAATGAGGAAGGTTTCTGCCAGACAAATTCATCGGATTAAGAGAGCAGCTGCTAAAATGCCATTACAAAGCAGCAAACAGGTATTTGAAGCTGCTGGTGCCTCTGGAGTCCCGTGAACCTCAAGGTGTAGGATTCTCCAGAGGCTGAGGTGTGAAAATGACCTCGGCAAAGTTTATAGAGTTTCTGACTGACCACTTTCTTCCGTGATACATAAAGAAAAACCGTGCCTTGCGTAGCAAAATCATCTTCATGCATGACCATCTCATGCTGCAAAGAATACCTCTGTGTCATTGGCTGCCATGGGCATAAAAGGAGAGAAACTCATGGTGTGGCCCCCATCCTCCCCTTATTGAGAACCTTTGGTGCATCCTCAAGCAAAATATCTATGAGGGTGGGAGGTAGTTTGCATCAAAACAGCAGCTCTGGGAGGCTATTCTGACATGCTGCAAAGAAATTCAAGCAGAAACTCTCCAAAAACACACAAGTTTAATGGATGCAAGAATAGTGAAGGTGATATCAAAGAAGGGGTCCTATGTTTTTGAATGAAATAGCTTTTGATTTAGGTCAATATGACATCCCAGTGCTGCAAATTCAACAAATGACCATTTTCAGTTCTTTAAAACCTATAAAATGTTTTCAAACTATGTTGTACATAATAATTTGGAACAGTGCATTTTGAGTTTTTTAATTTTGAAAAAAATACTGTCATCATTGGGAGGTTTGTTTAATAACATTCAAATTATACCCTAATGGTTGATGACTTGAAAATTATAATGACTGTCATTTGCATCGACTATTGAGGAAAATCAGAGAAAAATATAATTTGCATAATAATTTGGAACGCGGTGTACTTTACCCTCCTGAGAATATAACTGTCCCAAACAGTATTAATAAAATATATGTTCCCGGCACTACAACACATAGTACTGGCTCAGCTGCCGGCCTTAATGGCACTACTACTAAACTACACTACTAAACAGGTTTTCTGGTTATGTGGCCATAATGCATACACCCATCTTCCAGTCAGCTGGAATGGCATTTGTGCCCCAGTTTGGCTGGCCAATCACTCCTTTATCATCTCAATTTTCAACAACACTGCTGACGTCTGCGCCACATGCATTTAATGCCCGCTACCAACCCTTAGCCCCCATGACCCTGTTTGGGGCTCAGATGTCCCAGAGGATCACAAATTATGGACCGTGGGCTAAAAGGTCCTACTCTCGCTCTTTCCTTCGACCGGGGTTGGTAAAACTATGCTCCGCATTGAAACTTTACATTATCAATTTACCACCTTTGTGAACTAATTTCTCCTCATAACCAACACCAGGACACAAGAACATTGCGCACTCCGCCTATTGTCCCTCCAAAACCGCATGGTGTTAGACCAGCTTACAGCAGCACCAGGTGGGGTCTGCGTCCTCGTCGGAACGGCTTGCTGACTTTTGTCCCCGACAACAGCCATGTCATAGACCAAACTTTACATAGGCTTACCCAATTGCGCGACGTCACTCTCAAGGAGGAGGTCAATGACACTCAGAGTGGGTTCTGGTGGTTTCACATGAATTGGCGCCACCGCTTTAGTTTCTATGCCTTTGTTTTGTTTGTATAATACCATTACTACGCCGCCTGACCACCCAAATCATTAAGACCGTTGTTGCCATCCATTTTGTCGACCCTGAGCCCCCTCAGGAATCTTGGTCTCCCCCTTATGCAGGCCTTGACGACAATTTCGATACCACCTCCTCACAGGACACCCGAGTTTAAAACCACACATGACGCATTACATTGAATCTTCATGAATTTGTAGTGTTGATGTTTTTTCTGGTTTGCTCAGAAGTTATATATATATATATATATATATATATATATATATATATATATATATATATATATATTTTAGGTTTATGACATCTCTAATAGCGACTCCCGCATGTAATTTACTATTTTATACTTTGCCTGATTTTGTATCCCACACAGGTTGTGACAAGTTGATTTGAATCTTTGTGAATTAGCACCACTGATGTATTACATAATCATTTCAAGCATTTATTATAATGTCAATTATTTTTAGAGCTTATTACATAATAATTTTAAGCATTTATTACAATGTCAATCATTTTAAGCAATCATTTTAAGAGCTTATTATATAATCATTTTAAGCATTTATTATAATGTCAATCATTTTAAGTGTTTATTACGTAATCATTTTAGGCATTTATTATAATGATCATTAGTTGTTTCATTCTGATGTTCATTGGATTTTGTGTCGTGCTATGATTTTGAAGGAGGTGGGGGTGCAGCAAATGGCATGTTTGGTGCAACCTGAATTTTCCTCTTTGCTTCCCTCCTTAGAGGGAATTTCCTTTGGAAATGGGGATCTGGCTCTCTCTGTCTTGCTTTTGTTGTGTTTTTTAGTTGTTGTGATGTTTCACATTTCATGTTTTAGTATTTACATTTTCCATAGTTTTATTATCCTTATGTTTATATGGTTTAAATGGGTGGAATGTAACAAAATAATGTCACAATATATACATATATAAATCTATGTAATCACAAATGTATATGCACACACATAATGACGAACGCAACTTCATAGAACCCCAGTCACATATTTTCCATTATTCACATAGTTTCCACAGACATCCAAGCCTTGGAGTCCAGACCCAGATATCAGTATTTAAGCCTCACCTAGACGCAGAGTTCACCAATGACCAGTAACGCCAAACTGACTACATATTGTTTCTGACATCCTATAATAAACTGTTCAACTCAGAGAGCTGCTCAATAGCACATCTCTGATCCCACCCATGTACAAGTAAAACCAAAGTCTATCTGCCTCTTTATTTAAGACCACCGATTGACAAACTGCAGATTAAAGTGACCCTTTAATTCCAAAACAAATCTTTGTCATGGACTGGTCTGATTTCCTGTCGTGGTACCCTAGTACAGTGGTTAAGATGATGCCATGTGGTACGTCCTTCTACCTGATTGGCAGTTGGCATCACTGTGACCACCTTGTAGGGACTCTCTTGCCTTGATTCATTCCGTCGTCTCCTGAAGACCGGCAGATAGACCAGCTCTACAGGTTCCACCCCCTTGGTGGCCCCTTGGTGGCGCCCCCTTTTTCTGTTGGTATATAAACTTATGTATGGCAGTTTGTTGTTTTATATATTCCTTTATTTCCATTTGCAATTGCTCCAACAGAGGTCCCCTATTTGGTCCTCCAATGGTGCAGGAATGGGTCGACCCCGTGAGCATTTCATGCGGAGTTAGATGCGTCCTTCTGTTAGCCTGCATGCAATAACTCATTAGTGCCAGTAGTAGTGCATCTACCCAATTCAGTTAAGCGCTTGCACAAATTGTTTATTTTTGCCTTGGGTGTCCCATTCACCCTTTCCACTATTCCCTGTGACTGAGGATGGTACACACAACCTAACCTTGGTTTGACATGCAGCTGCTGTATCACTTGTTTTACTGTTTTCTGGATAAAAGCTGAGCAATCATCCAAGTTAATCTCTGTCGGAATTCCAAACCTCGGCATGACTTCTCTTGACTGCTCCTACCCAACTGCTGAATCTATCAATGACTACTCATATGTAAATTTTTCCATTTACCTACCTGAATGGTCCCTTAGGTGTCGTGATTTTTTTTTCTCACGTTGTTTTTTGCACATACCCCACATTCATTTAGTTGATTATAAACCATTGTTTGCAAGTATGGTGACCAAAAACCTTGTTTTCTGATTTTTCTCACTACTTCCCCCCCTTGCGCAGTGGTCAAAACCATGCACATTAGTGGTAAGTAAACTTACAACGTCGTTGCTGCCAACAACAGCAACAGCAATGCAAATGCAAAGGTTAGAGATGGTTAACTTGAGGTATAAGTTTAAAGATGGTTTTGTTTAGGTATAATGTTTTAGATGGCTAAATTAAAGTATGAGGTAAGAGAGGGTTAAGTTTAGGTATAAGGTTAGCAGCAGCAACAACACCAGCAGCAACGACAACACCAGCAGTGACAACACCAGCACCAACAAAAACAGCAGCACCAGCAGCAACAACAGCGGCAGCAAAAACAGATACAACAACTGGAACAGCTGCAGCACAGACTGTCAGAGCCATCAAGGATATCTCAGTGCGAACAATCTGAATTCCCTAATCCAAATCAGGTAAAGTTGGGAAACGATTCAACAAAGGAAGGCACACACAAAGATGTCACCAGAACCAAAAGTGGTAGCCCTCAACTGAAAAGTAAATTCCAACAGTGTGCACCATCTCATTTCAATCCAGTCACGGTGTTTTTATTAGCGTCCCTAAATTACGGGTCCAGATTTTATTCACACCTCGGGAGGGAGATCCTTTTGACCCTCTCTCTCCAAAAACACACCCCTCTTATGATCCTCTCACTGTAATCTCAAAACAGAAACAACAACAACAGCAACAGAAACAGCAGCATCAGCCACAGAAACAGCAACAACAGCAGTAGCAGAAGCAACATCAACACCAGTAGCAACAACAAAAACAACAGCAAAAATAGCAACAGCAATGCACATGCAAAGACGTTACCGGAACCGGAAGTTTTAGCTCTCACCGAAATCGGAAAGGTCACTCCGGTTAGAGATGTTAGAGATGGTTAAATAGAGGTATAAGGTTAGAGATGTTTAAGTTAAGGTATAAGGTTAGAGATGGGTAACTTTAGGTATAAGTTTAGAGATGGTTATGTTTGTTAGGAGGTGTGCTGAGTGAACCCAGGTGCAGAGAACAAGGCAGAGGCGAGGTGGCAAAAATAGAGGTTTTACTCAAAACAAGTACAAAACTGGGCAAAAACAAATAAGAAGTCTCGGGAGCTTGGGACAAGAGCGTTGTCATGAGGTTAGACAAACTCAAGACTGAGCGCCCGAGGACACAAACGACAGGGTCTAAATAGGGACGACCAAACGAGACACAGGTGAAACATATCATCTAATGAGGCAGGGTAATCAGGAACAGAAATAGGTGAAGCAGAGCAACCTTGAAAAGGCAGTACTGGCGGCATCTAGTGGCTGATGCTGGTAGGACCCGGGCGAACCCTGACAGGACCCCCCCGTCTAGGAACGGCTCCCGACGTTCCTCCAGGGAGTGTCGGGTGGCGACGGCGGAAATCCTGGATCAGAGAGGGGTCCAGGATATCCCGGGCCGGAACCCAGGAGCGCTCCTCCGGCCCGTAACCCTCCCAGTCCACCAGGTATTGCAGGGCCCTGCGGACCCGGCGGGAGTCCAGGAGCTGGCGGACCGTGTAGGCGGGCTGACCGTCGATGATGCGAGGCGCCGGAGGAGGCCTCGTGGTGGGCGCCAAGGTGCTGGTGACCACCGGTCGGAGCCGCGACACGTGGAAGGTGGGGTTTATCCTCATCGACCTGGGGAGCAGAAGACGGTATGCGGCAGGATTGACCCGCCGCACGATCTTGAAGGGCCCAACATACCGTGGCGCGAGCTTGCGTGATTCCACCCGTAATGGAAGGTCCCTGGTGGACAGCCAGACCCTCTGGCCCGGACGGAGCATAGGCTCTGGTCTGCGCCGTCGGTTGGCCTGGATCTGCTGCTGCCGGGATGTCCTCAGCAGGGCCTGACGAGCCCTCTGCCAGGTCCGTCGGCACCGCTGGACAAACCGCTGGGCTGACGGCACTCCCACCCCCGCCTCCTGCTCCTGAAACAGAGGAGGTACGTACCCAAACTGGCACTCAAACGGGGACATGCCAGTGGAAGAGCAGCGCAGAGTGTTGTGAGCGTATTCCGCCCACACTAGATGGTCGCTCCAGGAGGCAGGGTTGGAGGACACGAGGCACCTCAGTGTTGTCTCCAGGTCCTGGTTGACCCGCTCAGTCTGGCCATTGGATTGCGGGTGGAAACCGGAGGACAGGCTGACGGAGGCGCCGAGGAGCTGGTGGAATGCTTTCCAGAACCGGGATGCAAACTGCGGACCGCGGTCTGACACCACGTCCAGGGGCAGGCCGAACACCCTGAAAACGTGCTGCACCATGAGCTCAGCAGTCTCCAGAGCTGAGGGGAGCTTGGGCAGAGGAATAAAACGGCAAGCCTTGGAGAACCGGTCTACAACGACAAAGATGACAGTGTGGCCCCGAGACGGTGGAAGGCCGGTGATGAAGTCCACTGAGAGGTGTGACCAGGGCCGACTGGGGATGGGAAGGGGATGCAGCAGCCCCATGGGACGTGACCGGGGGTTCTTGTTCTGGGTGCAGATGGTGCAGGCAGCGACGAAGGACCGGACGTCCTGCTCCATGGTAGGCCACCAGAAACGCCTGCGGAGGAACTCGAGGGTCCTGGAGATCCCCGGGTGGCCAGTGAGGCGGGATGAATGCCCCCATTGCAGGACTTGTGATCGGACAGCCTTCGGGACAAACAGGTGACCCGGGGGCCCGTTGCCGGGATCCGCCTCCCTCCTTTGGGCCTGCCGGACCTGCGTCTCGATTCCCCAGCGGACCGGAGCCAAGATGCAGGAGCTCTGGAGAATGGGCTCGGGGAGTTCAACCAGCTCAGGAGGGTCAAACTGTCTGGAGAGAGCATCGGGCTTGAGGTTCTTGGACCCGGGACGATACGACAGGGTGAAGTTGAACCGATTGAAGAACAAGGCCCATCGGGCTTGACGGGAGTTGAGGCGTTTGGCCTCCTGAATGTATGTCAGGTTCTTGTGGTCGGTCCAGACGACAAATGGGTGTTGGGCCCCCTCCAGCCAGTGCCGCCACTCCTCCAACGCCAGTTTGACTGCCAGTAGCTCCCGGTTCCCTATGTCATAGTTCCGTTCCGCTGGGGTGAGGCGACGGGAGAAGAAAGCACATGGATGGAGCTTCCTGTCGTGAGTCCTTTGGGACAAAACGGCCCCCACTCCCACATCGGAAGCATCCACCTCCACCACGAAGGGTAGGGTAGGCTCTGGTGTGGCCAGGACAGGGGCAGCGGTGAACCGCATCTTGAGAGCCCTGAACGCCCCCTCAGCCTCCGCAGTCCAGGCGAAGCGGGCTGTGGATGTCCTAGTGAGGGCGGTGAGGGGAGCTGCCACCGTGCTAAAACCCCGAATGAATCGCCTGTAAAAATTGGCAAACCCGAGGAAGCGCTGCACCTGTTTGACCGAGGTGGGTGGTGGCCAGTCCCGGACGGCCTCGGTCTTGGCAGGATCCATCTGGACGTGACCCTCGGTGATGACGAACCCCAGGAACTGAACGGTGGTGGCGTGGAACTCACTCTTCTCCAGCTTCACATAGAGGCCATTGGCGAGCAGGCGGTGAAGGACCTGTCTCACATGCTGTATGTGTTCGGGAAGGGTCCTGGAGAAGATGAGGATGTCATCGATGTAGACGAACACGGAGCGATTGAGAAACTCACGGAGGACGTCGTTTACAAAGGCCTGGAAGACAGCGGGAGCATTGGCCAATCCAAAAGGCATGACCAGGTATTCATAATGGCCGGTAGGTGTGTTGAAGGCGGTCTTCCACTCATCCCCCTCGCGGACGCGGACGAGATTGTATGCGTTTCGAAGATCGAGTTTGGTGAAGATGGTGGCGCCTTGCAGTTGCTCAAAAGATGTGGACATGAGAGGAAGGGGGTAGCGATTCTTGACCGTGATCTTGTTCAGACCACGGTAATCAATGCAGGGACGCAGGCCGCCATCCTTCTTACCCACGAAGAAAAACCCTGCGCCCGCCGGGGAGGTAGAAGGGCGGATGAAACCTGAGGTGAGCGCCCCCCGGATGTACTCCTCCATGGCTGTAGTCTCAGGGGCAGAGAGAGAGAAGAGACGTCCTCGAGGAGGGCAGGTGCCAGGCAGAAGGTCGATGGCGCAGTCATAGGACCGATGGGGAGGAAGCGTGGTGGCCCGTCTCTTGCTGAAGACCTCCCTCAGATCGGCATACTCGTGGGGCACTCGTGAAAACTCGGGATGGATGGGACCTTGAATACGGACTGGAGCCAGGACACGGACAGGAACTCCGGAGTGGGCAGGGGCTTGGGAAGGGGCCCGAGCTTGGACACGGACTGGAGACTCGAGAGGGTGAGAAGACGGACCAGAACGAAGACAGGTGGTGTGGCAGGCAGGGCCCCATTCGGTGAGACACCCGGAGGCCCAGTCCAGATGTGGGTTGTGACGGGCTAGCCATGGGTAGCCCAGGACCAGTGGAAACTCAGGGGAGTGGATGAGGTGGAGCTGGATTACCTCTGAATGTTTTCCCTCCAGTGACAGCCAAAGGGGGGCGGTCCGATGGCACACGCTACCGGACCCCAGTGGTCTTCCATCCAGGGCTGTCACCGTGAGAGGATGCTCTAGAGGTGCCAGAGGGAGCTTTAGGGCCTTTGCTAGCCCTACATCCAGGAAGCTTCCTGCAGCGCCGGAATCCACCATAGCTTGGAGGGAGTGATGTTGATCTCCCCAGGCGAGGGAGGCAGCCAGCAGGACCCTGGTCGCCTCGAGCTCGGGAGAGAAGGTTGGCCTCGTCGCAGTTCTCCCTACCCTGGACGAGAGTTGGCTTTTCCCGAGAGCTCAGGGCAGGAAAAACGGAAATGCCCCGGGATCCCACAGTACAGGCAGCAGCGCTCTCTCATCCGCCGGTCACGTTCGGACCGAGAGAGCCGTGTGCTGCCTACTTGCATCGGCTCCTCCCTTGATGCTGGAGGCGAGCTCGGGATAGCCAGGAGATGCTCGGGAGGCCTCGTCCCCAGAGCCGCTCTGCGCGCTGGTGTTGGTGAAGCGGGGAAATCGCGTTCCCTTTGTCTCTCCCGGAGGCGGTTGTCCACCCGAATCGCTGCATCGATGAGCGTGTCCAGGTCCTCCTGCGCCTCCCGGGATGCCAGCTCGTCCTTGACCCCCTCATTGAGGCCCCCCTGGAAGGCCGCGATGAGTGCCTCGCTGTTCCATCCAGACGCCACGGCGAGGGTGCGGAATGCGATGGCGTAGTCCGCCACGCTCTGTCCCCCCTGGCGGAGCCGGAGTAGCCGTGTCGACGCCTCCCTCCCACTGACTGAGTGGTCGAACACTCGGCGCATCTCCCCGGCAAAAGCCTGGTAGCTGGAGCAGGCCGGGGTTTGCCGATTCCAGATGGCTGTGGCCCAGGAGAGTGCTTTGCCGGTGAGTAGCGTGACCACGTATGCCACCTGTGAGCGCTGGGTGGGGAACTGTGACGGCTGGAGCTCGAAAGCCAGGGAGCATTGTGTCAGAAAGCCACGACAGCCCCCTGGGTTACCGTCGTACCTCTCTGGCGCCGGCAGTCGTGGTTCGCGGTGCTCTGGAGGACGCGGGTCCATGGGAGGCAGCGCTGGCGCAGGGCCCATAGGTGGAGCCGGTGCCTGGCTCTGTTGGACGGCCTGGGCGAGCGACTGCAGGTTTTCCAGGACCTGTTGGAGAACCCGCTCGTGTCGGCCAATCGCAGCCCCCTGGTGCGTCAAGGCCACCCGCAGGCTTTCCACCTCTGGAGGCTGGCTCTCTGCTGGGTCCATGTTGGGGCTCAGTCTTGCTGTTAGGAGGTGTGCTGAGTGAACCCAGGTGCAGAGAACAAGGCAGAGGCGAGGTGGCAAAAAGAGAGGTTTTACTCAAAACAAGTACAAAACTGGGCAAAAACAAATAAGAAGTCTCGGGAGCTTGGGACAAGAGCGTTGTCATGAGGTTAGACAAACTCAAGACTGAGCGCCCGAGGACACAAACGACAGGGTCTAAATAGGGACGACCAAACGAGACACAGGTGAAACATATCATCTAATGAGGCAGGGTAATCAGGAACAGAAATAGGTGAAGCAGAGCAACCTTGAAAAGGCAGTACTGGCGGCATCTAGTGGCTGATGCTGGTAGGACCCGGGCGAACCCTGACAATGTTTAGGTACAATGTTCAAGATGGTTAAGTTAAGGTATGAGGTAAGAGATGGTTAATGAGATAAAGGTAAATATAGGAAAAGATTCAAAGAAGTAACACACAAACAAGGACTTCAACAGAACCGGAAGTGGTAGCCCTCACCGAAAATGGAAATTTCAACCGTGTGCACCATCTCATCTCAATCCAGTCACGGTGCATTAATTAGTGTCCCTAAATTACAGGTCAAGTGTTCATTCACACCATGGGAGGGAGACCCTTTTGACTCTCTCTCTCTGAAAACATACCCTTCTTATGATCCTCTCACTGTAATCTCACAACAGAAACAACAGCAACATAAACAACAACACCAGCAGCAACAATAGAAAGAGCAACAACAACAACAGCAACAACAAAGGCAGCGGCAGCAAAACTAGCATTAACAACAGAAACCACAGAAAAAAAACATTAGCAGCAGCAGCAGCAACAGCAGAAACCAAGACACACACGCACACACACGCACACACTCGCACACACACACACACACACACACACACACACACACACACACACACACACATACACACACGCACACACACACACATACACACACATATACATACACACATAGAAGTCAGTCACAGGTTTTTATCCTACTTTTAAAAGTGGCCTCTCTCAGGTCCCTCGGTAGGGTGTTCCCTTTACTTCGGGCATAGATACAGAAGGCAGCCTCTCCTGCTTTAGAGTTGGTACGAGGGATAGTTAAAACTGAGAGTTCTTGCTGGTTCGTGTATAATTAGCATTTGTTTTATATACATTTGTTTTAGGTGCAAGGCCATTTATAGCTTTATATACAAGTAGCAGAATCTTAAAATCAATTCTAGTTTTGACAGGGAGTCAATGTAGAGATCCAAGAACAGGTGTGACGTGTTCAAACTTTTTGTCCCAGTGAGAACGCGTGCAACCGCACTTTGGATTAACTGTAGCCGCTGCACAGCTGATGAAGGGAGGCCGGTGAATAGACCATTACAGTAGTCCAATCTATTCATTATGAATCCATGGATTCGTTTTTCAGAGTCTGCTTTTGACAGGAAGCCTCTTAATTTTTAAATGTTTTTTAGATGGTAGAAGGCTTATTTTGTGATGTGATTGATGTGGCTATGATTACACCCAGATTTTTGGCTTCATTCTTGCTCTCCAGGGACAGAGAACTATGATGGGCTCCAATTTTCTGTCTTTCAGCCTTTGCACCAAAGATGAGTATTTCTGTTTTGTCTTTGTTCAGTTGTAAAAAGTTCTTTGACATCCATGCATTAATATCATTAATACACTGCGTGAGGGAGTGTATGGGGAGTAGGTCATCGGGAGATAGGGATATGTACAGTTGTGAATCATCTGCATTATTATGGTAATTTATTCCGTGTTTCTTTACAAGAAGTGCAACTGGGAGCATATAGAGGTTAAACAATAATGGGCCCAGAATAGAACCTTTGGGCATTCCACATATAATATCCACTTCTAAAATCTCCAATGGACACAAAGAACTGCCTGTCCTGTACATAGGTTTTAAACGAATTTAGAACCGGGCCAGATAGGCTTACCCATTTTTGTAATCTCGTTAATAAAATCTGATGGTCAACAGTGTCAAAGGCAGCACTGGGATCCAGGAGCAGAAGAACAGATTATTTTAGCATCAGTGTTTATGTGCAGATCGTTCAGAACTTTTACAAGTACTGTTTCTGTGCTATGGTGAGGTCGAAAGCCAGATTCATAGGTGTCTAAAAGGCTGTTTGAGGTTAGAACTGTTTTTTCAAGTATTTTGCTGAGGAACAGCAGGTTGGAAATGGGCCTGTAGTTGCAATAACTGTTGCATCGAGATTGCTCTTCTTCAGGAGTGGTTTAATCTGGTTGGGGATGGTAGCTCAGGCGATCAGAGCTTGTGGTCTAGTGATCTAAAGGTTGCTGGCTGATCCCAGGCTCCTCCTGCTAGCATGCTGTAGTGTCCTTGAGCAAGACACTTAACCCCTAATTGCTCCTGACGTCGGTGTTTGAACAATTGTAAGTCGCTTTGGATAAAAGCATCTGCTAAATGAAATGTAATGTAATGTAATCACAGCTGTGTGAAAGAGAGCCATTTAAAATTTCTAATGCCTCATGAGCTAGGCAGTTAAAACTGTTTTAAAAAATGTGGTAGGGAGAGGGTCCAGGCAGCAGGTGGAGGACCTAAACTGACCAACAATATCGTCCAGTCTTTTTATGTCTAAGGGGACGAATTGAGACATGGCAGCAGCCATATTACTGGAGAATTGAAGGGTAGGTTCATTTCTGGATGTTGAGACACTAATGTTCTGTCTGATAGCTATAATTTTGTTACTGAAGAATGTTGCGAACTCCTCACATTTTTCAGTTGAGTTTTAGATTGTGGATTAATAAGTCGATCAACAGTAGAGAAGAGCACTTTACATTTGTTGAGGTTTTCATGAATGATTTTACAGAAGAAAGACTGTCTGGCCTGTTTAATTTCTATATTGTATTGATTGAGTCTATCCTTGTAAATTTCATGATGAACCTGAAGTTTTGTCTTTCTCCATTTTCGTTCTGCCTAGCGACACTCTCTCTTAAGATGCCTAATAACTGCTCCATTTCTCAAGGGGGCTTTTTGTTTTTTCTTGTTTTTAGTTTAAGGTGCAATCTTATCAATGATATTTTGTATTTTGGAGTTGACAGTGGCGGGCTGTGAATTTTACACCTAGGCCTTCAGTGGCGTCCTACCTAAATCAATCCACCTCTTAATACCATCAATATGACACCATGCTTACAGACACCATCAATATTATACAGAAACGCAGTAGAACAGGACGTTGCATTACAGACAGGTATTTTATATAGCAAGAATGTCTCCTTAACTTTAGCCTGCACTCCATTTAGTCCAGATGACATGACAGGTGCGCCATCGTAACACTGTGCCACAACTTTATCCAGACCGACACCCCATGCGAACCGCCCGCCCCGCAGGCGAGCAGGCAGGATTCCCATGCCAACCCACGGCCCACGTAAGTGGGAGGCCAGCCCCACCGCAGTCGATCAGACGCCCCACCCGGCGTGTGTGCCAAGTGCCCATACACGTTGCAGAGTGTGCTCAGCACAGGGCACCTGGATGTTAGCCAGCTTCCCCCGCCACCGATGCCAGCAGGCCGGCAGATTTACAGGCCCTCCACCAACCCCAGCACCCGGGGCGCCCACCGCAGAAAAGCCGTGCAGCAGAAGCAAAAGGCCAAAAGCCGCCCCCCACACGCCAACCCACACCCACAACAGCAGAGAACCCCCCCAGGGGTCCCGGAAGGCACCCGGCGGCGCTCTCCGCAGCCCCGCCAGGTCGCAGCACACCAGCCTTAAGCCACCAGGTGCAAGCCGCCAGGACTCCAGCCCAGCCAGTAGGAGTTCCAGCCACCATTGGGATGTGGTGAGATTATCTCTATATTTCCAATTGAGTATTATCATTTTCTTGGCAATTGTTAAGGCGATCAAAATGGGTTGGTGGTATTTAAGTGGTGGGTCGACTGAGGAGAGGTCACCAAGAAGACATATAGATAGGAAGACTGGAATGCTGCGACCCAGAAGGGTTGATAGCTTCTTGGTGATGTTGGTCCAGAATGCTAGGATAGGTGGGCAGAGCCAGAAGGCATGAAAGTAGTCATCTCTGGTATTAAGGGAACAGTGAGAGCAAATGTCTTCATCCACAAAACCCATTTTGAGCATTTTGTGTTTTTCGTGATATGAGCTCTGTGCAGAATCTTATATTTGATGAGTTGCATTTTGGAGTTGCGAGTCATAGAAAAGGTGTTAAAAATACAGTAAGCTCCCACAGGTTGATATTGGTGGGACCAGCATGGTCTCTTTCCCATTCCATTGTAGGTAAAGATAAAGTGTCAACTGTTTTTAATAAAAGTTGATATGAGTGAGATGTTGGGGGATGGTAGCTTAGGAGGTAGAGCTGGTTGTCCAGTAATCTAAAGGTTGCTGGTTCAATCCCAGGCTCCTCCTGCTAGCATGCTGTAGTGTCCTTGAGCAAGACACTTAACCCCTAATTGCTCCTGATGGCTGCGTCCGTCAGTGTTTGAATTATTGTAAGTCGCTTTGGATAAAAGCATCTGCTAAATGTAATGTTCAATCATTGGAGGTGGTTGTAGGATGTTGTTCGTCAATTTGATTTTAACATTTAGAGACTGCTGTAATTGAAGGAATTGAAGGAAGCCGGGCCACCGATATTATACCTTTTGTGTTAAGGTTGGGAAGGATAGAAGCAAATTGTTTTCAAAAATGTGTTCCAGGTGAGTAATTCCTTGTCTTTTCCAAGACCTGAAGATTATTGGTCTGTTTTTAACCAGAAAATCTGGGTTGTGCCAGATTGGCGTGAATTTGTTTGGAGATAGAATGTGACCACTGAGTTTGAATAATTTCCACCAGGCTGACAGAGTTGTTGCGATAAATGGGTTTTTAAAGACCTTATGTTTCCTTATTGATTTAGTAAGGAATGGTAGATCAGATAATGACAAGTGCTGACATTCTGTTTGTTCAATGTCTCATCATCCATGGGCCAATTGTTGCTCTGGTTGTAACCATTTAATTATAAATTGAAAATGGTTTGCTAGATCATAATATCTAAAGTTTGGGGCTGCTAGGCCTCCACAGTCTTTGTTTTTCTGTAGTGTTGTTAATTTAATTCTCCGTTTCTTGTATTTCCAATAAGATTTATTGACTATTGAGTCTAGAGTATTAAACCAATGTACTGTTGGTTGCACTGGGATCATTATATATACATAGTTTACTTTTGGAAGTATATTCATTTTCACTGCTGCTATCCTACCAATTAGTGAGATGGTGAGGTGTCTTGGAATGTGTGGCGTCCCAAACAGCCCCATCGTATAAGATAATTACTAAGAGACGGTGCCAGGGGTCCCGAGAGAGAGAGCACATCACCAGGGGTCCTGGTAAGAAAGGAAGTGAAATGTGACCTGTGACCTATGTAGGGGAACCAAATGGTAAATGTTGTCTTTCGGCCAGTATAAAAGACCCGCGCGAGTTGCATTCGACAGAGAATCCTTCCGGCTTGGTTCTCTCCCAGACCGTCCATGGCAAGTCTGGTCTGATGCTGTTCTTTTGTAATAAATCCATGATTTTACTCAAGTCAGCGTCAGCGGTCTCTCCTTCTTCATCAACACATCAAATTCATCAAGAAACTGCAAAGTGGCGTCACAAACTAGGATCTGCTGGGCCTCACCTGCCGATGCTGCCTGCTCCAGCAAATTACCACTCGCAGAGTGAGTGTTACCTCACAAAATTGAGCTGTGTGTGGTTTTTGAAGTGGTAGTATTTTGGGCAGATACGCTGCACTAACAAGAGCAAAACTGTGCGGAGATGGAGATGATGTGTTGATGTGTGAAGTGAGTTTCCGTCTAAATTGGGGTTTATTAAGTTGTAAAAGACGTAAATAAGGGGAATAAGAGAATAATGAATGAAGAAAGAAAGAATTCAGTTGAAATAGAGAATAGAGACGAGAGAAATAAAAGATGAAGTTAAAAGTAAAAGATAAAGGCTTAAAAGATGTGGAAAAAGTAGAAGTAAAAAGTAATTGTAGAATGGCAGAACTAGTAGCCAAAAGTTATTTAAATAACCATGCAAGATTAATGGATACAGGGCCCGTAACTCCTTAAAAAGTAAGACATGTGTACATTAAATGCTGCGTGAAAGTTGGCCCAATGAAAATATTATATAGTCAAATCTAGGTAGGAAAAACAGAGGAAATAACCCTGGCCAGGGGAATTGACTCAAAATAAAATTATATGAATGAAGATGAAAAAGGATGAAAAGTGAAAAAGAGATAAAAGTTATAAGTCTTAAGTAAGATGAAAAGTGAAAAAGAGATAAAAGTTAAAAGTCTAAAGTAAGATGAAAAGGATGAAAAGTGAAAAAGAGATAAAAGTTAAAAGCCTAAAGTAAAATGAAAAAGATGAAAAGTGAAGTAAAAAGAGTAACAAAATAAAGGCTAAAAGGATGAAAAATAAAGTTTGAGAAAAAAATGGGGAAAGCAGGGCTAAACCAGCCTAAGAGAATAAATGTATGCTGAAAGAATCTGATTAAGAAGATAATTTGTTAAAAGTTTGGCCAAAGTGAAAATGTAAAAGTCTGGCCAAAGTGAAAATCTTGATGAAATTAGAAAAGTATACATGAGTCGACTTTAAAGTATAAAGTCAAGCGCTGTTGAAGTTTTTGGAGAATTTGATGTACTGTTGGTCAGATGTCTTTTGCCTGTTGGGGTGTGAGTGTGCCTGTGCCTGTGTGTGTGTGTGCCGCGGCTAAAGAGATGTGAAGAGATTTGTGTATTGTTCGTGTATATGTGTAAATGATATATAGAATACATGGGTTATTAAATAGGTATACATATGTGGTGAGCAGTTAAATAATACATAAAAGAAACATTTCTTGCCCCTTTAGTGATAAATATACATGAGCCTGTTTATGGACTTTGTAAAACTGATGATAAATATATATGAGCCTTTTTCTTCACAGGACATTTGATAAATATATTTGAGCCTTTTTCTTTTAAAGGACGTTTTATACATTTGACAAAGGATATGAACCTTCACAGGACTTTATATATTTGATAACAAAATGAGCCTTCTTGAGAGAAGGACTAGAATCACCAGAAACACTCTACCTAGACATGCATGTACACATTCAACGAAGTAACGCACACTCAAAGACGTTACCGGAACCGGAAGAGGTACTGGTAGCAGGTATAGTTAGTCAGGTTAATTCCTGCCTGTCGCACTCCCTGATTTTGGAAACGGATCAGCCAGGGTTTGACACTTTAATGAGGGAGGCTAGGGGAAGTGGCTCCACCGCATGAGGGATACCAATGTGCAGATCACCCATTGGTACCTGGCTCTTCAGCTATTTAAGTTCAAGGTGATCCATAAGCGGTGCAGTTGGTGGTGGCCAACTTCCTCTCCGCACCGGGGGGGGGTTGCTCCCCGGACTAAGTCAGCCGGTGGGGGTACGTGGCAGATGAGGGCGTGTGATTAAGCCACGTCTGCAAGTGACTGGGCTGGCTTGGCTCCGTAGTGGCACAGCTGTACTGGGTTTGCCTGATCTGCCTCTTTAGTGCTGATTGGTCAGATCCGACTGGGACAGTTTTATTATATGTTGTACTGTCTTTTCAGTGGGAATCACACGGTGCAGGACGCGGAAACGCCTGCGGACCAGAGTGCGTCCACGAGAGCGTGACTCGCAGACACTGATCATTCCTTTCATTTTATGTTCCGATTTTGCCAGCAAGCATTTTTGTTATGTTTATTTATAAAACCCTCACCATGCCGGCACTTCACTCACAGAAGGACTCCTTCCTCCTCCCTAAACCAGTACATGGTGGTGGAGACTCCCACACACCATTGTCCCCGTGCCAAAGAAACCTTCCATCAACCGCCTGAATGACGACCCACCCGGTAACATTGAACTCAATCAACTTGAAGTCCCTGAGCAGCTAGTCAGAGACCACATCCGCTCCACCCTTCCTGAAACCTTGGACGTCTTTCAATTGTTAGGACCAGGGCTAAGGGGGGCTCCAACGCACAACACAGAGACAGCTGGCAGACGAGGTTTAACAAAGGCGCTTTATTGTGAGTCACAAAGGGTGAAAGTCAGTTGGGCAGGATCCGGTGGACAGGTCCTGAAAGGCGGGACCGCTGGACGGGACAAGGCCAGACAGGGCAGGGATGAGGAAGGAGGGATCCAGGTTCCGGACGGGGTGACAGGAAGCCAGGCTCGGCGAGGCAGGACGGAAATGGTGAGTTCAATTAGCAGACGATCTGGCGATGAGCGAATGGAAGGCCAGGGAATAGGTACTGCAGGCTTTAATGAGGGATTGAACTCAGGTCTGTGGGGAGGTGCAGGAGGAAGGAGCGTCAGAGGGGACCAGGAAGGGGTTAACGCCAGGCGACCTGTCCATGATAAAGAGACGAGTGGCCCCTAGTGGGGCTAGAAGGCTGTGGGCGTGACATCAATTTGCATACCACCCCAACAGATCTACAGACGATGCCATTGCCCTGACAGTACACACCATAAGGCAAACACATACCTGGGGATTCTGTTTGTAGATTATAGTTCAGCGTTCAATACTATTGTGCCTGCTAAGCTTGTTCCCAAGCTCAGGATCCTGGGTCTTATCACCTCCCTTTGCAACTGGATACTGGACTTTCTGACGGGTAGACTCCAGGTGGTGAGAATGGGTAACTGCACCTCCTGTCCCCAGAGCCCTCAGGCCTGCTGTGGTGTGTGGATGGGAGGGCTTTAGCAGCGACACCTGACGCTCGTTGGTTAGGCTAACGAGCAGCAGGTTTAAAAACCCCCTCCACATACACACACTCAGGAGATGAGCCCTGTCATGACATGTTCCATCTGCTCCTGGCTAATTCCACCTAGCCTCCTCTCTGCAGAAAACTGAGGTCTACAACCCATCGTTGTCTGTGTCTCTGTGCCAGTGTGCCCTGGAAACGGCATTTGGGTGGCGTGGGGTGGCGAAACTGAACTGCCGAAGACGCCCTGGAGCCACCAGTGGGTCAACGGGCAGCCCCAGCACCAACCCTCTCCCGACAAGCAGCAGCACCTAGTGGTCCGGTGGAGAAGCAGCCGCAGCAATCACCATGGGTAACCGTCTGCAGCCAGCTCCTCCACCCAGCAGCCACCGCCAGGTTAGGGGGTGCCCTGGAAACGCCACTTAAATGGCATGTGGCATATTGAACTGCCACAGCTCCATACTCAGTCCCCTTCTGTATGCCCTGTTCGCGCATGACTGTGTGGCCACCTGCAGCTCCAGCATCATCCCCAAGTTTGTAGACTACACAACCATCCTGGATCTCATCTCCAACAACAATGAGACCGCCTACAGAGAGGAGATTAGTGTCTTGTAATATGGTGCCAGGGCAACAACCTCTCTCTCAATGTCTGCAAGACCAAGGAGATTATTGTGAATTTCAGGAAGCAGCAGGAGTGGGGTCATGCCCCCATACACGTCTATCTAGCTGAAGTGGAGAGGTTCTCCTGCTTCAAGTTCCTCGGTGTGTTCATCAAAGACGACCTGGTACAGCAGCTTCTCCACTGCTGATCGCAAGGCCCTCCAGAGGGTCATAAAGACATCGGAGTGCATCATGGGTTGCCATCTCCCCTCCGTGCAAGGCATCTACCATACAGAATTCATTCGGAATGCACAGGAAATCATAAAAGACTACAGCCACCCAGGCTATTGGCTGTTCACATTAATACCGTCTGGAAGATGTTACTGGAGCATTCGAGAAGAGACTACCAGACTTATTATCCCCAGGCCGTCAGGCTTTTTATCCAGCAATGCTAATCTGCTGATTATATTGGTGGCACAAGAACAATTCTGCATATGCTCTGGTCACTTCAAACTACATTCCCTGGAACTGCTGCTTGTGTTGTTTTTATTATTTTATGTATTTGCCGCATTTGCCTATTTCTGCTCGTTTTGCCCTCATTTTCTGATTGTTTTTAACAATGTATCTTCTTTCAGCCATCTACATATTATTACATAATTTAGCAGACACTTTGTCCAAAGCAACTTACTCATACACCGATTGACATTGTAACGGTGTGGTTAGGACCCAATTGCAGCACAAAGACAGGCAGGGATATTTGGTAATGTCTTTTATTTGTAGAGCAGACGGAAGACAGGCAGGGGGCAGGCAGGATACATCGTCGGGGACAGGCAGGTTCGATAACGAGGAATGCAGACAGAAGACAGGCGGAGGGGCAGGCAGGATACGTGGTCGGAGCGAGGCAGAGTCGGTAGCGGGGAATCAGTCCGGAGAACGTTGGAGAGTCTGGTGCAAGCACCGAAGACAATCTGGCGATGGGTGACTGGTGAGAGAGGCTTATATAGTGGTTAGATCACAGATGTGGAACAGCTGTGTGCGCAGGTGAATGGAGTTGGATTAATGGGACAGGTAAGGAGAGGGAGGGGAAGTAGAAGAAGGCGGAGATCATGACAGACATAGTCAAGTGTATGTTGCTCAAGGACAAGACAGTACGCTAGCAAGAGGAGCTGGGGATCAAACCGGCAACCTTTGGGTTACTAGACGACCCACTCCACGTCCTGAGAAGTTGTTGTGGTTTGGCTGATGGGCAACAGGGGGTCACACATTACAAGATCTTTCACCAGGATGAATCCCCAACGAGTGTGTCGGGTCTCCAAACTCCATTTTGTCACGAAAACACAGGCGAGAAGTGACACCGGAAATTACACAATACCATGGGCGGGACAGGATTATCTAGATCTAAATCTAGAGAAGGAAAGTAAGATCGGTATGCTTCATGTTTCTGGCTGCTGCTCTACTGCAATCCTGTCTAACCTTTTCGACTCCTCCCCTCCCCCTCGCTCCGTGTCTGCTCTCATTGGCTGTAGCTTGTTGAGCCACTCCCGAGTCGAGACCAACATGACCAGATACTTGCTTGAGATCTCGCCAGGCATCTGTGAGCCATTGGCAAGCGCTCGGCAAGCTGTGAGCAGTTCACACCACACACTCGTTGCTCTAATTTGCCTCCGATCTGGGGCTTTACTTGGCGATCTCCAAAAGTCTGTCAGCAAGTGGAAAATCAGGCCATAATCACGTAGTCTGAACTCTGCATTAAGTGACTTTTAGAACGAATGAAGAATGGCAAAGACTAATTGCTCTATACAAGTATGTGCATTGCATACTGAATTAAAACTTTGTACAATGCTGCAATACTGTTAACAGTTCCCAACTCTGAAGTGCTTCTTTCTGAAAAAGAGATAATTAAATAATGGGAGGAAAAAATGAAGAATGAAAAAAATACAGTAACAATTATGTCCTTAAAGGACTGGTACACTCGTGAAAATAACATGGCCGCTATCACTTATTTCTTCATTCTTTTTGGGTTGTAAACAAAGCCCTGCAACTGATCCAAGCCACTCCTTTTCAAGGCACTGACTCTATTCTGAGATGAAAAAGCCCCACTTCCTCAGAAGAAGTGGAATATGGGCCTAGTCTAATAGTTATTACAGGTCCTACAGATCTCACAGCCCTGGAGCCAGTGGTGCCGCTGGGTGCTCCAGTGGAGGTAGTGGGGCCTCTAGGTACTCTGGTAGAGATATTTGGGCCTGTGGGTGCTCTAGTGGGGGTAGTGGGGCCTCTGGGTGCTCCAGTGAGGGTAGTGTCTTCACTGCAGTCTTCTTGCCTTACCGTACAATTGTCCAGTAGAATACTGATGACTTTTGACTGATGACCATTGGACTCCAGGATATCTTTTAGCTCCAGTATAAGGGCTGATGCATTGGTGATATTAACTTTTCTGCTTGCTAGATGTGTAAACATTTTGGCCAGATCATCATCATAAAAGCAAACAAGGACATTGAGAATTTTGTCCATGTTCAGGCTCGTAGCTTCATCAACATTCAGTGAAAACATTCTTTTACACACTTTTTTTTAGCTTGTCAGATAAACCTTGCCTGAACTCTGGAGCAATGCCATGGGCATTTAAATAGCTGGCATGTTGATTTGAAATTGACAGTTCTGTCAAAGCAGTTTTGTCTTTTTGATCACAAACACGGTCGGCCATTGATGCCAAAGCACCAGTGGTAACTGTAACCAAGTGCCTAATGGCATCCTGTCTCCACCAGTTTCCTCTATTCATGTCCATCGCCATTTGTCCTTAACCTCCTGTCTCAACTAAGGCCGTATCTTCACCAGGTTCATAAGCTGCGTTGCCATTTTTGAGCCGTACTGCAAGTGGAATGCTAACACCATATCTGCGCTACAGGGATAGACAGTAGCTTGCGGTTCATTAGATAGGAAGGAATTGCGTTGTGTTACTCTCATACCATTTGAAGGTGAAATACCACTTTGTGTCGCTGAACATGATTGGATAAACCCCATCCAAAACCAAAGCCCCAAACCCTAAGTGGAGTGAGTTTTTATTTTTTTCCTCAAGAATAGTTTGTGAATCTAAAATAGCCTGTGAGAGAAAATGCAGATGATCAATGCTGTTTCTGTGTTTCATATGTCTTATATATGACAATAGTGGTGTGTGTGGTGAGCTTTAGCAGATATTAACATTTCACTGCGTATATTAATGAATCTTAAGTTGCTGGAAAAGGTGTGTTGGTTTATTGATGTAACTTTGGTAAAGGTGAGGAGTATGATGAGTTTTTGTTTTCAGAAGTGTTTTTTGTGCTTTGTTAATAGAATTTAATCGCAAAGCATTCCAAATTGATAAAACTAATCAAATACAAATTGGGAAAAATTGCTTATAAAAATAATTTTGTGATGTCACGGAAAGCAGATATGATGCATGCCAACAGGAGGAATCCATTCGTTTTTGGTTTATAAAGTTGGAGTTATTTATTTTCTGTTCTTTGTTTTGTGTTATTGCATCAAAGTGATCTGCTGGTTAATATAATCTTTTATCTGTCCCACAGTGGGGAAGTTTGCAGTATTACAGCAGTCACAGATTGGCACAATAGCATGAAGCATTAGTAAATTGGTAATTCTAAATTAAAGGACATAATAAACTAACGATCAGTATAGATTATACATTACATTAAATAAATACATTAAATAAAAATATTGCATGCGTAAACTGTCAGTTTTAGTGTGAAATACAGTAATGTTTGTGTGTTCAAATCCTTACTGGTTTCTTTTTTGGTAAGGCTGGTAATTGTTGAAGTATAATCGAAACAGCATTTTTTTTTTCTCACTCTAAAACTGATCTCGACTAGACATTGAATTAGGTAGCTGTTGATATACAGTATAAAACTTGCCAAGTAGGGTAACAAAGAGGGACATTTTTTTGGTTAGGAGTTATGGGTTCGCTTACTAATGGTTTTTAATTTGGCCATTCCAAACTTTAAGTGTTAATTTGGAAATATCTTCTTTCTCTATGAGATAACATTGCTATGTTATTATCACAAGATTTGCATATAGAGCGGCAGGTACGTGCAGGCGAGGAGGGGATCCTATGGACCGCACGGTGTCCTTATCAGGCGTGCTTTTTGTTTTAATTTTAATTAATGGGTATCGAAGTAGCGGATTGTCTGGGAAAGATATATTCATGAGGAATTCCTCATGAACCTCGGCCACCTGCGACGTGCCCACAGCGCAGTGCAGATCACGGGCGCCCCAACGGGGCGCCTCCTCTAAGTGATCAGCGGCTCCGCTGTGCTTGCCCAGAACAGCAAAATGCTTAGAATCAGATCAGGGGGTCCATGTGACTTTTCTTCTTTTTGAGCACCTGCCGAAAGTTTCTGTTCGGACTGTAGAGGGAAAGTAGACCCGATCACCAGTGGTTACTGGACAGCTCTGAGAGCCCCCGTCCCCTCTCTCCCTCTTCCTCTCTCTCGCTCCATTTTCAGGACACGGTAAACTGCGCCAACACCGTTTCAATTCCCGGATGTTTCCTCGCGAAAAAACAACAACCAAACAAACAAAAGTCTGTCATCAATGTCAATCGCGATCAATGGAATCAATCTTCGATAATGGAGTCGATCGCCGATTTATGATTTAATCGTAAATCTGCCGAATGGCTGCACATTAATTCACATTTTTCCTGACTCCAACAGATATCAACTTCAAGGACTGACTATCTACTTGCTGCCTAATATATTCCACCCCTTGAAAGGTGCCGTTGGAACGAGATGAGCAATGTGATTCACTTCACCTGTCAGCGGTTTTAATGTTGTGGCTGATGAGTGTATTTTATCACACATTAATGCAATTGGGCTCTTTGGATTGATCAGAATCCCAGCTTTGTAGCCACACATTTCAACAATTCAATGACTGTTTAGTTACCACAATGTGCACAAATAGCGAAAATAAAAAAAAGCAAAGCTAACATTTTCAGTTTGTTTTTTTTCGGACTTTAAAGCTAAGATACCCTATGTAGTTGTGATATGTCAGGCATAACTGTAAAGGTGAGACTCCTGCGATTCTAATGAACCCAATTTCATTCAGATATCTTGATGTGAAAGGTCAAGAGGCCCGTTCAAATATGGTCATGCACATTTCCTTTTGTCAAAAAAGATCGCCGTCTTTGGAGCTATGTTATGCCCGCTTCTCGGCGAGGTATCATAAGATGGTTTACAGCTACGGATTCATCTGGAAGCCTCATTTCCTCTAATACCGGAAGCTTACTGGAAGCCTAAAAACTGAGCCTGTGACTTGCAAGAGCTTGTCCAACAAAAAATAGGCTTAGGGGCTTGGGGGCCCCCTGGTGGCCGTGGGGGCCCTTTGCAACCGCATAGCCTGCAAACAGCCCTGCCTGCGGTAGACATTTAAGATTTTAGTATCTGTCTCGAAATAATGGTATTGTGTCATCTCTAGTTTTCCTAATAGACAATCATGGGCACATCATAGAAAAAAACTCATAAATTAATCTAATAATTGTTGATGCTCTAAGTATTATTGATGAAATAGAGAATTCCTTCCATGTACTTTTTTAAATTGTCTGTTGGCCCAGTGAACTTATAGCATCGTTAGAAGATTATTAAATTAGCAATGTTTCTTATTGACCATACTGTACCTTGACCATTCCAACCCTTGATTTGAATCACAAAGTTGTTAATGACATGCTATCGTATAGGAACCTGCTTGGGAGGTGAATGGAAAAGGTTTTGGTTGAAATGTGAAAACCTGAACTCAAAATCGAATTTGCCGAAAGCAGTGCTGAAAGTGTGGCTTTAAACAGATCCCAGAATGCAGAGAACAGCCAGTTAACCTGTTATTTCAGAGCGTTTATGGCCTATTTCCGTCTAGTTGTGTTTGAGGGTTTACAACCTTCATGTCTAACACCGTCACACACAAATACCGTGATAGCAATGGACTACATACTAACTGTGTTCGAATGAGAGCCTTGTTAAAAAAAAGACACTCTTTCATATTTGTGAAACCTACTGTCTATTTGTGAAAGCAGACAGAAATATGTATATATTTTTTCCCATGGCTATAACAATTCTCAAGGGTCGTTCGTTTTCATCGAGACCTGTTCTCATGTGGTCGGCCATGTAAGGACGCAGAAATCCAAATTCTGTTTTCACAAATAGACAAAAGGTCTCCCAATTCTGAAACTTGTAAATCTTCTCTGGGGACCACATGGTCAAACTGCATTGTATTTTTGTTTATTTTAGATAGAGATTTAAAACAGTGACATTAGTCAAAATGGATCAAGTGTGACATGGTTGAAAAAAAATATCGGCAGTCGTCCACTCAACATTTCTAGTATTGTTTTGAGCAATCGCGAGTTGAAATTTGAATGTCTGATGAATATTGAATATCAAGCTGTCTTTGTCACATCAAATATACATTTTTTGAGTCACGAGTCACGCATTCAAATCGAGCCCTGTAGCGAATCCTCTACCGACGAATAGAAAATAATGACTGAGGATTAGATTAATGTGAAACAATTATATAATTCATATTGAATGTGTCTGGTTTATACTTTCAATTCTACTTAAACAAATAATTTTGGCCAAATTAAGTCATTCTCGTGAGAATTCCATTTACAACTCAGGGTCAACCGATTCTTCTGACTTGTTACACCAACTGAATTAAATGAACAAAGAGTTGGAACAATGTAACAAATCTTCTTACACATGACTTGTAAAGAGCCCAATCACCTAAAAGAGCCGGACTATCCATAGCTATTATACACACACAATTCTGAGTCAGTCAATTTATCTTGAAAGAAAAAAAATCTGAGGTCACACACCACTGTCCTATCAAGGCCCAGATTTCATGGGTGGTCAATTTGGTGCTCTAGCAGTAAGTGAAGACAAACGCTTTTTGTCAATAATCAGTGAAACATCAGCAATCATCTATGTATCTATTTATTTATTTATTCCATTAAACAATGTCTTAAACATACATTTCAAGGCTTTAGCGTAAAAATCCAAAAGTCCATGTGCTTTTGTAAATGATAAAGTAAAGGGAGCAAAAGTAACATCACATAATTCTTACACTTGTATATTTAAATGATCTATAATCCATACATACGTATATTACATCAAAAGGGAGCCTCTTAATGATGTACATTTCTATGAAAATGGCTGAGCTCAGAGCTTACATAGTTCGCACAAGCGTACTTGAATAATTATCTGCATATTTAATCTCCATACTCTTTATTGACAATGTTAAACATTGGCTTTTGTACTTAATTAAACTTTTATATTTTAAGTGTAGACATTGGCTGACAAAAATACACAACAATATTTTATACTATGCTATGTATCTATTCATTCATTTGTTAAATTTTACAATATGTCTTAAAAATTAATTTCATGGCTTTAGTGTTAAAAACCTAAAGGCCATGTGCTTGTGTTAATGATACAATAATTGATGCATATAGGTCTTTTGTGGCACTGTTAATTTAAAAAAAGGATTGTAGGAAGCAACAGGAACATCACATAATTCTTACACTTGTATATTGAAATCATTATCCATAATCCATACACATACAATAATACAGGAAAATGGAGCCTCTTATTGATGCACTTTTCTGTACAAATGGAGATGATCATATTAGTGGCTTACTTAGCTCCCGCAAGCAAACTTTCATAATTATCTGCATACTTTTTTCCATACTTTGTATTGGCATGTTAAACATTGGCTTTTGTACTTTATTAAACTTTTATACTTTAAGCGTAGACTATGACTTACAGAAAATACACATTTCAATATTTTAGGTTTATTATAATTTTTTAAAGTATATTTTAAGCACCAGTATTCAATATTTAAATTCAGAATAAAAAGTTAAACTCAAAATTAATGTATAGAAGTCTTTATAGATTGCTATGTCACACACAGGTTTCTGAAAAGATGGTTTGAAGCCACTAGTTTCAGCTGGCAGTGAGCATTAGCTGGCTGGACTGAATGAGAGACCTGTCAATCAAGGCAACTATGCCCAAAATATACCTGCCACTTCAGTTTAAACAAAACTACCTAGAGAAGAAGGTACCGTATACAGTATATAAATGCCTGTACATTCCTTTTAAAAGCAGTATTCTAAGATTTATGTCATGTGCTGACAGGATTGAGGTTATGCACTCACTGCTCATTTTCATATTTAATATCATAGGCCACAGGTCCCTCCATGCTGAATCCAAGATAAAACGATACTTCCTCCTGACTTCCTCCACTGCGAATACCACCCAAGTAAATGGGACGCACCTGTATTCTAAGATCGCTACCGCAATTTACATAAATTTCACGGTTTTCCGTCTTACCCTTAACTCGCAGCAACATCCTTTGGACCTCAGGGTCTTTCCACACAGCACCGGTCTGCCAGAGAAGGTATGGCTTGCATGGCTGGCTCTGACCACTCGAAGCGGATATTTGATTTGAAGCACAGGCTTGATCAATCTTTCCCTTGGAAACTATTCTTTTCAGTCCAGTATTGTGTCCAAGGAAGAAGTGTGTAATGGCACTTCTTGCTGGCATCATGTGGGAGAAGCGACGATGAAAGGATTTCTTGGTCAATGTGATGTAGCTACTGATGTTCTGGAAGGCTGCTTGGTGCTCAAACTTTCTGTGTTTTGTAGGCCACATCAGTACCATGAAGAGGAAGTACAACTCTGTCACATTTGAATTAGTCCCTTCTTGTTGTAGTGCCTCATTGAGAAGTGAGACCAGTTGGCCATATTTTTTCAACAGTTTAGAATTTGGATTGATGCTGTGCAGAACAATATTGGCCAGGATGAAGTTGATCCTGTCTGATGTGGTTTTATGGGGGGAATTGTTGATGAGAAATTCCCATTTGCGGAGAATTATCTCCATTTCAAGGCCATTCTTCTCATTTAAATAATGCAAGAGTCCCGCAAATGAGTCGGCACGTTTTATTTCCAGGTAGTCTCTCTGATCTGCTATTTGCTGTGCAAGACTTAGTTTGGGGTTACAAGCTTTTTCAGATTCCTTCTCTTTACTGGAAGTGCAGAATATCTCGATGTACCGTTTAAAGCACTGTGACAACTTTATTTTGTTTCTATCATCTGTTGTGTCCCTCTCCCTCAGTGACCTTGGCTTCAGGTATGTGAAGTATTCCTCAAAAACACCAAAAATCTTCTTGAGTCTTGGCTGCAGAGAGATCAGAAATGTCTCATTGTCTGTCAGGACTCGAATGAAGTGGTTGTTTGTTTCATTGCTATCGCCATGACAACTCTTAATTTTCCAGGTACCTTTGAGGAACTGTAGCATTGTGTCCTTTTTGTAACTATCACTGATCGTGAAAAGAGGAACAGCTTGAATTACCTTTAAAATGTTTAGGGTGACCTCTGCCTCTCCTGCATAGCCTGACATATTATATAACCTTTGCATGTTTCCGTCAAGAGGTTCATATGGATCTATCAACTTGTCCGTCTCGGCTAACTCCTGTGAGTTCCTGAATGCCTTTATGGCATTGGATGCTAATTTTAGGCACTTTTCAACCACTTCTGGGGTAAGGTGCTCAAGGCAATTGGTTTCATCTTTTAGCTGGCTCTTGTAGACTTGTCCAATTGTGTCTGCAATGTAGGAATTCGATTTCTTCTCAAGCGCATCCTTGGCCCACTTGAGGGACAATACATAGTTTTTGTCTTTAAGGTAGAAATGTCTTGCCAGTGCTTGTGGCAATGTTGCACTTCTGTTAAATCTTAATGATGCCCTCTGTAAGATCTGTTCCACTTTGTCTGGGCTCTCTTTTTCATATATTTGCTCAATCAAAGGAGAAAACAATGTGTTTTTGTCATCCCCCTTCTCCTTTTTGTAACGTTTGATTAACATACTTTGAATGTTTTGCTCTAGAAAGTCCTTTCCCATTAAGGATTTGTAGAGAATGTCACAGTGCAACATGTCAGTTGTAAGCTCACTACAAGAAAGCTTGTGTCTCTCGTTAAACACTTTGAGGCAGCTTTTGGCAATCATTTGGTGTAAGAACCGTACTGCTCGATAGGTGCCATGCTCCTCAACAGTGGAAATGATGAGCAACGTAGAATAAGGATTCATTTTTTCTTCAAGTTTTTCTGAATTCCAAAGGGAAAACCTTATGCCCACTAGCTCTTCACATAGAGAGAGTGACATGTAGGACCCATTTACAAAAGTATTCAGCAATGTTAGGAAGCAGATTAATCTACCTTGTTGGCTCCTGGGATCCAAATCTGTGAGAATGTTGTTCACCAGATTTTTGATGTATGTCTCACTGAAATTCATGGTCATGATCATGAAGGCGTAGAAGGTTTCAGGTTTGTCATGGTGGTCCTTAAGCTGTTCCAGCTTCTCGGCAAAAAGACTTTTCTCTTTGAGGGACAGCTTGTTGTTGAGGAACACATTTGCCACAAGGCTTTTTCTGGAGCTTTCAGTTGGGAACTGAGTCCTCTCACAGTTCAGTACTATGACCGTTGGATTGTTACGGCGATTTTTCTCACTAAGCACACTCAGGATACACTGCTTTAGGTCCTCCATGTTGTTCCAGTTGTCCACCAAGAGCAAGACAGGTGTGTAGACCGACTGCTCTTGGTTGCCACACGACAGCAAGTGTCTGACTTGAACTGCAACCTCGCTGTTCGGCACCATGTTGTTCTTCACAACAGCACATCTGAATGTATTCCTCAAATTCCAGAGAATATGCATTGCAAGAGTAGTCCCCCCACAGCCAGGGTGATGAAAGAGATTAACCATGACACATGGGGATGTGTAGCCCTCTGTTGGAGTGATCAGTCCGTAAAGCTCGCTGTATTTGTCTCGCTTGATAAACGGCAGGCAACCTGGCCTCTCTGAAAGATAAAAGTTCCACCATGTGACTTGACCGCCTCTGTAAAAGTCCTCCTCAATTTTGGTCTTAAACTCGTGAAAAGACTCATTTGCCTCAATTTCTGTGTTCTCACATTCATTTTCACTTAAGATGTTTAAAGCAGTCATCATACCCTCATCTTTCTTTGTCAGTAAGACTGGGCTGAAACCTGAGGAGGGCAGGTATCTCCTATAAGACTGTGTTTGGGGTTCTTTGAGCTTGTTGATGGTGCTGTTGATTTCATTAAGGCTCAGTTCATAGATGCATTTTCCAGTGATATCCACTTTGCAACGAGTCTCTATAAGTTGTCGCCAATTGTTGAAGACATCAGAGTCTTTGCATATACATAGCATATTATCGTGGCCTTCCATTGTGCGATATATTGCACAAAAGGTTTCTATAATAGGGCTTGAGATGTCAGTGACTGCAGAGTGAAGAATGAAGACCACCAATAATCCATCTCGGGAAAGCAGATTTGAATTGCAGAGGAATGAAACCATGTTGCTGATTCCTCCAGAGCGTATTTTAAGCCAATCGACAGGGTTTAGTGGTTTATTCATCTCAGTATCTTCATTAACCCGTCCATTGCAGAAGACCCAGCTCGTTTGTCTAAAGAGGTTCAGCTTTCCAATGAAAGCTGTAAAACTGTCCTGGGTGGTGTACATATGTGGATAGTGTATATTAGCGATGTTGTCCTTGCGGTAAAAACTGCACGTCCCATTTATATCAGACTCCGGGTCAAAATCGAGTACTGCAAATGGCTTCATATCTTTCAGAAAGCCTAGGTACTCCAGTTGGCTAGGGTGACATTTGTTGGTAATGACTATTAGTTGAATGTTTTCTAACATATCACTACCACGAGTTATCAGTTGTCTCAGCCTTTTCCCCTGGTGGCCTTGGGGGGCTTGGCTTCTATATCCCTCTTTGTTTTCTGCTGATTTGCGTGCTAATGCCCAGGAGATTATTTTGTCTGTTATGATTTTAATTTTCTGCTGGGTTGCACGAGGATTAGGATCTTCTAAGATGTTAATAGCTGTTGGGCCTTCACGCACAAACAGACATTCAGTCTTGCATTGCTCCTCATCTCCTGCTGTAGCAATTTTTAAAAATGTATAGAAAACCGTTTCTTGTGTCACAGAATGCGTTGGAACAACATCAACCTCAATGACCCATTTGTCAGAGGTTGTTCCATCAAGACACTGAATCTGAATGAATTTAGGAGGCCTGATGCATGTTTTTGCAACATTTACATGTTCCTCTTCAAAGTGCCACCTTAGATTCAATTCAAATGCCTCGCTATATTTAGCAAAAGAAGTTATCTCTTGTCCAATTACCCGACCACATTCCTGCGTCAGCTGGCTTTTCACACCAAAATGAATAGTGCCATTTGTGCGGGAATTCATGCAACTCGCAGCGAAAGAAAATACTGCAGTTGTGAATTTATATATAATTTCAATTTCACTGACCTTCTTTATGCTAGGCAAAATATGGTACTCATGCACCGGATCAAGAAGATTGCTTGGACCATCTGGAGGAGGGAGAATGTCATTTTCAGTGTACAAGAAAGATGGGTCCTTTAAGTCAAATGGCCGGGTAAGACGTATTGTCTTTGCTGGGTGTACAGCTGCTGTGTCCTCAGTAGTTGTGGTTGAGATTCTGGGAGGTTCTTTCTCTAGTTGGCCGTGGTCTGTTGTATTTTGGATGGAATTAATTTTATTTCTTAGTTCTTTCAGTAACAGCAGCGAAGGGCTTTGACTTTGGAATCCAGTCTCTGATGACCCAGTTTCCACATCTGTATAGTCATCGAGGCCTGCTGACACATTGTAATTGTGCACATTTCCTCTGAGCTCAGCTGCTCTGCCTGGTAATCTTGCACTCTTCTGGGACATCTCTGAAGGTCTCCTAAACCTCTCCACCTGGCGTACAATCTGGAGTGCGAGCGCGGGCGGAACACCTAAATCGAATAGGTCCTGTTTTTCAAAGGAGGCCAAGGCAGCCCCTGTCATCTCTTTGTCATATAGGCTCTGCGCAATACTCAGTGGGATTTTTAGATGGATGATAAGCCACTCTTTCACAGTATGACTGGTCCAGTCCTCCATCATTTGTGGATATTCATCAACTTCTTTTCCTCTCTGCAAGCACATGGGTAAATCATTAGAGGAATATCCATTAAAGTGTTTGGGTGGCAAAAATATTAACAGTCAAATCTTAACTATATTTATAAGGTTTATAGGGTACAGTATTAAGCAGTATCGTGCCAGATAGAAATTCAATACAAAGATACAAAAACAAGCTTTAGTTTTAGTTTCAGTTTTACATCATATCAAATAAGGTTACCTATGCACACATCACTCTATCGTTTCCAATGACTCGTCATTTACCCCCTTACCGATAGTATGAACTGCTTGCAGCAACTTTGGATGTTGGATGGATAGCATCTTTGAGTTGTTTAGATGACTTAAGGTGAAACAACTGATTTTTGTCAACGTCTTATTTCACCTCGTTAAAATCTGTAGCTGGACCCATTTTACACATCTTCAATGCAAGTATACAGATGGTTGTCTTGGGTGCATGTAGTGCTGACTTAAGTAATTGTGAGACATTGTTATTATTGTCTCTCTCTCTGTACTCCAATACAATAGATTACACATTTTATAATTACTCTGAGATTAAACTTCAGATTCTAAAATTTAGTTTGAGAGTATTTAAATCAATGTTGGGTGAACAATTTAAGATTAGAGTATAGCATTTTAATGCTTACTATCGCTATTTTTGGGACTCAAAAGTAATTGGACAGATAAAGATTAACTTAAATAGTTGCCATATTTAATATTTGGCTGCAAATCCTTTACAGTTAAGTCTGATGATGCTCTGCCATGCGTGTATCCCATCTTCAGATCTTCCTTGTTTTTCCCTCTACACTATTTCGCCAGGGCAGTAGTAAGCATATTGCAGTTAGGCTTCACCCTCAAGGATTCTGATTGGTTTACTTATTCAAGCTCAAGTTCAAGTTCAAGAGATTATTTGTCACATACATATACTGTACATACGCCTGGATGATAATCTGTCTTGCTTTTCTTCTGCATGACAGACTGACAAAGCAATATTAATATGCACCTCATGCTATCGCCACAATTTGAAAAAGCTGTGTGTGGGCATGCCAAGTGTCTGACAAACAGGAATAAGGGAGTCCATAGTAGTAGGCACCTTCGGAGAATCAAAATAAGGAATCAATATATACAAATTACTTTGTTCTCGTATAATCAAACCACTTGCTCAGGATTCCTAAAAGGAACTGGTGGACGATATCCAACACTAATGACACATACACTGATGTTAAATGGTGTTGATTATGTATTTCTCTGGCACTAATACTGTTCCATAGTAATTCCACTGTTCGTGTCCCCTCGCTTTTTACTCTTGAGGAACTCCCAAGATAACATACCGGTGTTGCTTGTGTCCCATCAACAGACAGTTGAGTTTCGTCTGGTCTCACATTCCTGCACACAGTGTAATTCAAAAGTCCAGTTAGAATGGAATATTTGTTGTATGTTTTTTACTGCAAGAAAGAGAGACAGCTATGGGGTTGACTGCATATGAAAAAAAAAACATCTTTTCATATGAAAAGAAAACATATTTCCATATACAGTCAACCCCATAGCTGTTGAAATCATATATGTAAAGTAACTGTATGAAACTTTACCTTTACCTTTTGTTGACAACATTTACATTCACTTTTGAGATTACGATATGATATAATATACAGTATCTTTGGCACTCTTTCATGCGGCCTCTGTAGAATGTTTTTTTTATATGTGAAGTTGTATTTTGGCTACAATACCACAGTATTGAAGTCAAGAACACCCAAAGTCAGACTAAGTCGTGTCCCAATTTTTTTGGAGGTGGCGGTGAGGTCAAATCTGAGGGGAGAATTCTCTGAGAATAGCTTGTAATAGCATCATGAATTGCGCATCAATTGCTTCAGCGCCGTCTTAGCGTCCGATTCACAAAATATATTACATTTTGCTGCTGGGTGCAATTTGCCCTTGTTTTGCATCTGGTTTCAATTATCCATGTGGCACAGTGTGGCTTTACACCAAGAACACAGTAGGCAGGACAATGGCAGAGAGAATGAGAAAAATGGATACCAATGGCTCTGCGGACACGACACGGTACGTTCACACAGCGGTTTTTTGTTTCATAAAATAGGAAAACGTAGAAAATGTAATGAATGTAAAATGAAAAAAATGTTAATTTTTGTTTTGTTTTGGAAAATAAAGAACAGGGAAAGCCCAAATGCGTAACAGGGAGCGAGCAGAGCGTGACGTTCAGTTGAAATATCCCTGAAGAACGGCATTTTTAAAATTGCGATCGTTCTTGGATGATGCAGTGTGGACACAAATAAACCGTCATTCCTCCAATGGTTCTTAGAACTTCCTGCGGTACAAATACAACTTTCTTTAATGAATATTGTTTCCGTGGTTTTGAAAAAACGCAGCACCAGCTTTGAACACTGAGACTACAGTATACATGCGGCCACTAAACTTTTATGGCAAGTGCAAGCGGTAAGTATTTATAGTACACAATGAGCCAAGTCATCTGTCAATAAGGATTAATGGTTTAAAAAATTGGAATTTGAAAAAGATTAAAACATATTTAAGATTAACACATTTACTATTTATCCAAAAGTAAATGGATATTTGGCATAATTTTTGGTGTTGAAAAAATATATTTCTTGTCCTGGCGAACTGATGGTGTCTCTCTGTTGTTCCCAAATACATTTTCTATCTTTCCCGGGACGACAGGACGCCGTTAGTCTCGCGCCCTGCTCAGGTTGTCTGTCTACCTAGGTTGTCTGTGAACACTATGCAGTACAAGTGGCTGGCGCAAGTCACTGGACAGGAATGATTTCCGAGAGACAAAGCTTGGACCTCGGTCCTTCAGTTGATGATGTCACTGTAGTTTTTTGATGAATTTGATGTGTTGATGAAGAAGAAGTGACCGCTGACACTGACTTGAGTAAAATAATAGATTTATTACAAAAGAACAGCATCAGACCAGACTTGCCTAGGACGTCCAGGAGAGAAGCGAGCCAGATGGATTCTCTGTCAGATGAAACTCGGGCAGGTGCTTTTATGCTTAACCAGAGACAACGTTGACCATCTGATTCCCCTACATAGGTCACCGTTCACATTTTCACCTCCCTTCTCACCGGGACCCCTGACAATGGGCTCTCTCTCTCCCTCTCTTGAGACCCCTGGCACCGTCTGTTAATAATTATCTTATACAATGGGTACTGTCTTGGGATGCCACACATTCCAAGACACCTCATCACAAAGAGGCCTGCTCCACAAACAAATTAAATTCCGACAGTTTTTCACAAATTTCTTAAGACATCTAAAATGTCCCTGTTGTAATGAGACCTCAACCATGTCTGTGTATTCTGTCGTTGTCGTGTTTGAGATACTTTTTAGCCTGAAAAATGCATAGAAGACAAATAAAACCATGCCGAGCAATAACAATAGGCGGGCTGGACCCCTAATAATAATGTGAAAATATCATTTACAGATAAATGCGCTTCAATTTCACCAGCTCTATGAAGATGATAGATAGGCAAATATTACCATCACTCTCGGCAGATGGTAATATTTTCATGCTAACTGCATGTGGCTACTAGTGCTGTTGTTTGTGAATTAGAAGTTTTTTGCAATGAGGCTCATTTGCATAGAAAGGGGCAAATTTTGCACCAAATGTATGAATAATACCTAATTCAAAAATGCGCAAGTGGCAGCGTAGTTAGCGATGCATTCACCTTTTCAGGGTGCTTTGGGAATTAGACATTTTTCTGTTTTTTGTGCGGGTTTAGCAGCCGCAAAAGCCACGCAATCCTTTTGTGAGACTTTCTGGTCGTGGGTTCAACTCAAACTTGAGTCAAGCCGGACACCAGGACAACAATGCAAGTCAATTTGAATACCATGACTGAATACTGTGTACATTATTTTCCTTTCATTTGAGAAACCAAAGTTAAAAAAGTTAGCTTACCCTTTAATTCATCTAAATTAATTTTTGATATTCATTTCAAATAAGTTAACGTAAAACGTTCAAAATAATGTCAGCGTCTGCACCAAACCAAAATCAAGTCAAGTCTGAGTCAATACTGTACACTGTGGAGTCTGAGAGTGTGCTTTAAAATGTGGTCCAACCTTCATGGTCTGATTTAAACAGATTGGAAGACAAACTCTTAATCTTACCGCTCCTTTCTGTTTTCTTCCGAACATTTGAAGTTGAGGGGTTCCTCCAAAGAAGAATCACTCTTTAAAGAGAGACGGCTTGGGGAACTGCTTCTTTCTTCCCACTCGGTTTCCATTTCCTTCTTGTCCAGGGAGGGAATGGCTAGCTGTTCTGTGTAGCTGCCATACTGAATAGAAAAGAAAAATGAAGAAATGTGATCATGTACGAATTGTTCATTTGAATGAAATTGAATAAAGCCTGCGAATGGCTGATTTTTGCATGCATAAGCATCGTAACTACAATAAGAATTGAATGTAAAAGAAGACTACATGACAATGAGGTAGAAAATTTTTTAATTGAAACTGAAATTACTCTTAAAATCAGGGGTCTCAAACCCAAATGACCTGAGGGCCATTGACCAGATTGTCTTCTCCTAGCCGGTGTTATGTTGGTGAGTGAAGCACAGGAGACAACGTACTGTTGAGTATTTTATTCTACTCTTCGCAACTGCTCGCAATCATGGTGTACATCACATATCCTCGCTCTCTTTGCTCACTCTCTTATACTCTTCTTCTCTCACCTCATCCTGAAGTCTTGCGGCGACAACTCCTGGAGGGTGATCGTAGCGGCACTAACATTATCACATTCATCTACATCAAAGTGTCTGCATGTCTGTTCTGGGAACTGTGTTGGCATGATCTCCTAGGGCAGCTGCTGTTGGTAGACAGCCAATGACAGGCAAGTCATCGTTTGCATAAGTGACTAGTTCCACTTTAGGTTCTGCAAGTGGGCAATCTGCAAAATGATGCCTGTAAATTGTCTTTGGTAGCATAGACACAGAAGGTGCAATATCTACAATTACCTGAAGGATGTGAGAATTTACTTGTGCGCTTGAATGTTGACGTCACAGCTTATCTTATCACGAGCTGAAGCCAGAAGCTTGACATCACCAACACAGAGCACAGCCAGCTCTAGGATTACCACTTCTCTCACGTTCCTCACTGTTGATTTGCATTCCTTGGTGAAATGTCCCTTCTTTGCACAGTTGTTGCATTTCATTGTTGCAGTTGGACAGTTTTTATGATTAGCCAAGTGTGTGTTGAATCCACCTCTGAAGCATTTGCGTGGTTGCTGGTTACCATTTGCATGTTTGCGACTGTCTGGTGGCGGTGCTCGGTCTCCTCCGTTCCTAAATATTCCTCCAAATTTGTGTTTGAAGCACCGACAGCCTGTACTGTTGCGTCGGGACTGCGCTGACAGAAGAAAAGAGCATGGCGTTTTTGACCGCTGCCTCCACTTGGCGTGCGATTGTTTGGGCCTTGTCCAGTGTGAGATCTTCTTCCAGTACTAACTTTTCCCTGACAGCAGTGAGAGAGGCAGTAGCAATTAGTTGGTCTCCTATCATCTTACTTTCCATTGGCCCAAAACCGCATGGCATAGCTAGGGCCCTCAAAGATGCAATGTACTGTGTCACGGTTTCATCAGTCCTTTGAATGCATTGTCTGAATGCATGTCGGCATGCTAACACATTCACTTTGTGACAAAGTGCTTTTGAAGCACAGCCATGGCTTCATCAAATGTTGCACCTTGTACTAGCAGAGTATAGAATAGGCGTTGTCACTCCGGGACCAGGCAATGTAGTAGGACCGCAAGTTGCCTTGTATCTGGCCATGCGTCTCCTCTAGCATGTATCACTAGCATGTAATTGTCGAAGAATTTCCGCCATGTGTCAAACAGTATCGGCGGCTCAACAACATGAGGAAAGAAGGGAGGTGGACTCGGTACTGAAGCGTTCATCCTCGTCACCAATTTGTTATGTTGGTGAGTGAAGCGCAGGAGATGACGAACTGTTAAGTATTTTATTCTCACTCTCAATTCTCACGTCACTTATCCTCACTTGCTCTGCTCTCTCTCTTACATACCGCCTCTCTCACCTAATCTTGCAGTCATACGGCGACACCTACCGGAGCATGAGCGTAGCGGCAGTAACAATATCACATCCATATAAAGTGTCAGTGTGTCTGTAAACACAACAGCAGGGAACATCAAGGGAAAAACAAACTGTACCGCATTTTTTCTTAGTTAATGGAATTGCCTATTAATACGTCTGTAAAAATTTGACACGTAATCATGAAAAAAGTTGTTTCTATTATGTTTCATAGTCTGAAAATAAATCATAATAAATAAATTATTAACCCCCAAATGGAAATTCCAGTGTTGCAGCAGCAATGACATACATGACAAAACACACATAATGTACAAAAGCCCACGTTTTTGAATCAATTACTATATTTATATACACACACACACACACACACACACACACACAAACACGCATATGCACACAGTGTATATATATATATATATATATACACACATACATATATACACATACACACATATATACATATATACATATATACAGATACATACACATATGCATATGTGTATATACTGTACATATACATAGCAAAATATATACCGTTCCATATAAAAATAAATGACAATTTATTGATAAAATTGAATTTAACTTCTCCTGGCACAGAGGGGAGTCGTTGTAGGTGGCCATCGTGATGGGCAGAAATGACCTCCTGTAGCGGTCCTTATTGCAGCGGAGCTGAAGGAGCCTCTGACACTCTGTTGTCTGACCAGTAGGTTGTGTAGGGGGTGTGCAGTGTGCTGGGTGTGCAGTATGCTGAGCAGCTTGTGCAACATCCTTCTTTCCACAACCAGCTCTAGGGGCTCCCGAGCAGCCCCCAACACAGAGCCAGCCTTCTTTATCAGTTTGTTCAGTTTCTTGGAGTCTCTGGCTCGAATGCTGCTGCCCCAACAGACGACTGCAAACAAAATTGCACCAGCCACAACAGACTGGTAGAAGTTTTTCAACATCTTGCTGCATACATTAAAGGACCTGAGCTTCCTCAAGAAGTACAGACCCTTCCTGTAGACAGCCTCAGTGTTGCATTTCCAGTCCAGTCTGCTGTCTAGGTAAACACCCAGGTACCTGTAACCCTCCACTATGTCCACCTCTTCTCCCAGGATGGAAATAGTATTCGGCTTGGTCTTGGTCCTACTGAAATCCACAACCATCTCCTTCGTCTTGGTCGCATTCAGGACGAGGTGGTTGTTTCCACACCATACCACAAAGCGGTCCACCAGTTCCCTGTACTCAGTCTTCTGTCCACCAGTGATACACCTCACAACCGCAGAGTCATCCGAAAACATTTCTGCGGATGACAGGACTCCGAGTTGTATTGGAAGTCTGAGGTATACAGGGTGAAGGGGAAAGGTGAGAGTACAGTCCCCTGCGGTGCTCCTGTGTTGCTAACCACCTGATCAGACACACATTCCCTCAGCCGCACAAACTGAGGTCTGTCTGTCAGGTAGTCAATAATCCAGGAGGTTGTGGAGGTATCCACTTTTATCTCTTGAAGCTTCTCTCGCAGCAGTGTAGGCTGGATCGTGTTGAAAGCACTGGAGAAATCAAAAAACATGATCATCACAGTGCTGCCTGCTTTGTTCAGGTGAAGTGGGCTCGCTGAAGCAGGTAGATGATGGCGTCTTCAATTCCAATCTTGGGGCAGTAGGCAAACTGCAGTGGGTCCAGAGAGGTACTCACCTGAGAGGCCATGTCGGCAACAGCTGATGGTGGGATGTAAACAGCCATAATGATGCCGCATGTTAACACCCTCAGCAGTTAATATGGACGAAAACTCACGATTAACAGTTCGATGTCTGGGCAACAGAAACGCTCCTTCACAGTAATATATCCGGGATTGTACCACCTGTTGTTCACAAACACAGCAATCCCCCCTTCTTTCTTCTTTCCACTCCGTCTGCAATCTCTGTCAGCCCGTACTGTCTAAAAGCTGGGGACGGTGGTACAGTGGTACCTCGACTTACGACTGCATCTACTTATGACTAATCCAAGATACGAGTAGCAAAAGTCACGAAAATTTGTATCGACTTGCAACCGACTGCCGACAAGATGCGACCGTGGAAATTTGCAGTTGGTGCATCGGCGCTCAGTCAGCAGTCAGTCACAGCGGGCGACCTGATCGTGTGTGCATGTAGTTTGTGGCTTATGGATATTTTTTTCATATTTACTGTGTTTGTGCTGTGTATTTTGTTTATTTTCAACCTTCATGATTTCATAATTTATAAGGGAAAAATTGCTTTGACAAACGACTGTTTTAACATACGACCGTTCTTATAGAAGAACTACAGTCGTAAGTCGAGGTACCACTGTATTAGCATTTGGAATATGTTCCTGCAGCCACATCTCGATGAAACACATAATACTGCATTCCCAACATTCCCGCTGTGTCCTCGTCAGCGCTCGGAGCTTGTCCATCTTATTCGCCAGGGACCTCACATTCCCCATGACAATCGAGGGAAGAAATGGTTTGTATCTCCACCTCCTTCCTCTCCGTTTGACACCGGCCCTGCATCCCCAACATCTTCTCTTTAACTTGTCAGGGATGTGGGATCTCGCTCCAGGCAGCAGTGTAGGCTTGAAGAGCACAATCAGCTCGTCCCGCAGGTAAACAATACCCCGACACCCGTTGGCATAGCAACCCCCCATAACAAAAGTTAAAAGTGCCAGGAGTATCAACAGAAATCCGTTGAGCCCCATGGAATGTGGAGTCGTTTACCAGAAAAGAAAGCGCAATATATACACAAGAAAATACAATCGTTGATCGGAGCTACTGCAACAGGCTGCCACTAGCACGGCGCCATCTATGTGACAACACAAAAATACAAAAATAACAAGTAAAATTGTGTGTATTAATTAAGCTTTATGATTTTCAAATTATTTTGTGAGCCAGATTAAACAAAATATGATAAACGTATAGCGATGTTGTGCATGCCAGAAAGTGGACTTGACCTGTACAGAAAGGACAGTCATAGAACACAATGTACCCTTTATTTAAAAGCCTGTTCCTCTCCATTCCTGAGGTCCTCAGGCGTGTCCGCAGAAAAATAATCTTTGCTTCACATGATTATTTTTTTCCCTGCAATCACAGGCTGTAGAGGATTGCAGAATTTCAAAAATTACAAGTGCTCTCGAGGTCTAAAGCATTTTAAAGAAAAGGTGAATTAAATTTTACACGTTCAACATCTGCATTTTAAAATTTTCAGAGAAGTTGTAACATTCTTTCTTTGCTTTATTAAACAGCCTTACTGTGAAAAGTATCATATTCTTATTCAACACTTACCTCTCGATATCCAACTGTGAATGCTTCAGAGGTGCTTTAATGGTCTTCAGTCACCTCGGGAACTTGTAAACCTTGTATAATTTGTTCGAAAAAGCAGAACGGTTTACCAGACAGTGTGCATCCACACAGAGGCAATACCAAAAGTGATTCTGATCCTTCCCGATTTCTATTGAGGGTTGGGTTTGAGATGCTGGGTGTGTGTGTGTGTGTGTGTGTGTGTGTGTGTGTGTGTGTGCGTGTGCGTGTGTGTGTGTGAGAATGCCATTGCCTTTATTTTAAAAATGACAATTCACGACTGCTGTGCATGTTGGCACAGCATACAGGCATGGGCGGAGTTTTTTACCGGTTACACCGGCTATGTGGGAAATCATCTCAGACACGTCCCAACATTGTTGGGATAAGTTTAATGTCTGAAATACCACCAATTTTTTATTTGTTATTGTGTAAATATAAATTCATCTTTGTGATTTCTGCTTATTAATTGTTTAAAAATGACATTACAACATATTGATCAAGCTCAATTTGTTTCTGGTATGGTGGATGAATCCACAAAGGTGAGCAAGGCAGCACAGCTGTCTCTTGTGCTTTGCTAAATTATTGACATCGGTGTCAAAAAAAGGTTCATCAAGTTTGATGGCGTCAGGGGCGCTCTGATCCTCCAATTTGTAGAAGATTATGAGTGCTTGGATAAAGTTGTGGCTCAGTGTTATGACAATGCAGCAATTATGGCCTTCGATCTGAACGGCATCCAGGCTAAAGTGAAAGGAGAAGGTCCCTCTCACTCTTTCATCCATTGGTACACTCATACCCTGAACCTAGTCCTCACCCATGGTTTAGCAAAGATGAGAGAATGTAAGATATTCTTCCCACCTCTCAGTGCTAGATGAAATATGTCAAAAGCGACTCCCGCAAGTAGCACCAACAAGGTGGAATTTTACTTCCAGATTGGTGTGCACAGTCATTGAGAAAATAAATGAACTGAAGGAGCTTTTTAAGAACATTTGAGCGTCAAAATCAACGACAATGTTGTCTGCAGTGCTGGTGGATATATTGCTCACTTGGGAAACTTTGAATTCAACCTTTTGCTGCTTACTTTCAGTGGCATTTTTAGTTATGCTGATGTCCTTGAAATTTTACAGTCCAAGGCACTGGAGATACAGTTCTGCCTGGCTAGAGTGAGCAGGTTCTGTGACAAGATAAATCAGGAGAGGGACCACTTTAATTCAATCTACAAATACAAAGTCTCTCAAATACAAAAAACTGCACACTAACAGATACGTAATAGATTTAAAGACCAAAAAGAACTTGCGTTCCTTTCCCTGCATGATCCACAACAATTCATCACCTTCAAGTCCACATTCCTAGTCTCAGCCTTCACCCACCTGTTGGAGAGCCATGGAGCTATCTTTGACCTGCCCTGTCTGAAAACCAAGCTGACTGTCATGTACTCCATGGCAGATTTCGAGGGAAAGAGCCCTGTCAACCTCCTCCTTTTCAGGCAGCAGAATGAACAGTATGAAAGCATGCGCCAACTGTTTAAATGAATGTGCGGAAGTGTCACCATCCCCGTGTTGATTGCCTCAGTGGAGTGCATCTTCTCTGCACTCAAACACATCAAGTCATACAACAGAAACACCACAGGACAGGCTTGACTTTCTTCATTAGCCTCCGTGTCTATTGAAAAGAACCTGCTTATGAAGTCCAAGAAATGAAATGAAATTAAATCCAAGGATCTGCTGTATGAACCTGTCATCTCCCATTTCACCATGAAGGAAAGCGTGGCACTTCCTCCTGCTACACGCCACCAGAGTGGCATTTTCAGGGCCCTCCGACCGAGACACAGGCAGAGACAGCAAACACACTAGTTTATTGAAGAGAGTGGCAAGATGTAACAAGCCGGGAGCAGATGGACACATGTCATGACGGAGCCTCTCGCTGTGTGTGTGTGGGTATGGTTGATTTACCTGTTGCTCGTTGATTGCTCTGACAAGCAAAAGGCGTACAGCCACCTCCGATCCCGGGCCCAATAACCTAGACCCAAAACAGGTGTGGCTGCTTAAACCACACCACCCCCGCACCACAGAAAGAACGATGGATTTCCTCTTCAAACAAAGGGCACTTCCTCAGAGCAGCTTGTTGCTTCTTGTTAAAAATACATTACAATAACACACCTTAATCTGTATAGAACTTTTTCATGTTACATAATGCTTTAAAACACAATATTATCATATATAAATTAATGTCAACATATTAGAAAATTATGACATTTTGCTTTCGTTTTTGTCATATTGGTTGGTTGGTTGGTTTTATTGGAACTGTGGAACAATAGAAGTGATTTTTGAAGTTGTTGGGCATGGCTATAGGCATTGTATTATGGTGATATGGTCTTGTGATTTTGGCATGTTTTTGCAGGAGACCCCCACTGAAGGCCTAGGTCTGAAATGCATGGCACAGTACTGCAGATAACACATACAACACATAACACATGTAGCCAAAGCCCAATCTCCAAAGAAAAATGCATGCTTGTCTTGACCGCCTCCATCACAGAACTCCAAATGTGTTCTCTTGGTTGGTGCTGATGACTGAAAAATATTGCCATGCACTCCATTTAGTCCAGATGACATGACAGGTGCGCCATCGTAACACTGTGCCACAACTTTATCCAGACGGACACCCCACGCGAACCGCCCGCCCTGCAGGCGAGCAGGCAGGATTCCCATGCCAACCCACGGCCCACGTAAGTGGAAGGCCAGCCCCACCGCAGCCGATCAGACGCCCCACCCGGCGTGTGTGCCAAGTGCCCATACACGTTGCAGAGTGTGCTCAGCACAGGGCACCTGGATGTTAGCCAGCTTCCCCCGCCACCGATGCCAGCAGGCCGGCAGATTTACAGGCCCTCCACCACCCCCAGCACCCGGGGCGCCCACCGCAGAAAAGCCGTGCAGCAGAAGCAAAAGGCCAAAAGCCGCCCCCCACACGCCAACCCACACCCACAACAGCAGAGAACCCCCCCAGGGGTCCCGGAAGGCACCCGGCGGCGCTCTCCGCAGCCCCGCCAGGTCGCAGCACACCAGCCTTAAGCCACCAGGTGCAAGCCGCCAGGACTCCAGCCCAGCCAGCAGGAGTTCCAGCCACCATTGGGATGTGGTGAGATTATCTCTATATTTCCAATTGAGTATTATCATTTTCTTGGCAATTGTTAAGGCGATCAAAATGGGTTGGTGGTATTTAAGTGGTGGGTCGACTGAGGAGAGGTCACCAAGAAGACATATAGATAGGAAGACTGGAATGCTGCGACCCAGAAGGGTTGATAGCTTCTTGGTGATGTTGGTCCAGAATGCTAGGATAGGTGGGCAGAGCCAGAAGGCATGAAAGTAGTCATCTCTGGTATTAAGGGAACAGTGAGAGCAAATGTCTTCATCCACAAAACCCATTTTGAGCATTTTGTGTTTTTCGTGATATGAGCTCTGTGCAGAATCTTATATTTGATGAGTTGCATTTTGGAGTTGCGAGTCATAGAAAAGGTGTTGTTGCAAATACAATAAGCTCCCACAGGTTGATATTGGTGGGACCAGCATGGTCTCTTTCCAATTCCATTGTAGGTAAAGATAAAGTGTCAACTGTTTTTAATAAAAGTTGATATGCGTGAGATGTTGGGGGATGGTAGCTTAGGAGGTAGAGCTGGTGGTCTAGTGATCTAAAGGTTGCTGGTTCAATCCCAGGCTCTTCCTGCTAGCATGCTGTAGTGTTCTTGAGCAAGACACTTAACCCCTAATTGCTCCTGATGGCTGCGTCCGTCGGTGTTTGAATTATTGTAAGTCGCTTTGGATAAAAGCATCTGCTAAATGTAATGTTCAATCATTGGAGGTGGTTGTAGGATGTTGTTCGTCAATTTGATTTTAACATTTAGAGACTGCTGTAATTGAAGGAATTGAAGGAAGCCGGGCCACCGATATTATACCTTTGGGTCAAGGTTGGGAAGGATAGAAGCAAATTGTTTTCAAAAATGTGTTCCAGGTGAGTAATTCCTTGTCTTTTCCATGACCTGAAGATTATTTGTCTGTTTTTAACCAGAAAATCTGGGTTGTGCCAGATTGGCGTGAATTTGTTTGGAGTTAGAGTGTGACCACTGAGTTTGAATAATTTCCACCAGGCTGACAGAGTTGTTGCGATAAATGGGTTTTTAAAGACCTTATGTTTCCTTATTGATTTAGTAAGGAATGGTAGATCAGATAATGATAAGTGCTGACATTCTGTTTGTTCAATGTCTCATCATCCATGGGCCAATTGTTGCTCTGGTTGTAACCATTTAATTATAAATTGAAAATGGCTTGCTATCATAATATCTAAAGTTTGGGGCTGCTAGGCCTCCACAGTCTTTGTTTTTCTGTAGTGTTGTTAATTTAATTCTCCGTTTCTTGTATTTCCAATAAGATTTATTGACTATTGAGTCTAGAGTATTAAACCAATGTACTGTTGGTTGCACTGGGATCATTATATATACATAGTTTGCTTTTGGAAGTATATTCATTTTCACTGCTGCTATCCTACCAATTAGTGAGATGGTGAGGTGTCTTGGGATGTGTGGCGTCCCAAACAGCCCCATCGTATAAGATAATTACTAAGAGACGGTGCCAGGGGTCCCGAGAGAGAGAGCACATCACCAGGGGTCCTGGTAAGAAAGGAAGTGAAATGTGACCTGTGACCTATGTAGGGGAACCAAATGGTAAATGTTGTCTTTCGGCCAGTATAAAAGACCCGCGCGAGTTGCATTCGACAGAGAATCCTTCCGGCTTGGTTCTCTCCCAGACCGTCCATGGCAAGTCTGGTCTGATGCTGTTCTTTTGTAATAAATCCATGATTTTACTCAAGTCAGCGTCAGCGGTCTCTCCTTCTTCATCAACACATCAAATTCATCAAGAAACTGCAAAGTGGCGTCACAAACTAGGATCTGCTGGGCCTCACCTGCCGATGCTGCCTGCTCCAGCAAATTACCACTCGCAGAGTGAGTGTTACCTCACAAAATTGAGCTGTGTGTGGTTTTTGAAGTGGTAGTATTTTGGGCAGATACGCTGCACTAACAAGAGCAAAACTGTGCGGAGATGGAGATGATGTGTTGATGTGTGAAGTGAGTTTCCGTCTAAATTGGGGTTTATTAAGTTGTAAAAGACGTAAATAAGGGGAATAAGAGAATAATGAATGAAGAAAGAAAGAATTCAGTTGAAATAGAGAATAGAGACGAGAGAAATAAAAGATGAAGTTAAAAGTAAAAGATAAAGGCTTAAAAGATGTGGAAAAAGTAGAAGTAAAAAGTAATTGTAGAATGGCAGAACTAGTAGCCAAAAGTTATTTAAATAACCATGCAAGATTAATGGATACAGGGCCCGTAACTCCTTAAAAAGTAAGACATGTGTACATTAAATGCTGCGTGAAAGTTGGCCCAATGAAAATATTATATAATCAAATCTAGGTAGGAAAAACAGAGGAAATAACCGTGGCCAGGGGAATTGACTCAAAATAAAATTATATGAATGAAGATGAAAAAGGATGAAAAGTGAAAAAGAGATAAAAGTTAAAAGTCTTAAGTAAGATGAAAAGTGAAAAAGAGATAAAAGTTAAAAGTCTAAAGTAAGATGAAAAAGATGAAAAGTGAAAAAGAGATAAAAGTTAAAAGCCTAAAGTAAAATGAAAAAGATGAAAAGTGAAGTAAAAAGAGTAACAAAATAAAGGCTAAAAGGATGAAAAATAAAGTTTGAGAAAAAAATGGGGAAAAGCAGCGCTAAACCAGCCTAAGAGAATAAATGTATGCTGAAAGAATCTGATTAAGAAGATCATTTGTTAAAAGTCTGGCCAAAGTGAAAATCTTGATGAAATTAGAAAAGTATACATGAGTCGACGTTAAAGTATAAAGTCAAGCGCTGTTGAAGTTTTTGGAGAATTTGATGTACTGTTGGTCAGATGTCTTTTGCCTGTTGAGGTGTGAGTGTGCCTGTGCCTGTGTGTGTGTGTGCCGCAGCTAAAGAGATGTGAAGAGATTTGTGTATTGTTCGTGTATATGTGTAAATGATATATAGAATACATGGGTTATTAAATAGGTATACATATGTGGTGAGCAGTTAAATAATACATAAAAGAAACATTTCTTGCCCCTTTAGTGATAAATATACATGAGCCTGTTTATGGACTTTGTAAAACTGATGATAAATATATATGAGCCTTTTTCTTCACAGGACATTTGATAAATATATTTGAGCCTTTTTCTTTTAAAGGACGTTTTATACATTTGACAAAGGATATGAACCTTCACAGGACTTTATATATTTGATAACAAAATGAGCCTTCTTGAGAGAAGGACTAGAATCACCAGAAACAGACTGCCTACACATGCATGTACACATTCAACGAAGTAACGCACACACAAAGACGTTCCCGGAACCGGAAGATGTACTGGTAGCAGGTATAGTTAGTCAGGTTAATTCCTGCCTGTCGCACTCCCTGATTTTGGAAACGGATCAGCCAGGGTTTGACACTTTAATGAGGGAGGCTAGGGGAAGTGGCTCCACCGCATGAGGGATACCAATGTGCAGATCACCCATTGGTACCTGGCTCTTCAGCTATTTAAGTTCAAGGTGATCCATAAGCGGTGCAGTTGGTGGTGGCCAACTTCCTCTCCGCACCGGGGGGGGATAGCTCCCCGGCCTAAGTCAGCCGGTGGGGGTACGTGACAGACAAGGGCTGCAAGTGACTGGGCTGGCTTGGCTCCGTAGTGGCACAGCTGTACCGGGTTTGCCTGATCTGCCTCTTTAGTGCTGATTGGTCAGATCCGACTGGGACAGTTTTATTATATGTTGTACTGTCTTTTCAGTGGGAATCACACGGTGCAGAACGCGGAAACGCCTGCGGACCAGAGTGCGACCACGAGAGCGTGACTCGCAGACACTGATCATTCCTTTCATTTTATGTTCCGATTTTGCCAGCAAGCATTTTTGTTATGTTTATTTATAAAACCCTCACCATGCCGGCACTTCACTCACAGAAGGACTCCTTCTTCCTCCCTAAACCAGTACATGGTGGTGGAGACTCCCACACACCATTGTCCCTGTGCCAAAGAAACCTTCCATCACCCGCCTGAACGACCCACCCGGTAACATTGAACTCAATCAACTTGAAGTCCCTGAGCGGCTAGTCAGAGACCACATCCGCTCCACCCTTCCTGAAACCTTGGACGTCTTTCAATTGTTAGGACCAGGGCTAAGGGGGGCTCCAACGCACAACACAGAGACAGCTGGCAGACGAGGTTTAACAAAGGCACTTTATTGTGAGTCACTGGCATAACAAAGGGTGAGAGTCAGTTGGGCAGGATCCGGTGGACAGGTCCTGAAAGGCGGGACCGCTGGACGGGACAAGGCCAGACAGGGCAGGGATGAGGAAGGAGGGATCCAGGTTCCGGACGGGGTGACAGGAAGCCAGGCTCGGCGAGGCAGGACGGAAATGGTGAGTTCAATTAGCAGACGATCTGGCGATGAGCGAATGGAAGGCCAGGGAATAGGTACTGCAGGCTTTGATGAGGGATTGAACTCAGGTCTGTGGGGAGGTGCAGGAGGAAGGAGCGTCAGAGGGGACCAGGAAGGGGTTAACGCCAGGCGACCTGTCCATGATAAAGAGACGAGTGGCCCCTAGTGGGGCTAGAAGGCTGTGGGCGTGACATCAATTTGCATACCACCCCAACAGATCTACAGACGATGCCATTGCCCTGACAGTACACACCATAAGGCAAACACATACCTGGGGATTCTGTTTGTAGATTATAGTTCAGCGTTCAATACTATTGTGCCTGCTAAGCTTGTTCCCAAGCTCAGGATCCTGGGTCTTATCACCTCCCTTTGCAACTGGATATTGGACTTTCTGACGGGTAGACTCCAGGTGGTGAGAATGGGTAACTGCACCTCCTGTCCCCAGAGCCCTCAGGCCTGCTGTGGTGTGTGGATGGGAGGGCTTTAGCAGCGACACCTGACGCTCGTTGGTTAGGCTAACGAGCAGCAGGTTTAAAAACCCCCTCCACATACACACACTCAGGAGATGAGCCCTGTCATGACATGTTCCATCTGCTCCTGGCTAATTCCACCTAGCCTCCTCTCTGCAGAAAACTGAGGTCTACAACCCATCGTTGTCTGTGTCTCTGTGCCAGTGTGCCCTGGAAACGGCATTTGGGTGGCGTGGGGTGGCGAAACTGAACTGCCGAAGACGCCCTGGAGCCACCAGTGGGTCAACGGGCAGCCCCAGCACCAACCCTCTCCCGACAAGCAGCAGCACCTAGTGGTCCGGTGGAGAAGCAGCCGCAGCAATCACCATGGGTAACCGTCTGCAGCCAGCTCCTCCACCCAGCAGCCACCGCCAGGTTAGGGGGTGCCCTGGAAACGCCACTTAAATGGCATGTGGCATATTGAACTGCCACAGCTCCATACTCAGTCCCCTTCTGTATGCCCTGTTCGCGCATGACTGTGTGGCCACCTGCAGCTCCAGCATCATCCCCAAGTTTGTAGACTACACAACCATCCTGGATCTCATCTCCAACAACAATGAGACCGCCTACAGAGAGGAGATTAGTGTCTTGTAATATGGTGCCAGGGCAACAACCTCTCTCTCAATGTCTGCAAGACCAAGGAGATTATTGTGAATTTCAGGAAGCAGCAGGAGTGGGGTCATGCCCCCATACACGTCTATCTAGCTGAAGTGGAGAGGTTCTCCTGCTTCAAGTTCCTCGGTGTGTTCATCAAAGACGACCTGGTACAGCAGCTTCTCCACTGCTGATCGCAAGGCCCTCCAGAGGGTCATAAAGACATCGGAGTGCATCATGGGTTGCCATCTCCCCTCCGTGCAAGGCATCTACCATACAGAATTCATTCGGAATGCACAGGAAATCATAAAAGACTACAGCCACCCAGGCTATTGGCTGTTCACATTAATACCGTCTGGAAGATGTTACTGGAGCATTCGAGAAGAGACTACCAGACTTATTATCCCCAGGCCGTCAGGCTTTTTATCCAGCAATGCTAATCTGCTGATTATATTTCTGCATATGCTCTGGTCACTTCAAACTACATTCCCTGGAACTGCTGCTTGTGTTGTTTTTATTATTTTATGTATTTGCCGCATTTGCCTATTTCTGCTCGTTTTGCCCTCATTTTCTGATTGTTTTTAACAATGTATCTTCTTTCAGCCATCTACATATTATTACATAATTTAGCAGACACTTTGTCCAAAGCAACTTACTCATACACCGATTGACATTGTAACGGTGTGGTTAGGACCCAATTGCAGCACAAAGACAGGCAGGGATATTTGGTAATGTCTTTTATTTGTAGAGCAGACGGAAGACAGGCAGGGGGCAGGCAGGATACATCGTCGGGGACAGGCAGGTTCGATAACGAGGAATGCAGACAGAAGACAGGCGGAGGGGCAGGCAGGATACGTGGTCGGAGCGAGGCAGAGTCGGTAGCGGGGAATCAGTCCGGAGAACGCTGGCGAGTCTGGTGCAAGCATCAAAGACAAACTGGCAATGGGTGACTGGTGAGAGAGGCTTATATAGGGGTTGGATTACAGATCGGGAACAGCTGTGTGCGCAAGTGAATGGAGTTGGATTAATGGGACAGGTCAGGAGAGGGAGGGGAAGTAGAAGAAGGCGGAGATCATGACAGACATAGTCAAGTGTATGTTGCTCAAGGACAAGACAGTACGCTAGCAAGAGGAGCTGGGGATCAAACCGGCAACCTTTGGGTTACTAGACGACCCACTCCACGTCCTGAGAAGTTGTTGTGGTTTGGCTGATGGGCAACAGGGGGTCACACATTACAAGATCTTTCACCAGGATGAATCCCCAACGAGTGTGTCGGGTCTCCAAACTCCATTTTGTCACGACAACACAGGCGAGAAGTGACACCGGAAATTACACAATACCATGGGCGGGACAGGATTATCTAGATCTAAATCTAGAGAAGGAAAGTAAGATCGGTATGCTTCATGTTTCTGGCTGCTGCTCTACTGCAATCCTGTCTAACCTTTTCGACTCCTCCCCTCCCCCTCGCTCCGTGTCTGCTCTCATTGGCTGTAGCTTGTTGAGCCACTCCCGAGTTGAGACCAACATGACCAGATACTTGCTTGAGATCTCGCCAGGCATCTGCGAGCCATTGGCAAGCGCTCGGCAAGCTGTGAGCAGTTCACACCACACACTCGTTGCTCTAATTTGCCTCCGATCTGGGGCTTTACTTGGCGATCTCCAAAAGTCTGTCAGCAAGTGGAAAATCAGGCCATAATCACGTAGTCTGAACTCTGCATTAAGTGACTTTTAGAACGAATGAAGAATGGCAAAGACTAATTGCTCTATACAAGTATGTGCATTGCATACTGAATTAAAACTTTGTACAATGCTGCAATACTGTTAACAGTTCCCAACTCTGAAGTGCTTCTTTCTGAAAAAGAGATAATTAAATAATGGGAGGAAAAAATGAAGAATGAAAAAAATACAGTAACAATTATGTCCTTAAAGGACTGGTACACTCGTGAAAATAACATGGCCGCTATCACTTATTTCTTCATTCTTTTTGGGTTGTAAACAAAGCCCTGCAACTGATCCAAGCCACTCCTTTTCAAGGCACTGACTCTATTCTGAGATGAGAAAGCCCCACTTCCTCAGAAGAAGTGGAATATGGGCCTAGTCTAATAGTTATTACAGGTCCTACAGATCTCACAGCCCTGGAGCCAGTGGTGCCGCTGGGTGCTCCAGTGGAGGTAGTGGGGCCTCTAGGTACTCTGGTAGAGATATTTGGGCCTGTGGGTGCTCTAGTGGGGGTAGTGGGGCCTCTGGGTGCTCCAGTGAGGGTAGTGTCTTCACTGCAGTCTTCTTGCCTTACCGTACAGTTGTCCAGTAGAATACTGATGACTTTTGACTGATGACCATTGGACTCCAGGATATCTTTTAGCTCCAGTATAAGGGCTGATGCATTGGTGATATTAACTTTTCTGCTTGCTAGATGTGTAAACATTTTGGCCAGATCATCATCATAAAAGCAAACAAGGACATTGAGAATTTTGTCCATGTTCAGGCTCGTAGCTTCATCAACATTCAGTGAAAACATTCTTTTACACACTTTTTTTTAGCTTGTCAGATAAACCTTGCCTGAACTCTGGAGCAATGCCATGGGCATTTAAATAGCTGGCATGTTGATTTGAAATTGACAGTTCTGTCAAAGCAGTTTTGTCTTTTTGATCACAAACACGGTCGGCCATTGATGCCAAAGCACCAGTGGTAACTGTAACCAAGTGCCTAATGGCATCCTGTCTCCACCAGTTTCCTCTATTCATGTCCATCGCCATTTGTCCTTAACCTCCTGTCTCAACTAAGGCCGTATCTTCACCAGGTTCATAAGCTGCGTTGCCATTTTTGAGCCGTACTGCAAGTGGAATGCTAACACCATATCTGCGCTACAGGGATAGACAGTAGCTTGCGGTTCATTAGATAGGAAGGAATTGCGTTGTGTTACTCTCATACCATTTGAAGGTGAAATACCACTTTGTGTCGCTGAACATGATTGGATAAACCCCATCCAAAACCAAAGCCCCAAACCCTAAGTGGAGTGAGTTTTTATTTTTTTCCTCAAGAATAGTTTGTGAATCTAAAATAGCCTGTGAGAGAAAATGCAGATGATCAATGCTGTTTCTGTGTTTCATATGTCTTATATATGACAATAGTGGTGTGTGTGGTGAGCTTTAGCAGATATTAACATTTCACTGCGTATATTAATGAATCTTAAGTTGCTGGAAAAGGTGTGTTGGTTTATTGATGTAACTTTGGTAAAGGTGAGGAGTATGATGAGTTTTTGTTTTCAGAAGTGTTTTTTGTGCTTTGTTAATAGAATTTAATCGCAAAGCATTCCAAATTGATAAAACTAATCAAATACAAATTGGGAAAAATTGCTTATAAAAATAATTTTGTGATGTCACGGAAAGCAGATATGATGCATGCCAACAGGAGGAATCCATTCGTTTTTGGTTTATAAAGTTGGAGTTATTTATTTTCTGTTCTTTGTTTTGTGTTATTGCATCAAAGTGATCTGCTGGTTAATATAATCTTTTATCTGTCCCACAGTGGGGAAGTTTGCAGTATTACAGCAGTCACAGATTGGCACAATAGCATGAAGCATTAGTAAATTGGTAATTCTAAATTAAAGGACATAATAAACTAACGAACAGTATAGATTATACATTACATTAAATAAATACATTAAATAAAAATATTGCATGCGTAAACTGTCAGTTTTAGTGTGAAATACAGTAATGTTTGTGTGTTCAAATCCTTACTGGTTTCTTTTTTGGTAAGGCTGGTAATTGTTGAAGTATAATCGAAACAGCATTTTTTTTTTCTCACTCTAAAACTGATCTCGACTAGACATTGAATTAGGTAGCTGTTGATATACAGTATAAAACTTGCCAAGTAGGGTAACAAAGAGGGACATTTTTTTGGTTAGGAGTTATGGGTTCGCTTACTAATGGTTTTTAATTTGGCCATTCCAAACTTTAAGTGTTAATTTGGAAATATCTTCTTTCTCTATGAGATAACATTGCTATGTTATTATCACAAGATTTGCATATAGAGCGGCAGGTACGTGCAGGCGAGGAGGGGATCCTATGGACCGCACGGTGTCCTTATCAGGCGTGCTTTTTGTTTTAATTTTAATTAATGGGTATCGAAGTAGCGGATTGTCTGGGAAAGATATATTCATGAGGAATTCCTCATGAACCTCGGCCACCTGCGACGTGCCCACAGCGCAGTGCAGATCACGGGCGCCCCAACGGGGCGCCTCCTCTAAGTGATCAGCGGCTCCGCTGTGCTTGCCCAGAACAGCAAAATGCTTAGAATCAGATCAGGGGGTCCATGTGACTTTTCTTCTTTTTGAGCACCTGCCGAAAGTTTCTGTTCGGACTGTAGAGGGAAAGTAGACCCGATCACCAGTGGTTACTGGACAGCTCTGAGAGCCCCCGTCCCCTCTCTCCCTCTTCCTCTCTCTCGCTCCATTTTCAGGACACGGTAAACTGCGCCAACACCGTTTCAATTCCCGGATGTTTCCTCGCGAAAAAACAACAACCAAACAAACAAAAGTCTGTCATCAATGTCAATCGCGATCAATGGAATCAATCTTCGATAATGGAGTCGATCGCCGATTTATGATTTAATCGTAAATCTGCCGAATGGCTGCACATTAATTCACATTTTTCCTGACTCCAACAGATATCAACTTCAAGGACTGACTATCTACTTGCTGCCTAATATATTCCACCCCTTGAAAGGTGCCGTTGGAACGAGATGAGCAATGTGATTCACTTCACCTGTCAGCGGTTTTAATGTTGTGGCTGATGAGTGTATTTTATCACACATTAATGCAATTGGGCTCTTTGGATTGATCAGAATCCCAGCTTTGTAGCCACACATTTCAACAATTCAATGACTGTTTAGTTACCACAATGTGCACAAATAGCGAAAATAAAAAAAAGCAAAGCTAACATTTTCAGTTTGTTTTTTTTCGGACTTTAAAGCTAAGATACCCTATGTAGTTGTGATATGTCAGGCATAACTGTAAAGGTGAGACTCCTGCGATTCTAATGAACCCAATTTCATTCAGATATCTTGATGTGAAAGGTCAAGAGGCCCGTTCAAATATGGTCATGCACATTTCCTTTTGTCAAAAAAGATCGCCGTCTTTGGAGCTATGTTATGCCCGCTTCTCGGCGAGGTATCATAAGATGGTTTACAGCTACGGATTCATCTGGAAGCCTCATTTCCTCTAATACCGGAAGCTTACTGGAAGCCTAAAAACTGAGCCTGTGACTTGCAAGAGCTTGTCCAACAAAAAATAGGCTTAGGGGCTTGGGGGCCCCCTGGTGGCCGTGGGGGCCCTTTGCAACCGCATAGCCTGCAAACAGCCCTGCCTGCGGTAGACATTTAAGATTTTAGTATCTGTCTCGAAATAATGGTATTGTGTCATCTCTAGTTTTCCTAATAGACAATCATGGGCACATCATAGAAAAAAACTCATAAATTAATCTAATAATTGTTGATGCTCTAAGTATTATTGATGAAATAGAGAATTCCTTCCATGTACTTTTTTAAATTGTCTGTTGGCCCAGTGAACTTATAGCATCGTTAGAAGATTATTAAATTAGCAATGTTTCTTATTGACCATACTGTACCTTGACCATTCCAACCCTTGATTTGAATCACAAAGTTGTTAATGACATGCTATCGTATAGGAACCTGCTTGGGAGGTGAATGGAAAAGGTTTTGGTTGAAATGTGAAAACCTGAACTCAAAATCGAATTTGCCGAAAGCAGTGCTGAAAGTGTGGCTTTAAACAGATCCCAGAATGCAGAGAACAGCCAGTTAACCTGTTATTTCAGAGCGTTTATGGCCTATTTCCGTCTAGTTGTGTTTGAGGGTTTACAACCTTCATGTCTAACACCGTCACACACAAATACCGTGATAGCAATGGACTACATACTAACTGTGTTCGAATGAGAGCCTTGTTAAAAAAAAGACACTCTTTCATATTTGTGAAACCTACTGTCTATTTGTGAAAGCAGACAGAAATATGTATATATTTTTTCCCATGGCTATAACAATTCTCAAGGGTCGTTCGTTTTCATCGAGACCTGTTCTCATGTGGTCGGCCATGTAAGGACGCAGAAATCCAAATTCTGTTTTCACAAATAGACAAAAGGTCTCCCAATTCTGAAACTTGTAAATCTTCTCTGGGGACCACATGGTCAAACTGCATTGTATTTTTGTTTATTTTAGATAGAGATTTAAAACAGTGACATTAGTCAAAATGGATCAAGTGTGACATGGTTGAAAAAAAATATCGGCAGTCGTCCACTCAACATTTCTAGTATTGTTTTGAGCAATCGCGAGTTGAAATTTGAATGTCTGATGAATATTGAATATCAAGCTGTCTTTGTCACATCAAATATACATTTTTTGAGTCACGAGTCACGCATTCAAATCGAGCCCTGTAGCGAATCCTCTACCGACGAATAGAAAATAATGACTGAGGATTAGATTAATGTGAAACAATTATATAATTCATATTGAATGTGTCTGGTTTATACTTTCAATTCTACTTAAACAAATAATTTTGGCCAAATTAAGTCATTCTCGTGAGAATTCCATTTACAACTCAGGGTCAACCGATTCTTCTGACTTGTTACACCAACTGAATTAAATGAACAAAGAGTTGGAACAATGTAACAAATCTTCTTACACATGACTTGTAAAGAGCCCAATCACCTAAAAGAGCCGGACTATCCATAGCTATTATACACACACAATTCTGAGTCAGTCAATTTATCTTGAAAGAAAAAAAATCTGAGGTCACACACCACTGTCCTATCAAGGCCCAGATTTCATGGGTGGTCAATTTGGTGCTCTAGCAGTAAGTGAAGACAAACGCTTTTTGTCAATAATCAGTGAAACATCAGCAATCATCTATGTATCTATTTATTTATTTATTCCATTAAACAATGTCTTAAACATACATTTCAAGGCTTTAGCGTAAAAATCCAAAAGTCCATGTGCTTTTGTAAATGATAAAGTAAAGGGAGCAAAAGTAACATCACATAATTCTTACACTTGTATATTTAAATGATCTATAATCCATACATACGTATATTACATCAAAAGGGAGCCTCTTAATGATGTACATTTCTATGAAAATGGCTGAGCTCAGAGCTTACATAGTTCGCACAAGCGTACTTGAATAATTATCTGCATATTTAATCTCCATACTCTTTATTGACAATGTTAAACATTGGCTTTTGTACTTAATTAAACTTTTATATTTTAAGTGTAGACATTGGCTGACAAAAATACACAACAATATTTTATACTATGCTATGTATCTATTCATTCATTTGTTAAATTTTACAATATGTCTTAAAAATTAATTTCATGGCTTTAGTGTTAAAAACCTAAAGGCCATGTGCTTGTGTTAATGATACAATAATTGATGCATATAGGTCTTTTGTGGCACTGTTAATTTAAAAAAAGGATTGTAGGAAGCAACAGGAACATCACATAATTCTTACACTTGTATATTGAAATCATTATCCATAATCCATACACATACAATAATACAGGAAAATGGAGCCTCTTATTGATGCACTTTTCTGTACAAATGGAGATGATCATATTAGTGGCTTACTTAGCTCCCGCAAGCAAACTTTCATAATTATCTGCATACTTTTTTCCATACTTTGTATTGGCATGTTAAACATTGGCTTTTGTACTTTATTAAACTTTTATACTTTAAGCGTAGACTATGACTTACAGAAAATACACATTTCAATATTTTAGGTTTATTATAATTTTTTAAAGTATATTTTAAGCACCAGTATTCAATATTTAAATTCAGAATAAAAAGTTAAACTCAAAATTAATGTATAGAAGTCTTTATAGATTGCTATGTCACACACAGGTTTCTGAAAAGATGGTTTGAAGCCACTAGTTTCAGCTGGCAGTGAGCATTAGCTGGCTGGACTGAATGAGAGACCTGTCAATCAAGGCAACTATGCCCAAAATATACCTGCCACTTCAGTTTAAACAAAACTACCTAGAGAAGAAGGTACCGTATACAGTATATAAATGCCTGTACATTCCTTTTAAAAGCAGTATTCTAAGATTTATGTCATGTGCTGACAGGATTGAGGTTATGCACTCACTGCTCATTTTCATATTTAATATCATAGGCCACAGGTCCCTCCATGCTGAATCCAAGATAAAACGATACTTCCTCCTGACTTCCTCCACTGCGAATACCACCCAAGTAAATGGGACGCACCTGTATTCTAAGATCGCTACCGCAATTAACATAAATTTCACGGTTTTCCGTCTTACCCTTAACTCGCAGCAACATCCTTTGGACCTCAGGGTCTTTCCACACAGCACCGGTCTGCCAGAGAAGGTATGGCTTGCATGGCTGGCTCTGACCACTCGAAGCGGATATTTGATTTGAAGCACAGGCTTGATCAATCTTTCCCTTGGAAACTATTCTTTTCAGTCCAGTATTGTGTCCAAGGAAGAAGTGTGTAATGGGCATTCTTGCTGGCATCATGTGGGAGAAGCGACGATGAAAGGATTTCTTGGTCAATGTGATGTAGCTACTGATGTTCTGGAAGGCTGCTTGGTGCTCAAACTTTCTGTGTTTTGTAGGCCACATCAGTACCATGAAGAGGAAGTACAACTCTGTCACATTTGAATTAGTCCCTTCTTGTTGTAGTGCCTCATTGAGAAGTGAGACCAGTTGGCCATATTTTTTCAACAGTTTAGAATTTGGATTGATGCTGTGCAGAACAATATTGGCCAGGATGAAGTTGATCCTGTCTGATGTGGTTTTATGGGGGGAATTGTTGATGAGAAATTCCCATTTGCGGAGAATTATCTCCATTTCAAGGCCATTCTTCTCATTTAAATAATGCAAGAGTCCCGCAAATGAGTCGGCACGTTTTATTTCCAGGTAGTCTCTCTGATCTGCTATTTGCTGTGCAAGACTTAGTTTGGGGTAACAAGCTTTTTCAGATTCCTTCTCTTTACTGGAAGTGCAGAATATCTCGATGTACCGTTTAAAGCACTGTGACAACTTTATTTTGTTTCTATCATCTGTTGTGTCCCTCTCCCTCAGTGACCTTGGCTTCAGGTATGTGAAGTATTCCTCAAAAACACCAAAAATCTTCTTGAGTCTTGGCTGCAGAGAGATCAGAAATGTCTCATTGTCTGTCAGGACTCGAATGAAGTGGTTGTTTGTTTCATTGCTATCGCCATGACAACTCTTAATTTTCCAGGTACCTTTGAGGAACTGTAGCATTGTGTCCTTTTTGTAACTATCACTGATCGTGAAAAGAGGAACAGCTTGAATTACCTTTAAAATGTTTAGGGTGACCTCTGCCTCTCCTGCATAGCCTGACATATTATATAACCTTTGCATGTTTCCGTCAAGAGGTTCATATGGATCTATCAACTTGTCCGTCTCGGCTAACTCCTGTGAGTTCCTGAATGCCTTTATGGCATTGGATGCTAATTTTAGGCACTTTTCAACCACTTCTGGGGTAAGGTGCTCAAGGCAATTGGTTTCATCTTTTAGCTGGCTCTTGTAGACTTGTCCAATTGTGTCTGCAATGTAGGAATTCGATTTCTTCTCAAGCGCATCCTTGGCCCACTTGAGGGACAATACATAGTTTTTGTCTTTAAGGTAGAAATGTCTTGCCAGTGCTTGTGGCAATGTTGCACTTCTGTTAAATCTTAATGATGCCCTCTGTAAGATCTGTTCCACTTTGTCTGGGCTCTCTTTTTCATATATTTGCTCAATCAAAGGAGAAAACAATGTGTTTTTGTCATCCCCCTTCTCCTTTTTGTAACGTTTGATTAACATACTTTGAATGTTTTGCTCTAGAAAGTCCTTTCCCATTAAGGATTTGTAGAGAATGTCACAGTGCAACATGTCAGTTGTAAGCTCACTACAAGAAAGCTTGTGTCTCTCGTTAAACACTTTGAGGCAGCTTTTGGCAATCATTTGGTGTAAGAACCGTACTGCTCGATAGGTGCCATGCTCCTCAACAGTGGAAATGATGAGCAACGTAGAATAAGGATTCATTTTTTCTTCAAGTTTTTCTGAATTCCAAAGGGAAAACCTTATGCCCACTAGCTCTTCACATAGAGAGAGTGACATGTAGGACCCATTTACAAAAGTATTCAGCAATGTTAGGAAGCAGATTAATCTACCTTGTTGGCTCCTGGGATCCAAATCTGTGAGAATGTTGTTCACCAGATTTTTGATGTATGTCTCACTGAAATTCATGGTCATGATCATGAAGGCGTAGAAGGTTTCAGGTTTGTCATGGTGGTCCTTAAGCTGTTCCAGCTTCTCGGCAAAAAGACTTTTCTCTTTGAGGGACAGCTTGTTGTTGAGGAACACATTTGCCACAAGGCTTTTTCTGGAGCTTTCAGTTGGGAACTGAGTCCTCTCACAGTTCAGTACTATGACCGTTGGATTGTTACGGCGATTTTTCTCACTAAGCACACTCAGGATACACTGCTTTAGGTCCTCCATGTTGTTCCAGTTGTCCACCAAGAGCAAGACAGGTGTGTAGACCGACTGCTCTTGGTTGCCACACGACAGCAAGTGTCTGACTTGAACTGCAACCTCGCTGTTCGGCACCATGTTGTTCTTCACAACAGCACATCTGAATGTATTCCTCAAATTCCAGAGAATATGCATTGCAAGAGTAGTCCCCCCACAGCCAGGGTGATGAAAGAGATTAACCATGACACATGGGGATGTGTAGCCCTCTGTTGGAGTGATCAGTCCGTAAAGCTCGCTGTATTTGTCTCGCTTGATAAACGGCAGGCAACCTGGCCTCTCTGAAAGATAAAAGTTCCACCATGTGACTTGACCGCCTCTGTAAAAGTCCTCCTCAATTTTGGTCTTAAACTCGTGAAAAGACTCATTTGCCTCAATTTCTGTGTTCTCACATTCATTTTCACTTAAGATGTTTAAAGCAGTCATCATACCCTCATCTTTCTTTGTCAGTAAGACTGGGCTGAAACCTGAGGAGGGCAGGTATCTCCTATAAGACTGTGTTTGGGGTTCTTTGAGCTTGTTGATGGTGCTGTTGATTTCATTAAGGCTCAGTTCATAGATGCATTTTCCAGTGATATCCACTTTGCAACGAGTCTCTATAAGTTGTCGCCAATTGTTGAAGACATCAGAGTCTTTGCATATACATAGCATATTATCGTGGCCTTCCATTGTGCGATATATTGCACAAAAGGTTTCTATAATAGGGCTTGAGATGTCAGTGACTGCAGAGTGAAGAATGAAGACCACCAATAATCCATCTCGGGAAAGCAGATTTGAATTGCAGAGGAATGAAACCATGTTGCTGATTCCTCCAGAGCGTATTTTAAGCCAATCGACAGGGTTTAGTGGTTTATTCATCTCAGTATCTTCATTAACCCGTCCATTGCAGAAGACCCAGCTCGTTTGTCTAAAGAGGTTCAGCTTTCCAATGAAAGCTGTAAAACTGTCCTGGGTGGTGTACATATGTGGATAGTGTATATTAGCGATGTTGTCCTTGCGGTAAAAACTGCACGTCCCATTTATATCAGACTCCGGGTCAAAATCGAGTACTGCAAATGGCTTCATATCTTTCAGAAAGCCTAGGTACTCCAGTTGGCTAGGGTGACATTTGTTGGTAATGACTATTAGTTGAATGTTTTCTAACATATCACTACCACGAGTTATCAGTTGTCTCAGCCTTTTCCCCTGGTGGCCTTGGGGGGCTTGGCTTCTATATCCCTCTTTGTTTTCTGCTGATTTGCGTGCTAATGCCCAGGAGATTATTTTGTCTGTTATGATTTTAATTTTCTGCTGGGTTGCACGAGGATTAGGATCTTCTAAGATGTTAATAGCTGTTGGGCCTTCACGCACAAACAGACATTCAGTCTTGCATTGCTCCTCATCTCCTGCTGTAGCAATTTTTAAAAATGTATAGAAAACCGTTTCTTGTGTCACAGAATGCGTTGGAACAACATCAACCTCAATGACCCATTTGTCAGAGGTTGTTCCATCAAGACACTGAATCTGAATGAATTTAGGAGGCCTGATGCATGTTTTTGCAACATTTACATGTTCCTCTTCAAAGTGCCACCTTAGATTCAATTCAAATGCCTCGCTATATTTAGCAAAAGAAGTTATCTCTTGTCCAATTACCCGACCACATTCCTGCGTCAGCTGGCTTTTCACACCAAAATGAATAGTGCCATTTGTGCGGGAATTCATGCAACTCGCAGCGAAAGAAAATACTGCAGTTGTGAATTTATATATAATTTCAATTTCACTGACCTTCTTTATGCTAGGCAAAATATGGTACTCATGCACCGGATCAAGAAGATTGCTTGGACCATCTGGAGGAGGGAGAATGTCATTTTCAGTGTACAAGAAAGATGGGTCCTTTAAGTCAAATGGCCGGGTAAGACGTATTGTCTTTGCTGGGTGTACAGCTGCTGTGTCCTCAGTAGTTGTGGTTGAGATTCTGGGAGGTTCTTTCTCTAGTTGGCCGTGGTCTGTTGTATTTTGGATGGAATTAATTTTATTTCTTAGTTCTTTCAGTAACAGCAGCGAAGGGCTTTGACTTTGGAATCCAGTCTCTGATGACCCAGTTTCCACATCTGTATAGTCATCGAGGCCTGCTGACACATTGTAATTGTGCACATTTCCTCTGAGCTCAGCTGCTCTGCCTGGTAATCTTGCACTCTTCTGGGACATCTCTGAAGGTCTCCTAAACCTCTCCACCTGGCGTACAATCTGGAGTGCGAGCGCGGGCGGAACACATAAATCGAATAGGTCCTGTTTTTCAAAGGAGGCCAAGGCAGCCCCTGTCATCTCTTTGTCATATAGGCTCTGCGCAATACTCAGTGGGATTTTTAGATGGATGATAAGCCACTCTTTCACAGTATGACTGGTCCAGTCCTCCATCATTTGTGGATATTCATCAACTTCTTTTCCTCTCTGCAAGCACATGGGTAAATCATTAGAGGAATATCCATTAAAGTGTTTGGGTGGCAAAAATATTAACAGTCAAATCTTAACTATATTTATAAGGTTTATAGGGTACAGTATTAAGCAGTATCGTGCCAGATAGAAATTCAATACAAAGATACAAAAACAAGCTTTAGTTTTAGTTTCAGTTTTACATCATATCAAATAAGGTTACCTATGCACACATCACTCTATCGTTTCCAATGACTCGTCATTTACCCCCTTACCGATAGTATGAACTGCTTGCAGCAACTTTGGATGTTGGATGGATAGCATCTTTGAGTTGTTTAGATGACTTAAGGTGAAACAACTGATTTTTGTCAACGTCTTATTTCACCTCGTTAAAATCTGTAGCTGGACCCATTTTACACATCTTCAATGCAAGTATACAGATGGTTGTCTTGGGTGCATGTAGTGCTGACTTAAGTAATTGTGAGACATTGTTATTATTGTCTCTCTCTCTGTACTCCAATACAATAGATTACACATTTTATAATTACTCTGAGATTAAAGTTCAGATTCTAAAATTTAGTTTGAGAGTATTTAAATCAATGTTGGGTGAACAATTTAAGATTAGAGTATAGCATTTTAATGCTTACTATCGCTATTTTTGGGACTCAAAAGTAATTGGACAGATAAAGATTAACTTAAATAGTTGCCATATTTAATATTTGGCTGCAAATCCTTTACAGTTAAGTCTGATGATGCTCTGCCATGCGTGTATCCCATCTTCAGATCTTCCTTGTTTTTCCCTCTACACTATTTCGCCAGGGCAGTAGTAAGCATATTGCAGTTAGGCTTCACCCTCAAGGATTCTGATTGGTTTACTTATTCAAGCTCAAGTTCAAGTTCAAGAGATTATTTGTCACATACATATACTGTACATACGCCTGGATGATAATCTGTCTTGCTTTTCTTCTGCATGACAGACTGACAAAGCAATATTAATATGCACCTCATGCTATCGCCACAATTTGAAAAAGCTGTGTGTGGGCATGCCAAGTGTCTGACAAACAGGAATAAGGGAGTCCATAGTAGTAGGCACCTTCGGAGAATCAAAATAAGGAATCAATATATACAAATTACTTTGTTCTCGTATAATCAAACCACTTGCTCAGGATTCCTAAAAGGAACTGGTGGACGATATCCAACACTAATGACACATACACTGATGTTAAATGGTGTTGATTATGTATTTCTCTGGCACTAATACTGTTCCATAGTAATTCCACTGTTCGTGTCCCCTCGCTTTTTACTCTTGAGGAACTCCCAAGATAACATACCGGTGTTGCTTGTGTCCCATCAACAGACAGTTGAGTTTCGTCTGGTCTCACATTCCTGCACACAGTGTAATTCAAAAGTCCAGTTAGAATGGAATATTTGTTGTATGTTTTTTACTGCAAGAAAGAGAGACAGCTATGGGGTTGACTGCATATGAAAAAAAAAACATCTTTTCATATGAAAAGAAAACATATTTCCATATACAGTCAACCCCATAGCTGTTGAAATCATATATGTAAAGTAACTGTATGAAACTTTACCTTTACCTTTTGTTGACAACATTTACATTCACTTTTGAGATTACGATATGATATAATATACAGTATCTTTGGCACTCTTTCATGCGGCCTCTGTAGAATGTTTTTTTTATATGTGAAGTTGTATTTTGGCTACAATACCACAGTATTGAAGTCAAGAACACCCAAAGTCAGACTAAGTCGTGTCCCAATTTTTTTGGAGGTGGCGGTGAGGTCAAATCTGAGGGGAGAATTCTCTGAGAATAGCTTGTAATAGCATCATGAATTGCGCATCAATTGCTTCAGCGCCGTCTTAGCGTCCGATTCACAAAATATATTACATTTTGCTGCTGGGTGCAATTTGCCCTTGTTTTGCATCTGGTTTCAATTATCCATGTGGCACAGTGTGGCTTTACACCAAGAACACAGTAGGCAGGACAATGGCAGAGAGAATGAGAAAAATGGATACCAATGGCTCTGCGGACACGACACGGTACGTTCACACAGCGGTTTTTTGTTTCATAAAATAGGAAAACGTAGAAAATGTAATGAATGTAAAATGAAAAAAATGTTAATTTTTGTTTTGTTTTGGAAAATAAAGAACAGGGAAAGCCCAAATGCGTAACAGGGAGCGAGCAGAGCGTGACGTTCAGTTGAAATATCCCTGAAGAACGGCATTTTTAAAATTGCGATCGTTCTTGGATGATGCAGTGTGGACACAAATAAACCGTCATTCCTCCAATGGTTCTTAGAACTTCCTGCGGTACAAATACAACTTTCTTTAATGAATATTGTTTCCGTGGTTTTGAAAAAACGCAGCACCAGCTTTGAACACTGAGACTACAGTATACATGCGGCCACTAAACTTTTATGGCAAGTGCAAGCGGTAAGTATTTATAGTACACAATGAGCCAAGTCATCTGTCAATAAGGATTAATGGTTTAAAAAATTGGAATTTGAAAAAGATTAAAACATATTTAAGATTAACACATTTACTATTTATCCAAAAGTAAATGGATATTTGGCATAATTTTTGGTGTTGAAAAAATATATTTCTTGTCCTGGCGAACTGATGGTGTCTCTCTGTTGTTCCCAAATACATTTTCTATCTTTCCCGGGACGACAGGACGCCGTTAGTCTCGCGCCCTGCTCAGGTTGTCTGTCTACCTAGGTTGTCTGTGAACACTATGCAGTACAAGTGGCTGGCGCAAGTCACTGGACAGGAATGATTTCCGAGAGACAAAGCTTGGACCTCGGTCCTTCAGTTGATGATGTCACTGTAGTTTTTTGATGAATTTGATGTGTTGATGAAGAAGAAGTGACCGCTGACACTGACTTGAGTAAAATAATAGATTTATTACAAAAGAACAGCATCAGACCAGACTTGCCTAGGACGTCCAGGAGAGAAGCGAGCCAGATGGATTCTCTGTCAGATGAAACTCGGGCAGGTGCTTTTATGCTTAACCAGAGACAACGTTGACCATCTGATTCCCCTACATAGGTCACCGTTCACATTTTCACCTCCCTTCTCACCGGGACCCCTGACAATGGGCTCTCTCTCTCCCTCTCTTGAGACCCCTGGCACCGTCTGTTAATAATTATCTTATACAATGGGTACTGTCTTGGGATGCCACACATTCCAAGACACCTCATCACAAAGAGGCCTGCTCCACAAACAAATTAAATTCCGACAGTTTTTCACAAATTTCTTAAGACATCTAAAATGTCCCTGTTGTAATGAGACCTCAACCATGTCTGTGTATTCTGTCGTTGTCGTGTTTGAGATACTTTTTAGCCTGAAAAATGCATAGAAGACAAATAAAACCATGCCGAGCAATAACAATAGGCGGGCTGGACCCCTAATAATAATGTGAAAATATCATTTACAGATAAATGCGCTTCAATTTCACCAGCTCTATGAAGATGATAGATAGGCAAATATTACCATCACTCTCGGCAGATGGTAATATTTTCATGCTAACTGCATGTGGCTACTAGTGCTGTTGTTTGTGAATTAGAAGTTTTTTGCAATGAGGCTCATTTGCATAGAAAGGGGCAAATTTTGCACCAAATGTATGAATAATACCTAATTCAAAAATGCGCAAGTGGCAGCGTAGTTAGCGATGCATTCACCCTTTCCGGGTGCTTTGGGAATTAGACATTTTTCTGTTTTTTGTGCGGGTTTAGCAGCCGCAAAAGCCACGCAATCCTTTTGTGAGACTTTCTGGTCGTGGGTTCAACTCAAACTTGAGTCAAGCCGGACACCAGGACAACAATGCAAGTCAATTTGAATACCATGACTGAATACTGTGTACATTATTTTCCTTTCATTTGAGAAACCAAAGTTAAAAAAGTTAGCTTACCCTTTAATTCATCTAAATTAATTTTTGATATTCATTTCAAATAAGTTAACGTAAAACGTTCAAAATAATGTCAGCGTCTGCACCAAACCAAAATCAAGTCAAGTCTGAGTCAATACTGTACACTGTGGAGTCTGAGAGTGTGCTTTAAAATGTGGTCCAACCTTCATGGTCTGATTTAAACAGATTGGAAGACAAACTCTTAATCTTACCGCTCCTTTCTGTTTTCTTCCGAACATTTGAAGTTGAGGGGTTCCTCCAAAGAAGAATCACTCTTTAAAGAGAGACGGCTTGGGGAACTGCTTCTTTCTTCCCACTCGGTTTCCATTTCCTTCTTGTCCAGGGAGGGAATGGCTAGCTGTTCTGTGTAGCTGCCATACTGAATAGAAAAGAAAAATGAAGAAATGTGATCATGTACGAATTGTTCATTTGAATGAAATTGAATAAAGCCTGCGAATGGCTGATTTTTGCATGCATAAGCATCGTAACTACAATAAGAATTGAATGTAAAAGAAGACTACATGACAATGAGGTAGAACATTTTTTAATTGAAACTGAAATTACTCTTAAAATCAGGGGTCTCAAACCCAAATGACCTGAGGGCCATTGACCAGATTGTCTTCTCCTAGCCGGTGTTATGTTGGTGAGTGAAGCACAGGAGACAACGTACTGTTGAGTATTTTATTCTACTCTTCGCAACTGCTCGCAATCATGGTGTACATCACATATCCTCGCTCTCTTTGCTCGCTCTCTTATACTCTTCTTCTCTCACCTCATCCTGAAGTCTTGCGGCGACAACTCCTGGAGGGTGATCGTAGCGGCACTAACATTATCACATTCATCTACATCAAAGTGTCTGCATGTCTGTTCTGGGAACTGTGTTGGCATGATCTCCTAGGGCAGCTGCTGTTGGTAGACAGCCAATGACAGGCAAGTCATCGTTTGCATAAGTGACTAGTTCCACTTTAGGTTCTGCAAGTGGGCAATCTGCAAAATGATGCCTGTAAATTGTCTTTGGTAGCATAGACACAGAAGGTGCAATATCTACAATTACCTGAAGGATGTGAGAATTTACTTGTGCGCTTGAATGTTGACGTCACAGCTTATCTTATCACGAGCTGAAGCCAGAAGCTTGACATCACCAACACAGAGCACAGCCAGCTCTAGGATTACCACTTCCCTCACGTTCCTCACTGTTGATTTGCATTCCTTGGTGAAATGTCCCTTCTTTGCACAGTTGTTGCATTTCATTGTTGCAGTTGGACAGTTTTTATGATTAGCCAAGTGTGTGTTGAATCCACCTCTGAAGCATTTGCGTGGTTGCTGGTTACCATTTGCATGTTTGCGACTGTCTGGTGGCGGTGCTCGGTCTCCTCCGTTCCTAAATATTCCTCCAAATTTGTGTTTGAAGCACCGACAGCCTGTACTGTTGCGTCGGGACTGCGCTGACAGAAGAAAAGAGCATGGCGTTTTTGACCGCTGCCTCCACTTGGCGTGCGATTGTTTGGGCCTTGTCCAGTGTGAGATCTTCTTCCAGTACTAACTTTTCCCTGACAGCAGTGAGAGAGGCAGTAGCAATTAGTTGGTCTCCTATCATCTTACTTTCCATTGGCCCAAAACCGCATGGCATAGCTAGGGCCCTCAAAGATGCAATGTACTGTGTCACGGTTTCATCAGTCCTTTGAATGCATTGTCTGAATGCATGTCGGCATGCTAACACATTCACTTTGTGACAAAGTGCTTTTGAAGCACAGCCATGGCTTCATCAAATGTTGCACCTTGTACTAGCAGAGTATAGAATAGGCGTTGTCACTCCGGGACCAGGCAATGTAGTAGGACCGCAAGTTGCCTTGTATCTGGCCATGCGTCTCCTCTAGCATGTATCACTAGCATGTAATTGTCGAAGAATTTCCGCCATGTGTCAAACAGTATCGGCGGCTCAACAACATGAGGAAAGAAGGGAGGTGGACTCGGTACTGAAGCGTTCATCCTCGTCACCAATTTGTTATGTTGGTGAGTGAAGCGCAGGAGATGACGAACTGTTAAGTATTTTATTCTCACTCTCAATTCTCACGTCACTTATCCTCACTTGCTCTGCTCTCTCTCTTACATACCGCCTCTCTCACCTAATCTTGCAGTCATACGGCGACACCTACCGGAGCATGAGCGTAGCGGCAGTAACAATATCACATCCATATAAAGTGTCAGTGTGTCTGTAAACACAACAGCAGGGAACATCAAGGGAAAAACAAACTGTACCGCATTTTTTCTTAGTTAATGGAATTGCCTATTAATACGTCTGTAAAAATTTGACACGTAATCATGAAAAAAGTTGTTTCTATTATGTTTCATAGTCTGAAAATAAATCATAATAAATAAATTATTAACCCCCAAATGGAAATTCCAGTGTTGCAGCAGCAATGACATACATGACAAAACACACATAATGTACAAAAGCCCACGTTGTTTTTGAATCAATTCACACACACACACACACACACAAACACGCATATGCACACAGTGTATATATATATATATATATATACACACATACATATATACACATACACACATATATACATATATACATATATACAGATACATACACATATGCATATGTGTATATACTGTACATATACATAGCAAAATATATACCGTTCCATATAAAAATAAATGACAATTTATTGATAAAATTGAATTTAACTTCTCCTGGCACAGAGGGGAGTCGTTGTAGGTGGCCATCGTGATGGGCAGAAATGACCTCCTGTAGCGGTCCTTATTGCAGCGGAGCTGAAGGAGCCTCTGACACTCTGTTGTCTGACCAGTAGGTTGTGTAGGGGGTGTGCAGTGTGCTGGGTGTGCAGTATGCTGAGCAGCTTGTGCAACATCCTTCTTTCCACAACCAGCTCTAGGGGCTCCCGAGCAGCCCCCAACACAGAGCCAGCCTTCTTTATCAGTTTGTTCAGTTTCTTGGAGTCTCTGGCTCGAATGCTGCTGCCCCAACAGACGACTGCAAACAAAATTGCACCAGCCACAACAGACTGGTAGAAGTTTTTCAACATCTTGCTGCATACATTAAAGGACCTGAGCTTCCTCAAGAAGTACAGACCCTTCCTGTAGACAGCCTCAGTGTTGCATTTCCAGTCCAGTCTGCTGTCTAGGTAAACACCCAGGTACCTGTAACCCTCCACTATGTCCACCTCTTCTCCCAGGATGGAAATAGTATTCGGCTTGGTCTTGGTCCTACTGAAATCCACAACCATCTCCTTCGTCTTGGTCGCATTCAGGACGAGGTGGTTGTTTCCACACCATACCACAAAGCGGTCCACCAGTTCCCTGTACTCAGTCTTCTGTCCACCAGTGATACACCTCACAACCGCAGAGTCATCCGAAAACATTTCTGCGGATGACAGGACTCCGAGTTGTATTGGAAGTCTGAGGTATACAGGGTGAAGGGGAAAGGTGAGAGTACAGTCCCCTGCGGTGCTCCTGTGTTGCTAACCACCTGATCAGACACACATTCCCTCAGCCGCACAAACTGAGGTCTGTCTGTCAGGTAGTCAATAATCCAGGAGGTTGTGGAGGTATCCACTTTTATCTCTTGAAGCTTCTCTCGCAGCAGTGTAGGCTGGATCGTGTTGAAAGCACTGGAGAAATCAAAAAACATGATCATCACAGTGCTGCCTGCTTTGTTCAGGTGAAGTGGGCTCGCTGAAGCAGGTAGATGATGGCGTCTTCAATTCCAATCTTGGGGCAGTAGGCAAACTGCAGTGGGTCCAGAGAGGTACTCACCTGAGAGGCCATGTCGGCAACAGCTGATGGTGGGATGTAAACAGCCATAATGATGCCGCATGTTAACACCCTCAGCAGTTAATATGGACGAAAACTCACGATTAACAGTTCGATGTCTGGGCAACAGAAACGCTCCTTCACAGTAATATATCCGGGATTGTACCACCTGTTGTTCACAAACACAGCAATCCCCCCTTCTTTCTTCTTTCCACTCCGTCTGCAATCTCTGTCAGCCCGTACTGTCTAAAAGCTGGGGACGGTGGTACAGTGGTACCTCGACTTACGACTGCATCTACTTATGACTAATCCAAGATACGAGTAGAAAAAGTCACGAAAATTTGTATCGACTTGCAACCGACTGCCGACAAGATGCGACCGTGGAAATTTGCAGTTGGTGCATCGGCGCTCAGTCAGCAGTCAGTCACAGCGGGCGACCTGATCGTGTGTGCATGTAGTTTGTGGCTTATGGATATTTTTTTCATATTTACTGTGTTTGTGCTGTGTATTTTGTTTATTTTCAACCTTCATGATTTCATAATTTATAAGGGAAAAATTGCTTTGACAAACGACTGTTTTAACATACGACCGTTCTTATAGAAGAACTACAGTCGTAAGTCGAGGTACCACTGTATTAGCATTTGGAATATGTTCCTGCAGCCACATCTCGATGAAACACATAATACTGCATTCCCAACATTCCCGCTGTGTCCTCGTCAGCGCTCGGAGCTTGTCCATCTTATTCGCCAGGGACCTCACATTCCCCATGACAATCGAGGGAAGAAATGGTTTGTATCTCCACCTCCTTCCTCTCCGTTTGACACCGGCCCTGCATCCCCAACATCTTCTCTTTAACTCGTCAGGGATGTGGGATCTCGCTCCAGGCAGCAGTGTAGGCTTGAAGAGCACAATCAGCTCGTCCCGCAGGTAAACAATACCCCGACACCCGTTGGCATAGCAACCCCCCATAACAAAAGTTAAAAGTGCCAGGAGTATCAACAGAAATCCGTTGAGCCCCATGGAATGTGGAGTCGTTTACCAGAAAAGAAAGCGCAATATATACACAAGAAAATACAATCGTTGATCGGAGCTACTGCAACAGGCTGCCACTAGCACGGCGCCATCTATGTGACAACACAAAAATACAAAAATAACAAGTAAAATTGTGTGTAATAATTAAGCTTTATGATTTTCAAATTATTTTGTGAGCCAGATTAAACAAAATATGATAAACGTATAGCGATGTTGTGCATGCCAGAAAGTGGACTTGACCTGTACAGAAAGGACAGTCATAGAACACAATGTACCCTTTATTAAAAAGCCTGTTCCTCTCCATTCCTGAGGTCCTCAGGCGTGTCCGCAGAAAAATAATCTTTGCTTCACATGATTATTTTTTTCCCTGCAATCACAGGCTGTAGAGGATTGCAGAATTTCAAAAATTACAAGTGCTCTCGAGGTCTAAAGCATTTTAAAGAAAAGGTGAATTAAATTTTACACGTTCAACATCTGCATTTTAAAATTTTCAGAGAAGTTGTAACATTCTTTCTTTGCTTTATTAAACAGCCTTACTGTGAAAAGTATCATATTCTTATTCAACACTTACCTCTCGATATCCAACTGTGAATGCTTCAGAGGTGCTTTAATGGTCTTCAGTCACCTCGGGAACTTGTAAACCTTGTATAATTTGTTCGAAAAAGCAGAACGGTTTACCAGACAGTGTGCATCCACACAGAGGCAATACCAAAAGTGATTCTGATCCTTCCCGATTTCTATTGAGGGTTGGGTTTGAGATGCTGGGTGTGTGTGTGTGTGTGTGTGTGTGTGTGTGTGTGTGTGTGTGCGTGTGCGTGTGTGTGTGTGAGAATGCCATTGCCTTTATTTTAAAAATGACAATTCACGACTGCTGTGCATGTTGGCACAGCATACAGGCATGGGCGGAGTTTTTTACCGGTTACACCGGCTATGTGGGAAATCATCTCAGACACGTCCCAACATTGTTGGGATAAGTTTAATGTCTGAAATACCACCAATTTTTTATTTGTTATTGTGTAAATATAAATTCATCTTTGTGATTTCTGCTTATTAATTGTTTAAAAATGACATTACAACATATTGATCAAGCTCAATTTGTTTCTGGTATGGTGGATGAATCCACAAAGGTGAGCAAGGCAGCACAGCTGTCTCTTGTGCTTTGCTAAATTATTGACATCGGTGTCAAAAAAAGGTTCATCAAGTTTGATGGCGTCAGGGGCGCTCTGATCCTCCAATTTGTAGAAGATTATGAGTGCTTGGATAAAGTTGTGGCTCAGTGTTATGACAATGCAGCAATTATGGCCTTCGATCTGAACGGCATCCAGGCTAAAGTGAAAGGAGAAGGTCCCTCTCACTCTTTCATCCATTGGTACACTCATACCCTGAACCTAGTCCTCACCCATGGTTTAGCAAAGATGAGAGAATGTAAGATATTCTTCCCACCTCTCAGTGCTAGATGAAATATGTCAAAAGCGACTCCCGCAAGTAGCACCAACAAGGTGGAATTTTACTTCCAGATTGGTGTGCACAGTCATTGAGAAAATAAATGAACTGAAGGAGCTTTTTAAGAACATTTGAGCGTCAAAATCAACGACAATGTTGTCTGCAGTGCTGGTGGATATATTGCTCACTTGGGAAACTTTGAATTCAACCTTTTGCTGCTTACTTTCAGTGGCATTTTTAGTTATGCTGATGTCCTTGAAATTTTACAGTCCAAGGCACTGGAGATACAGTTCTGCCTGGCTAGAGTGAGCAGGTTCTGTGACAAGATAAATCAGGAGAGGGACCACTTTAATTCAATCTACAAATACAAAGTCTCTCAAATACAAAAAACTGCACACTAACAGATACGTAATAGATTTAAAGACCAAAAAGAACTTGCGTTCCTTTCCCTGCATGATCCACAACAATTCATCACCTTCAAGTCCACATTCCTAGTCTCAGCCTTCACCCACCTGTTGGAGAGCCATGGAGCTATCTTTGACCTGCCCTGTCTGAAAACCAAGCTGACTGTCATGTACTCCATGGCAGATTTCGAGGGAAAGAGCCCTGTCAACCTCCTCCTTTTCAGGCAGCAGAATGAACAGTATGAAAGCATGCGCCAACTGTTTAAATGAATGTGCGGAAGTGTCACCATCCCCGTGTTGATTGCCTCAGTGGAGTGCATCTTCTCTGCACTCAAACACATCAAGTCATACAACAGAAACACCACAGGACAGGCTTGACTTTCTTCATTAGCCTCCGTGTCTATTGAAAAGAACCTGCTTATGAAGTCCAAGAAATGAAATGAAATTAAATCCAAGGATCTGCTGTATGAACCTGTCATCTCCCATTTCACCATGAAGGAAAGCGTGGCACTTCCTCCTGCTACACGCCACCAGAGTGGCATTTTCAGGGCCCTCCGACCGAGACACAGGCAGAGACAGCAAACACACTAGTTTATTGAAGAGAGTGGCAAGATGTAACAAGCCGGGAGCAGATGGACACATGTCATGACGGAGCCTCTCGCTGTGTGTGTGTGGGTATGGTTGATTTACCTGTTGCTCGTTGATTGCTCTGACAAGCAAAAGGCGTACAGCCACCTCCGATCCCGGGCCCAATAACCTAGACCCAAAACAGGTGTGGCTGCTTAAACCACACCACCCCCGCACCACAGAAAGAACGATGGATTTCCTCTTCAAACAAAGGGCACTTCCTCAGAGCAGCTTGTTGCTTCTTGTTAAAAATACATTACAATAACACACCTTAATCTGTATAGAACTTTTTCATGTTACATAATGCTTTAAAACACAATATTATCATATATAAATTAATGTCAACATATTAGAAAATTATGACATTTTGCTTTCGTTTTTGTCATATTGGTTGGTTGGTTGGTTTTATTGGAACTGTGGAACAATAGAAGTGATTTTTGAAGTTGTTGGGCATGGCTATAGGCATTGTATTATGGTGATATGGTCTTGTGATTTTGGCATGTTTTTGCAGGAGACCCCCACTGAAGGCCTAGGTCTGAAATGCATGGCACAGTACTGCAGATAACACATACAACACATAACACATGTAGCCAAAGCCCAATCTCCAAAGAAAAATGCATGCTTGTCTTGACCGCCTCCATCACAGAACTCCAAATGTGTTCTCTTGGTTGGTGCTGATGACTGAAAAATATTGCCATGCACTCCATTTAGTCCAGATGACATGACAGGTGCGCCATCGTAACACTGTGCCACAACTTTATCCAGACGGACACCCCACGCGAACCGCCCGCCCTGCAGGCGAGCAGGCAGGATTCCCATGCCAACCCACGGCCCACGTAAGTGGAAGGCCAGCCCCACCGCAGCCGATCAGACGCCCCACCCGGCGTGTGTGCCAAGTGCCCATACACGTTGCAGAGTGTGCTCAGCACAGGGCACCTGGATGTTAGCCAGCTTCCCCCGCCACCGATGCCAGCAGGCCGGCAGATTTACAGGCCCTCCACCACCCCCAGCACCCGGGGCGCCCACCGCAGAAAAGCCGTGCAGCAGAAGCAAAAGGCCAAAAGCCGCCCCCCACACGCCAACCCACACCCACAACAGCAGAGAACCCCCCCAGGGGTCCCGGAAGGCACCCGGCGGCGCTCTCCGCAGCCCCGCCAGGTCGCAGCACACCAGCCTTAAGCCACCAGGTGCAAGCCGCCAGGACTCCAGCCCAGCCAGCAGGAGTTCCAGCCACCATTGGGATGTGGTGAGATTATCTCTATATTTCCAATTGAGTATTATCATTTTCTTGGCAATTGTTAAGGCGATCAAAATGGGTTGGTGGTATTTAAGTGGTGGGTCGACTGAGGAGAGGTCACCAAGAAGACATATAGATAGGAAGACTGGAATGCTGCGACCCAGAAGGGTTGATAGCTTCTTGGTGATGTTGGTCCAGAATGCTAGGATAGGTGGGCAGAGCCAGAAGGCATGAAAGTAGTCATCTCTGGTATTAAGGGAACAGTGAGAGCAAATGTCTTCATCCACAAAACCCATTTTGAGCATTTTGTGTTTTTCGTGATATGAGCTCTGTGCAGAATCTTATATTTGATGAGTTGCATTTTGGAGTTGCGAGTCATAGAAAAGGTGTTGTTGCAAATACAATAAGCTCCCACAGGTTGATATTGGTGGGACCAGCATGGTCTCTTTCCAATTCCATTGTAGGTAAAGATAAAGTGTCAACTGTTTTTAATAAAAGTTGATATGCGTGAGATGTTGGGGGATGGTAGCTTAGGAGGTAGAGCTGGTGGTCTAGTGATCTAAAGGTTGCTGGTTCAATCCCAGGCTCTTCCTGCTAGCATGCTGTAGTGTTCTTGAGCAAGACACTTAACCCCTAATTGCTCCTGATGGCTGCGTCCGTCGGTGTTTGAATTATTGTAAGTCGCTTTGGATAAAAGCATCTGCTAAATGTAATGTTCAATCATTGGAGGTGGTTGTAGGATGTTGTTCGTCAATTTGATTTTAACATTTAGAGACTGCTGTAATTGAAGGAATTGAAGGAAGCCGGGCCACCGATATTATACCTTTGGGTCAAGGTTGGGAAGGATAGAAGCAAATTGTTTTCAAAAATGTGTTCCAGGTGAGTAATTCCTTGTCTTTTCCATGACCTGAAGATTATTTGTCTGTTTTTAACCAGAAAATCTGGGTTGTGCCAGATTGGCGTGAATTTGTTTGGAGTTAGAGTGTGACCACTGAGTTTGAATAATTTCCACCAGGCTGACAGAGTTGTTGCGATAAATGGGTTTTTAAAGACCTTATGTTTCCTTATTGATTTAGTAAGGAATGGTAGATCAGATAATGATAAGTGCTGACATTCTGTTTGTTCAATGTCTCATCATCCATGGGCCAATTGTTGCTCTGGTTGTAACCATTTAATTATAAATTGAAAATGGCTTGCTATCATAATATCTAAAGTTTGGGGCTGCTAGGCCTCCACAGTCTTTGTTTTTCTGTAGTGTTGTTAATTTAATTCTCCGTTTCTTGTATTTCCAATAAGATTTATTGACTATTGAGTCTAGAGTATTAAACCAATGTACTGTTGGTTGCACTGGGATCATTATATATACATAGTTTGCTTTTGGAAGTATATTCATTTTCACTGCTGCTATCCTACCAATTAGTGAGATGGTGAGGTGTCTTGGGATGTGTGGCGTCCCAAACAGCCCCATCGTATAAGATAATTACTAAGAGACGGTGCCAGGGGTCCCGAGAGAGAGAGCACATCACCAGGGGTCCTGGTAAGAAAGGAAGTGAAATGTGACCTGTGACCTATGTAGGGGAACCAAATGGTAAATGTTGTCTTTCGGCCAGTATAAAAGACCCGCGCGAGTTGCATTCGACAGAGAATCCTTCCGGCTTGGTTCTCTCCCAGACCGTCCATGGCAAGTCTGGTCTGATGCTGTTCTTTTGTAATAAATCCATGATTTTACTCAAGTCAGCGTCAGCGGTCTCTCCTTCTTCATCAACACATCAAATTCATCAAGAAACTGCAAAGTGGCGTCACAAACTAGGATCTGCTGGGCCTCACCTGCCGATGCTGCCTGCTCCAGCAAATTACCACTCGCAGAGTGAGTGTTACCTCACAAAATTGAGCTGTGTGTGGTTTTTGAAGTGGTAGTATTTTGGGCAGATACGCTGCACTAACAAGAGCAAAACTGTGCGGAGATGGAGATGATGTGTTGATGTGTGAAGTGAGTTTCCGTCTAAATTGGGGTTTATTAAGTTGTAAAAGACGTAAATAAGGGGAATAAGAGAATAATGAATGAAGAAAGAAAGAATTCAGTTGAAATAGAGAATAGAGACGAGAGAAATAAAAGATGAAGTTAAAAGTAAAAGATAAAGGCTTAAAAGATGTGGAAAAAGTAGAAGTAAAAAGTAATTGTAGAATGGCAGAACTAGTAGCCAAAAGTTATTTAAATAACCATGCAAGATTAATGGATACAGGGCCCGTAACTCCTTAAAAAGTAAGACATGTGTACATTAAATGCTGCGTGAAAGTTGGCCCAATGAAAATATTATATAATCAAATCTAGGTAGGAAAAACAGAGGAAATAACCGTGGCCAGGGGAATTGACTCAAAATAAAATTATATGAATGAAGATGAAAAAGGATGAAAAGTGAAAAAGAGATAAAAGTTAAAAGTCTTAAGTAAGATGAAAAGTGAAAAAGAGATAAAAGTTAAAAGTCTAAAGTAAGATGAAAAAGATGAAAAGTGAAAAAGAGATAAAAGTTAAAAGCCTAAAGTAAAATGAAAAAGATGAAAAGTGAAGTAAAAAGAGTAACAAAATAAAGGCTAAAAGGATGAAAAATAAAGTTTGAGAAAAAAATGGGGAAAAGCAGCGCTAAACCAGCCTAAGAGAATAAATGTATGCTGAAAGAATCTGATTAAGAAGATCATTTGTTAAAAGTCTGGCCAAAGTGAAAATCTTGATGAAATTAGAAAAGTATACATGAGTCGACGTTAAAGTATAAAGTCAAGCGCTGTTGAAGTTTTTGGAGAATTTGATGTACTGTTGGTCAGATGTCTTTTGCCTGTTGAGGTGTGAGTGTGCCTGTGCCTGTGTGTGTGTGTGCCGCAGCTAAAGAGATGTGAAGAGATTTGTGTATTGTTCGTGTATATGTGTAAATGATATATAGAATACATGGGTTATTAAATAGGTATACATATGTGGTGAGCAGTTAAATAATACATAAAAGAAACATTTCTTGCCCCTTTAGTGATAAATATACATGAGCCTGTTTATGGACTTTGTAAAACTGATGATAAATATATATGAGCCTTTTTCTTCACAGGACATTTGATAAATATATTTGAGCCTTTTTCTTTTAAAGGACGTTTTATACATTTGACAAAGGATATGAACCTTCACAGGACTTTATATATTTGATAACAAAATGAGCCTTCTTGAGAGAAGGACTAGAATCACCAGAAACAGACTGCCTACACATGCATGTACACATTCAACGAAGTAACGCACACACAAAGACGTTCCCGGAACCGGAAGATGTACTGGTAGCAGGTATAGTTAGTCAGGTTAATTCCTGCCTGTCGCACTCCCTGATTTTGGAAACGGATCAGCCAGGGTTTGACACTTTAATGAGGGAGGCTAGGGGAAGTGGCTCCACCGCATGAGGGATACCAATGTGCAGATCACCCATTGGTACCTGGCTCTTCAGCTATTTAAGTTCAAGGTGATCCATAAGCGGTGCAGTTGGTGGTGGCCAACTTCCTCTCCGCACCGGGGGGGGATAGCTCCCCGGCCTAAGTCAGCCGGTGGGGGTACGTGACAGACAAGGGCTGCAAGTGACTGGGCTGGCTTGGCTCCGTAGTGGCACAGCTGTACCGGGTTTGCCTGATCTGCCTCTTTAGTGCTGATTGGTCAGATCCGACTGGGACAGTTTTATTATATGTTGTACTGTCTTTTCAGTGGGAATCACACGGTGCAGAACGCGGAAACGCCTGCGGACCAGAGTGCGACCACGAGAGCGTGACTCGCAGACACTGATCATTCCTTTCATTTTATGTTCCGATTTTGCCAGCAAGCATTTTTGTTATGTTTATTTATAAAACCCTCACCATGCCGGCACTTCACTCACAGAAGGACTCCTTCTTCCTCCCTAAACCAGTACATGGTGGTGGAGACTCCCACACACCATTGTCCCTGTGCCAAAGAAACCTTCCATCACCCGCCTGAACGACCCACCCGGTAACATTGAACTCAATCAACTTGAAGTCCCTGAGCGGCTAGTCAGAGACCACATCCGCTCCACCCTTCCTGAAACCTTGGACGTCTTTCAATTGTTAGGACCAGGGCTAAGGGGGGCTCCAACGCACAACACAGAGACAGCTGGCAGACGAGGTTTAACAAAGGCACTTTATTGTGAGTCACTGGCATAACAAAGGGTGAGAGTCAGTTGGGCAGGATCCTGTGGACAGGTCCTGAAAGGCGGGACCGCTGGACGGGACAAGGCCAGACAGGGCAGGGATGAGGAAGGAGGGATCCAGGTTCCGGACGGGGTGACAGGAAGCCAGGCTCGGCGAGGCAGGACGGAAATGGTGAGTTCAATTAGCAGACGATCTGGCGATGAGCGAATGGAAGGCCAGGGAATAGGTACTGCAGGCTTTGATGAGGGATTGAACTCAGGTCTGTGGGGAGGTGCAGGAGGAAGGAGCGTCAGAGGGGACCAGGAAGGGGTTAACGCCAGGCGACCTGTCCATGATAAAGAGACGAGTGGCCCCTAGTGGGGCTAGAAGGCTGTGGGCGTGACATCAATTTGCATACCACCCCAACAGATCTACAGACGATGCCATTGCCCTGACAGTACACACCATAAGGCAAACACATACCTGGGGATTCTGTTTGTAGATTATAGTTCAGCGTTCAATACTATTGTGCCTGCTAAGCTTGTTCCCAAGCTCAGGATCCTGGGTCTTATCACCTCCCTTTGCAACTGGATATTGGACTTTCTGACGGGTAGACTCCAGGTGGTGAGAATGGGTAACTGCACCTCCTGTCCCCAGAGCCCTCAGGCCTGCTGTGGTGTGTGGATGGGAGGGCTTTAGCAGCGACACCTGACGCTCGTTGGTTAGGCTAACGAGCAGCAGGTTTAAAAACCCCCTCCACATACACACACTCAGGAGATGAGCCCTGTCATGACATGTTCCATCTGCTCCTGGCTAATTCCACCTAGCCTCCTCTCTGCAGAAAACTGAGGTCTACAACCCATCGTTGTCTGTGTCTCTGTGCCAGTGTGCCCTGGAAACGGCATTTGGGTGGCGTGGGGTGGCGAAACTGAACTGCCGAAGACGCCCTGGAGCCACCAGTGGGTCAACCGGCAGCCCCAGCACCAACCCTCTCCCGACAAGCAGCAGCACCTAGTGGTCCGGTGGAGAAGCAGCCGCAGCAATCACCATGGGTAACCGTCTGCAGCCAGCTCCTCCACCCAGCAGCCACCGCCAGGTTAGGGGGTGCCCTGGAAACGCCACTTAAATGGCATGTGGCATATTGAACTGCCACAGCTCCATACTCAGTCCCCTTCTGTATGCCCTGTTCGCGCATGACTGTGTGGCCACCTGCAGCTCCAGCATCATCCCCAAGTTTGTAGACTACACAACCATCCTGGATCTCATCTCCAACAACAATGAGACCGCCTACAGAGAGGAGATTAGTGTCTTGTAATATGGTGCCAGGGCAACAACCTCTCTCTCAATGTCTGCAAGACCAAGGAGATTATTGTGAATTTCAGGAAGCAGCAGGAGTGGGGTCATGCCCCCATACACGTCTATCTAGCTGAAGTGGAGAGGTTCTCCTGCTTCAAGTTCCTCGGTGTGTTCATCAAAGACGACCTGGTACAGCAGCTTCTCCACTGCTGATCGCAAGGCCCTCCAGAGGGTCATAAAGACATCGGAGTGCATCATGGGTTGCCATCTCCCCTCCGTGCAAGGCATCTACCATACAGAATTCATTCGGAATGCACAGGAAATCATAAAAGACTACAGCCACCCAGGCTATTGGCTGTTCACATTAATACCGTCTGGAAGATGTTACTGGAGCATTCGAGAAGAGACTACCAGACTTATTATCCCCAGGCCGTCAGGCTTTTTATCCAGCAATGCTAATCTGCTGATTATATTTCTGCATATGCTCTGGTCACTTCAAACTACATTCCCTGGAACTGCTGCTTGTGTTGTTTTTATTATTTTATGTATTTGCCGCATTTGCCTATTTCTGCTCGTTTTGCCCTCATTTTCTGATTGTTTTTAACAATGTATCTTCTTTCAGCCATCTACATATTATTACATAATTTAGCAGACACTTTGTCCAAAGCAACTTACTCATACACCGATTGACATTGTAACGGTGTGGTTAGGACCCAATTGCAGCACAAAGACAGGCAGGGATATTTGGTAATGTCTTTTATTTGTAGAGCAGACGGAAGACAGGCAGGGGGCAGGCAGGATACATCGTCGGGGACAGGCAGGTTCGATAACGAGGAATGCAGACAGAAGACAGGCGGAGGGGCAGGCAGGATACGTGGTCGGAGCGAGGCAGAGTCGGTAGCGGGGAATCAGTCCGGAGAACGCTGGCGAGTCTGGTGCAAGCATCAAAGACAAACTGGCAATGGGTGACTGGTGAGAGAGGCTTATATAGGGGTTGGATTACAGATCGGGAACAGCTGTGTGCGCAAGTGAATGGAGTTGGATTAATGGGACAGGTCAGGAGAGGGAGGGGAAGTAGAAGAAGGCGGAGATCATGACAGACATAGTCAAGTGTATGTTGCTCAAGGACAAGACAGTACGCTAGCAAGAGGAGCTGGGGATCAAACCGGCAACCTTTGGGTTACTAGACGACCCACTCCACGTCCTGAGAAGTTGTTGTGGTTTGGCTGATGGGCAACAGGGGGTCACACATTACAAGATCTTTCACCAGGATGAATCCCCAACGAGTGTGTCGGGTCTCCAAACTCCATTTTGTCACGACAACACAGGCGAGAAGTGACACCGGAAATTACACAATACCATGGGCGGGACAGGATTATCTAGATCTAAATCTAGAGAAGGAAAGTAAGATCGGTATGCTTCATGTTTCTGGCTGCTGCTCTACTGCAATCCTGTCTAACCTTTTCGACTCCTCCCCTCCCCCTCGCTCCGTGTCTGCTCTCATTGGCTGTAGCTTGTTGAGCCACTCCCGAGTTGAGACCAACATGACCAGATACTTGCTTGAGATCTCGCCAGGCATCTGCGAGCCATTGGCAAGCGCTCGGCAAGCTGTGAGCAGTTCACACCACACACTCGTTGCTCTAATTTGCCTCCGATCTGGGGCTTTACTTGGCGATCTCCAAAAGTCTGTCAGCAAGTGGAAAATCAGGCCATAATCACGTAGTCTGAACTCTGCATTAAGTGACTTTTAGAACGAATGAAGAATGGCAAAGACTAATTGCTCTATACAAGTATGTGCATTGCATACTGAATTAAAACTTTGTACAATGCTGCAATACTGTTAACAGTTCCCAACTCTGAAGTGCTTCTTTCTGAAAAAGAGATAATTAAATAATGGGAGGAAAAAATGAAGAATGAAAAAAATACAGTAACAATTATGTCCTTAAAGGACTGGTACACTCGTGAAAATAACATGGCCGCTATCACTTATTTCTTCATTCTTTTTGGGTTGTAAACAAAGCCCTGCAACTGATCCAAGCCACTCCTTTTCAAGGCACTGACTCTATTCTGAGATGAGAAAGCCCCACTTCCTCAGAAGAAGTGGAATATGGGCCTAGTCTAATAGTTATTACAGGTCCTACAGATCTCACAGCCCTGGAGCCAGTGGTGCCGCTGGGTGCTCCAGTGGAGGTAGTGGGGCCTCTAGGTACTCTGGTAGAGATATTTGGGCCTGTGGGTGCTCTAGTGGGGGTAGTGGGGCCTCTGGGTGCTCCAGTGAGGGTAGTGTCTTCACTGCAGTCTTCTTGCCTTACCGTACAGTTGTCCAGTAGAATACTGATGACTTTTGACTGATGACCATTGGACTCCAGGATATCTTTTAGCTCCAGTATAAGGGCTGATGCATTGGTGATATTAACTTTTCTGCTTGCTAGATGTGTAAACATTTTGGCCAGATCATCATCATAAAAGCAAACAAGGACATTGAGAATTTTGTCCATGTTCAGGCTCGTAGCTTCATCAACATTCAGTGAAAACATTCTTTTACACACTTTTTTTTAGCTTGTCAGATAAACCTTGCCTGAACTCTGGAGCAATGCCATGGGCATTTAAATAGCTGGCATGTTGATTTGAAATTGACAGTTCTGTCAAAGCAGTTTTGTCTTTTTGATCACAAACACGGTCGGCCATTGATGCCAAAGCACCAGTGGTAACTGTAACCAAGTGCCTAATGGCATCCTGTCTCCACCAGTTTCCTCTATTCATGTCCATCGCCATTTGTCCTTAACCTCCTGTCTCAACTAAGGCCGTATCTTCACCAGGTTCATAAGCTGCGTTGCCATTTTTGAGCCGTACTGCAAGTGGAATGCTAACACCATATCTGCGCTACAGGGATAGACAGTAGCTTGCGGTTCATTAGATAGGAAGGAATTGCGTTGTGTTACTCTCATACCATTTGAAGGTGAAATACCACTTTGTGTCGCTGAACATGATTGGATAAACCCCATCCAAAACCAAAGCCCCAAACCCTAAGTGGAGTGAGTTTTTATTTTTTTCCTCAAGAATAGTTTGTGAATCTAAAATAGCCTGTGAGAGAAAATGCAGATGATCAATGCTGTTTCTGTGTTTCATATGTCTTATATATGACAATAGTGGTGTGTGTGGTGAGCTTTAGCAGATATTAACATTTCACTGCGTATATTAATGAATCTTAAGTTGCTGGAAAAGGTGTGTTGGTTTATTGATGTAACTTTGGTAAAGGTGAGGAGTATGATGAGTTTTTGTTTTCAGAAGTGTTTTTTGTGCTTTGTTAATAGAATTTAATCGCAAAGCATTCCAAATTGATAAAACTAATCAAATACAAATTGGGAAAAATTGCTTATAAAAATAATTTTGTGATGTCACGGAAAGCAGATATGATGCATGCCAACAGGAGGAATCCATTCGTTTTTGGTTTATAAAGTTGGAGTTATTTATTTTCTGTTCTTTGTTTTGTGTTATTGCATCAAAGTGATCTGCTGGTTAATATAATCTTTTATCTGTCCCACAGTGGGGAAGTTTGCAGTATTACAGCAGTCACAGATTGGCACAATAGCATGAAGCATTAGTAAATTGGTAATTCTAAATTAAAGGACATAATAAACTAACGAACAGTATAGATTATACATTACATTAAATAAATACATTAAATAAAAATATTGCATGCGTAAACTGTCAGTTTTAGTGTGAAATACAGTAATGTTTGTGTGTTCAAATCCTTACTGGTTTCTTTTTTGGTAAGGCTGGTAATTGTTGAAGTATAATCGAAACAGCATTTTTTTTTTCTCACTCTAAAACTGATCTCGACTAGACATTGAATTAGGTAGCTGTTGATATACAGTATAAAACTTGCCAAGTAGGGTAACAAAGAGGGACATTTTTTTGGTTAGGAGTTATGGGTTCGCTTACTAATGGTTTTTAATTTGGCCATTCCAAACTTTAAGTGTTAATTTGGAAATATCTTCTTTCTCTATGAGATAACATTGCTATGTTATTATCACAAGATTTGCATATAGAGCGGCAGGTACGTGCAGGCGAGGAGGGGATCCTATGGACCGCACGGTGTCCTTATCAGGCGTGCTTTTTGTTTTAATTTTAATTAATGGGTATCGAAGTAGCGGATTGTCTGGGAAAGATATATTCATGAGGAATTCCTCATGAACCTCGGCCACCTGCGACGTGCCCACAGCGCAGTGCAGATCACGGGCGCCCCAACGGGGCGCCTCCTCTAAGTGATCAGCGGCTCCGCTGTGCTTGCCCAGAACAGCAAAATGCTTAGAATCAGATCAGGGGGTCCATGTGACTTTTCTTCTTTTTGAGCACCTGCCGAAAGTTTCTGTTCGGACTGTAGAGGGAAAGTAGACCCGATCACCAGTGGTTACTGGACAGCTCTGAGAGCCCCCGTCCCCTCTCTCCCTCTTCCTCTCTCTCGCTCCATTTTCAGGACACGGTAAACTGCGCCAACACCGTTTCAATTCCCGGATGTTTCCTCGCGAAAAAACAACAACCAAACAAACAAAAATCTGTCATCAATGTCAATCGCGATCAATGGAATCAATCTTCGATAATGGAGTCGATCGCCGATTTATGATTTAATCGTAAATCTGCCGAATGGCTGCACATTAATTCACATTTTTCCTGACTCCAACAGATATCAACTTCAAGGACTGACTATCTACTTGCTGCCTAATATATTCCACCCCTTGAAAGGTGCCGTTGGAACGAGATGAGCAATGTGATTCACTTCACCTGTCAGCGGTTTTAATGTTGTGGCTGATGAGTGTATTTTATCACACATTAATGCAATTGGGCTCTTTGGATTGATCAGAATCCCAGCTTTGTAGCCACACATTTCAACAATTCAATGACTGTTTAGTTACCACAATGTGCACAAATAGCGAAAATAAAAAAAAGCAAAGCTAACATTTTCAGGTTTTTTTTTTTCGGACTTTAAAGCTAAGATACCCTATGTAGTTGTGATATGTCAGGCATAACTGTAAAGGTGAGACTCCTGCGATTCTAATGAACCCAATTTCATTCAGATATCTTGATGTGAAAGGTCAAGAGGCCCGTTCAAATATGGTCATGCACATTTCCTTTTGTCAAAAAAGATCGCCGTCTTTGGAGCTATGTTATGCCCGCTTCTCGGCGAGGTATCATAAGATGGTTTACAGCTACGGATTCATCTGGAAGCCTCATTTCCTCTAATACCGGAAGCTTACTGGAAGCCTAAAAACTGAGCCTGTGACTTGCAAGAGCTTGTCCAACAAAAAATAGGCTTAGGGGCTTGGGGGCCCCCTGGTGGCCGTGGGGGCCCTTTGCAACCGCATAGCCTGCAAACAGCCCTGCCTGCGGTAGACATTTAAGATTTTAGTATCTGTCTCGAAATAATGGTATTGTGTCATCTCTAGTTTTCCTAATAGACAATCATGGGCACATCATAGAAAAAAACTCATAAATTAATCTAATAATTGTTGATGCTCTAAGTATTATTGATGAAATAGAGAATTCCTTCCATGTACTTTTTTAAATTGTCTGTTGGCCCAGTGAACTTATAGCATCGTTAGAAGATTATTAAATTAGCAATGTTTCTTATTGACCATACTGTACCTTGACCATTCCAACCCTTGATTTGAATCACAAAGTTGTTAATGACATGCTATCGTATAGGAACCTGCTTGGGAGGTGAATGGAAAAGGTTTTGGTTGAAATGTGAAAACCTGAACTCAAAATCGAATTTGCCGAAAGCAGTGCTGAAAGTGTGGCTTTAAACAGATCCCAGAATGCAGAGAACAGCCAGTTAACCTGTTATTTCAGAGCGTTTATGGCCTATTTCCGTCTAGTTGTGTTTGAGGGTTTACAACCTTCATGTCTAACACCGTCACACACAAATACCGTGATAGCAATGGACTACATACTAACTGTGTTCGAATGAGAGCCTTGTTAAAAAAAAGACACTCTTTCATATTTGTGAAACCTACTGTCTATTTGTGAAAGCAGACAGAAATATGTATATATTTTTTCCCATGGCTATAACAATTCTCAAGGGTCGTTCGTTTTCATCGAGACCTGTTCTCATGTGGTCGGCCATGTAAGGACGCAGAAATCCAAATTCTGTTTTCACAAATAGACAAAAGGTCTCCCAATTCTGAAACTTGTAAATCTTCTCTGGGGACCACATGGTCAAACTGCATTGTATTTTTGTTTATTTTAGATAGAGATTTAAAACAGTGACATTAGTCAAAATGGATCAAGTGTGACATGGTTGAAAAAAAATATCGGCAGTCGTCCACTCAACATTTCTAGTATTGTTTTGAGCAATCGCGAGTTGAAATTTGAATGTCTGATGAATATTGAATATCAAGCTGTCTTTGTCACATCAAATATACATTTTTTGAGTCACGAGTCACGCATTCAAATCGAGCCCTGTAGCGAATCCTCTACCGACGAATAGAAAATAATGACTGAGGATTAGATTAATGTGAAACAATTATATAATTCATATTGAATGTGTCTGGTTTATACTTTCAATTCTACTTAAACAAATAATTTTGGCCAAATTAAGTCATTCTCGTGAGAATTCCATTTACAACTCAGGGTCAACCGATTCTTCTGACTTGTTACACCAACTGAATTAAATGAACAAAGAGTTGGAACAATGTAACAAATCTTCTTACACATGACTTGTAAAGAGCCCAATCACCTAAAAGAGCCGGACTATCCATAGCTATTATACACACACAATTCTGAGTCAGTCAATTTATCTTGAAAGAAAAAAAATCTGAGGTCACACACCACTGTCCTATCAAGGCCCAGATTTCATGGGTGGTCAATTTGGTGCTCTAGCAGTAAGTGAAGACAAACGCTTTTTGTCAATAATCAGTGAAACATCAGCAATCATCTATGTATCTATTTATTTATTTATTCCATTAAACAATGTCTTAAACATACATTTCAAGGCTTTAGCGTAAAAATCCAAAAGTCCATGTGCTTTTGTAAATGATAAAGTAAAGGGAGCAAAAGTAACATCACATAATTCTTACACTTGTATATTTAAATGATCTATAATCCATACATACGTATATTACATCAAAAGGGAGCCTCTTAATGATGTACATTTCTATGAAAATGGCTGAGCTCAGAGCTTACATAGTTCGCACAAGCGTACTTGAATAATTATCTGCATATTTAATCTCCATACTCTTTATTGACAATGTTAAACATTGGCTTTTGTACTTAATTAAACTTTTATATTTTAAGTGTAGACATTGGCTGACAAAAATACACAACAATATTTTATACTATGCTATGTATCTATTCATTCATTTGTTAAATTTTACAATATGTCTTAAAAATTAATTTCATGGCTTTAGTGTTAAAAACCTAAAGGCCATGTGCTTGTGTTAATGATACAATAATTGATGCATATAGGTCTTTTGTGGCACTGTTAATTTAAAAAAAGGATTGTAGGAAGCAACAGGAACATCACATAATTCTTACACTTGTATATTGAAATCATTATCCATAATCCATACACATACAATAATACAGGAAAATGGAGCCTCTTATTGATGCACTTTTCTGTACAAATGGAGATGATCATATTAGTGGCTTACTTAGCTCCCGCAAGCAAACTTTCATAATTATCTGCATACTTTTTTCCATACTTTGTATTGGCATGTTAAACATTGGCTTTTGTACTTTATTAAACTTTTATACTTTAAGCGTAGACTATGACTTACAGAAAATACACATTTCAATATTTTAGGTTTATTATAATTTTTTAAAGTATATTTTAAGCACCAGTATTCAATATTTAAATTCAGAATAAAAAGTTAAACTCAAAATTAATGTATAGAAGTCTTTATAGATTGCTATGTCACACACAGGTTTCTGAAAAGATGGTTTGAAGCCACTAGTTTCAGCTGGCAGTGAGCATTAGCTGGCTGGACTGAATGAGAGACCTGTCAATCAAGGCAACTATGCCCAAAATATACCTGCCACTTCAGTTTAAACAAAACTACCTAGAGAAGAAGGTACCGTATACAGTATATAAATGCCTGTACATTCCTTTTAAAAGCAGTATTCTAAGATTTATGTCATGTGCTGACAGGATTGAGGTTATGCACTCACTGCTCATTTTCATATTTAATATCATAGGCCACAGGTCCCTCCATGCTGAATCCAAGATAAAACGATACTTCCTCCTGACTTCCTCCACTGCGAATACCACCCAAGTAAATGGGACGCACCTGTATTCTAAGATCGCTACCGCAATTAACATAAATTTCACGGTTTTCCGTCTTACCCTTAACTCGCAGCAACATCCTTTGGACCTCAGGGTCTTTCCACACAGCACCGGTCTGCCAGAGAAGGTATGGCTTGCATGGCTGGCTCTGACCACTCGAAGCGGATATTTGATTTGAAGCACAGGCTTGATCAATCTTTCCCTTGGAAACTATTCTTTTCAGTCCAGTATTGTGTCCAAGGAAGAAGTGTGTAATGGGCATTCTTGCTGGCATCATGTGGGAGAAGCGACGATGAAAGGATTTCTTGGTCAATGTGATGTAGCTACTGATGTTCTGGAAGGCTGCTTGGTGCTCAAACTTTCTGTGTTTTGTAGGCCACATCAGTACCATGAAGAGGAAGTACAACTCTGTCACATTTGAATTAGTCCCTTCTTGTTGTAGTGCCTCATTGAGAAGTGAGACCAGTTGGCCATATTTTTTCAACAGTTTAGAATTTGGATTGATGCTGTGCAGAACAATATTGGCCAGGATGAAGTTGATCCTGTCTGATGTGGTTTTATGGGGGGAATTGTTGATGAGAAATTCCCATTTGCGGAGAATTATCTCCATTTCAAGGCCATTCTTCTCATTTAAATAATGCAAGAGTCCCGCAAATGAGTCGGCACGTTTTATTTCCAGGTAGTCTCTCTGATCTGCTATTTGCTGTGCAAGACTTAGTTTGGGGTAACAAGCTTTTTCAGATTCCTTCTCTTTACTGGAAGTGCAGAATATCTCGATGTACCGTTTAAAGCACTGTGACAACTTTATTTTGTTTCTATCATCTGTTGTGTCCCTCTCCCTCAGTGACCTTGGCTTCAGGTATGTGAAGTATTCCTCAAAAACACCAAAAATCTTCTTGAGTCTTGGCTGCAGAGAGATCAGAAATGTCTCATTGTCTGTCAGGACTCGAATGAAGTGGTTGTTTGTTTCATTGCTATCGCCATGACAACTCTTAATTTTCCAGGTACCTTTGAGGAACTGTAGCATTGTGTCCTTTTTGTAACTATCACTGATCGTGAAAAGAGGAACAGCTTGAATTACCTTTAAAATGTTTAGGGTGACCTCTGCCTCTCCTGCATAGCCTGACATATTATATAACCTTTGCATGTTTCCGTCAAGAGGTTCATATGGATCTATCAACTTGTCCGTCTCGGCTAACTCCTGTGAGTTCCTGAATGCCTTTATGGCATTGGATGCTAATTTTAGGCACTTTTCAACCACTTCTGGGGTAAGGTGCTCAAGGCAATTGGTTTCATCTTTTAGCTGGCTCTTGTAGACTTGTCCAATTGTGTCTGCAATGTAGGAATTCGATTTCTTCTCAAGCGCATCCTTGGCCCACTTGAGGGACAATACATAGTTTTTGTCTTTAAGGTAGAAATGTCTTGCCAGTGCTTGTGGCAATGTTGCACTTCTGTTAAATCTTAATGATGCCCTCTGTAAGATCTGTTCCACTTTGTCTGGGCTCTCTTTTTCATATATTTGCTCAATCAAAGGAGAAAACAATGTGTTTTTGTCATCCCCCTTCTCCTTTTTGTAACGTTTGATTAACATACTTTGAATGTTTTGCTCTAGAAAGTCCTTTCCCATTAAGGATTTGTAGAGAATGTCACAGTGCAACATGTCAGTTGTAAGCTCACTACAAGAAAGCTTGTGTCTCTCGTTAAACACTTTGAGGCAGCTTTTGGCAATCATTTGGTGTAAGAACCGTACTGCTCGATAGGTGCCATGCTCCTCAACAGTGGAAATGATGAGCAACGTAGAATAAGGATTCATTTTTTCTTCAAGTTTTTCTGAATTCCAAAGGGAAAACCTTATGCCCACTAGCTCTTCACATAGAGAGAGTGACATGTAGGACCCATTTACAAAAGTATTCAGCAATGTTAGGAAGCAGATTAATCTACCTTGTTGGCTCCTGGGATCCAAATCTGTGAGAATGTTGTTCACCAGATTTTTGATGTATGTCTCACTGAAATTCATGGTCATGATCATGAAGGCGTAGAAGGTTTCAGGTTTGTCATGGTGGTCCTTAAGCTGTTCCAGCTTCTCGGCAAAAAGACTTTTCTCTTTGAGGGACAGCTTGTTGTTGAGGAACACATTTGCCACAAGGCTTTTTCTGGAGCTTTCAGTTGGGAACTGAGTCCTCTCACAGTTCAGTACTATGACCGTTGGATTGTTACGGCGATTTTTCTCACTAAGCACACTCAGGATACACTGCTTTAGGTCCTCCATGTTGTTCCAGTTGTCCACCAAGAGCAAGACAGGTGTGTAGACCGACTGCTCTTGGTTGCCACACGACAGCAAGTGTCTGACTTGAACTGCAACCTCGCTGTTCGGCACCATGTTGTTCTTCACAACAGCACATCTGAATGTATTCCTCAAATTCCAGAGAATATGCATTGCAAGAGTAGTCCCCCCACAGCCAGGGTGATGAAAGAGATTAACCATGACACATGGGGATGTGTAGCCCTCTGTTGGAGTGATCAGTCCGTAAAGCTCGCTGTATTTGTCTCGCTTGATAAACGGCAGGCAACCTGGCCTCTCTGAAAGATAAAAGTTCCACCATGTGACTTGACCGCCTCTGTAAAAGTCCTCCTCAATTTTGGTCTTAAACTCGTGAAAAGACTCATTTGCCTCAATTTCTGTGTTCTCACATTCATTTTCACTTAAGATGTTTAAAGCAGTCATCATACCCTCATCTTTCTTTGTCAGTAAGACTGGGCTGAAACCTGAGGAGGGCAGGTATCTCCTATAAGACTGTGTTTGGGGTTCTTTGAGCTTGTTGATGGTGCTGTTGATTTCATTAAGGCTCAGTTCATAGATGCATTTTCCAGTGATATCCACTTTGCAACGAGTCTCTATAAGTTGTCGCCAATTGTTGAAGACATCAGAGTCTTTGCATATACATAGCATATTATCGTGGCCTTCCATTGTGCGATATATTGCACAAAAGGTTTCTATAATAGGGCTTGAGATGTCAGTGACTGCAGAGTGAAGAATGAAGACCACCAATAATCCATCTCGGGAAAGCAGATTTGAATTGCAGAGGAATGAAACCATGTTGCTGATTCCTCCAGAGCGTATTTTAAGCCAATCGACAGGGTTTAGTGGTTTATTCATCTCAGTATCTTCATTAACCCGTCCATTGCAGAAGACCCAGCTCGTTTGTCTAAAGAGGTTCAGCTTTCCAATGAAAGCTGTAAAACTGTCCTGGGTGGTGTACATATGTGGATAGTGTATATTAGCGATGTTGTCCTTGCGGTAAAAACTGCACGTCCCATTTATATCAGACTCCGGGTCAAAATCGAGTACTGCAAATGGCTTCATATCTTTCAGAAAGCCTAGGTACTCCAGTTGGCTAGGGTGACATTTGTTGGTAATGACTATTAGTTGAATGTTTTCTAACATATCACTACCACGAGTTATCAGTTGTCTCAGCCTTTTCCCCTGGTGGCCTTGGGGGGCTTGGCTTCTATATCCCTCTTTGTTTTCTGCTGATTTGCGTGCTAATGCCCAGGAGATTATTTTGTCTGTTATGATTTTAATTTTCTGCTGGGTTGCACGAGGATTAGGATCTTCTAAGATGTTAATAGCTGTTGGGCCTTCACGCACAAACAGACATTCAGTCTTGCATTGCTCCTCATCTCCTGCTGTAGCAATTTTTAAAAATGTATAGAAAACCGTTTCTTGTGTCACAGAATGCGTTGGAACAACATCAACCTCAATGACCCATTTGTCAGAGGTTGTTCCATCAAGACACTGAATCTGAATGAATTTAGGAGGCCTGATGCATGTTTTTGCAACATTTACATGTTCCTCTTCAAAGTGCCACCTTAGATTCAATTCAAATGCCTCGCTATATTTAGCAAAAGAAGTTATCTCTTGTCCAATTACCCGACCACATTCCTGCGTCAGCTGGCTTTTCACACCAAAATGAATAGTGCCATTTGTGCGGGAATTCATGCAACTCGCAGCGAAAGAAAATACTGCAGTTGTGAATTTATATATAATTTCAATTTCACTGACCTTCTTTATGCTAGGCAAAATATGGTACTCATGCACCGGATCAAGAAGATTGCTTGGACCATCTGGAGGAGGGAGAATGTCATTTTCAGTGTACAAGAAAGATGGGTCCTTTAAGTCAAATGGCCGGGTAAGACGTATTGTCTTTGCTGGGTGTACAGCTGCTGTGTCCTCAGTAGTTGTGGTTGAGATTCTGGGAGGTTCTTTCTCTAGTTGGCCGTGGTCTGTTGTATTTTGGATGGAATTAATTTTATTTCTTAGTTCTTTCAGTAACAGCAGCGAAGGGCTTTGACTTTGGAATCCAGTCTCTGATGACCCAGTTTCCACATCTGTATAGTCATCGAGGCCTGCTGACACATTGTAATTGTGCACATTTCCTCTGAGCTCAGCTGCTCTGCCTGGTAATCTTGCACTCTTCTGGGACATCTCTGAAGGTCTCCTAAACCTCTCCACCTGGCGTACAATCTGGAGTGCGAGCGCGGGCGGAACACCTAAATCGAATAGGTCCTGTTTTTCAAAGGAGGCCAAGGCAGCCCCTGTCATCTCTTTGTCATATAGGCTCTGCGCAATACTCAGTGGGATTTTTAGATGGATGATAAGCCACTCTTTCACAGTATGACTGGTCCAGTCCTCCATCATTTGTGGATATTCATCAACTTCTTTTCCTCTCTGCAAGCACATGGGTAAATCATTAGAGGAATATCCATTAAAGTGTTTGGGTGGCAAAAATATTAACAGTCAAATCTTAACTATATTTATAAGGTTTATAGGGTACAGTATTAAGCAGTATCGTGCCAGATAGAAATTCAATACAAAGATACAAAAACAAGCTTTAGTTTTAGTTTCAGTTTTACATCATATCAAATAAGGTTACCTATGCACACATCACTCTATCGTTTCCAATGACTCGTCATTTACCCCCTTACCGATAGTATGAACTGCTTGCAGCAACTTTGGATGTTGGATGGATAGCATCTTTGAGTTGTTTAGATGACTTAAGGTGAAACAACTGATTTTTGTCAACGTCTTATTTCACCTCGTTAAAATCTGTAGCTGGACCCATTTTACACATCTTCAATGCAAGTATACAGATGGTTGTCTTGGGTGCATGTAGTGCTGACTTAAGTAATTGTGAGACATTGTTATTATTGTCTCTCTCTCTGTACTCCAATACAATAGATTACACATTTTATAATTACTCTGAGATTAAAGTTCAGATTCTAAAATTTAGTTTGAGAGTATTTAAATCAATGTTGGGTGAACAATTTAAGATTAGAGTATAGCATTTTAATGCTTACTATCGCTATTTTTGGGACTCAAAAGTAATTGGACAGATAAAGATTAACTTAAATAGTTGCCATATTTAATATTTGGCTGCAAATCCTTTACAGTTAAGTCTGATGATGCTCTGCCATGCGTGTATCCCATCTTCAGATCTTCCTTGTTTTTCCCTCTACACTATTTCGCCAGGGCAGTAGTAAGCATATTGCAGTTAGGCTTCACCCTCAAGGATTCTGATTGGTTTACTTATTCAAGCTCAAGTTCAAGTTCAAGAGATTATTTGTCACATACATATACTGTACATACGCCTGGATGATAATCTGTCTTGCTTTTCTTCTGCATGACAGACTGACAAAGCAATATTAATATGCACCTCATGCTATCGCCACAATTTGAAAAAGCTGTGTGTGGGCATGCCAAGTGTCTGACAAACAGGAATAAGGGAGTCCATAGTAGTAGGCACCTTCGGAGAATCAAAATAAGGAATCAATATATACAAATTACTTTGTTCTCGTATAATCAAACCACTTGCTCAGGATTCCTAAAAGGAACTGGTGGACGATATCCAACACTAATGACACATACACTGATGTTAAATGGTGTTGATTATGTATTTCTCTGGCACTAATACTGTTCCATAGTAATTCCACTGTTCGTGTCCCCTCGCTTTTTACTCTTGAGGAACTCCCAAGATAACATACCGGTGTTGCTTGTGTCCCATCAACAGACAGTTGAGTTTCGTCTGGTCTCACATTCCTGCACACAGTGTAATTCAAAAGTCCAGTTAGAATGGAATATTTGTTGTATGTTTTTTACTGCAAGAAAGAGAGACAGCTATGGGGTTGACTGCATATGAAAAAAAAAACATCTTTTCATATGAAAAGAAAACATATTTCCATATACAGTCAACCCCATAGCTGTTGAAATCATATATGTAAAGTAACTGTATGAAACTTTACCTTTACCTTTTGTTGACAACATTTACATTCACTTTTGAGATTACGATATGATATAATATACAGTATCTTTGGCACTCTTTCATGCGGCCTCTGTAGAATGTTTTTTTTATATGTGAAGTTGTATTTTGGCTACAATACCACAGTATTGAAGTCAAGAACACCCAAAGTCAGACTAAGTCGTGTCCCAATTTTTTTGGAGGTGGCGGTGAGGTCAAATCTGAGGGGAGAATTCTCTGAGAATAGCTTGTAATAGCATCATGAATTGCGCATCAATTGCTTCAGCGCCGTCTTAGCGTCCGATTCACAAAATATATTACATTTTGCTGCTGGGTGCAATTTGCCCTTGTTTTGCATCTGGTTTCAATTATCCATGTGGCACAGTGTGGCTTTACACCAAGAACACAGTAGGCAGGACAATGGCAGAGAGAATGAGAAAAATGGATACCAATGGCTCTGCGGACACGACACGGTACGTTCACACAGCGGTTTTTTGTTTCATAAAATAGGAAAACGTAGAAAATGTAATGAATGTAAAATGAAAAAAATGTTAATTTTTGTTTTGTTTTGGAAAATAAAGAACAGGGAAAGCCCAAATGCGTAACAGGGAGCGAGCAGAGCGTGACGTTCAGTTGAAATATCCCTGAAGAACGGCATTTTTAAAATTGCGATCGTTCTTGGATGATGCAGTGTGGACACAAATAAACCGTCATTCCTCCAATGGTTCTTAGAACTTCCTGCGGTACAAATACAACTTTCTTTAATGAATATTGTTTCCGTGGTTTTGAAAAAACGCAGCACCAGCTTTGAACACTGAGACTACAGTATACATGCGGCCACTAAACTTTTATGGCAAGTGCAAGCGGTAAGTATTTATAGTACACAATGAGCCAAGTCATCTGTCAATAAGGATTAATGGTTTAAAAAATTGGAATTTGAAAAAGATTAAAACATATTTAAGATTAACACATTTACTATTTATCCAAAAGTAAATGGATATTTGGCATAATTTTTGGTGTTGAAAAAATATATTTCTTGTCCTGGCGAACTGATGGTGTCTCTCTGTTGTTCCCAAATACATTTTCTATCTTTCCCGGGACGACAGGACGCCGTTAGTCTCGCGCCCTGCTCAGGTTGTCTGTCTACCTAGGTTGTCTGTGAACACTATGCAGTACAAGTGGCTGGCGCAAGTCACTGGACAGGAATGATTTCCGAGAGACAAAGCTTGGACCTCGGTCCTTCAGTTGATGATGTCACTGTAGTTTTTTGATGAATTTGATGTGTTGATGAAGAAGAAGTGACCGCTGACACTGACTTGAGTAAAATAATAGATTTATTACAAAAGAACAGCATCAGACCAGACTTGCCTAGGACGTCCAGGAGAGAAGCGAGCCAGATGGATTCTCTGTCAGATGAAACTCGGGCAGGTGCTTTTATGCTTAACCAGAGACAACGTTGACCATCTGATTCCCCTACATAGGTCACCGTTCACATTTTCACCTCCCTTCTCACCGGGACCCCTGACAATGGGCTCTCTCTCTCCCTCTCTTGAGACCCCTGGCACCGTCTGTTAATAATTATCTTATACAATGGGTACTGTCTTGGGATGCCACACATTCCAAGACACCTCATCACAAAGAGGCCTGCTCCACAAACAAATTAAATTCCGACAGTTTTTCACAAATTTCTTAAGACATCTAAAATGTCCCTGTTGTAATGAGACCTCAACCATGTCTGTGTATTCTGTCGTTGTCGTGTTTGAGATACTTTTTAGCCTGAAAAATGCATAGAAGACAAATAAAACCATGCCGAGCAATAACAATAGGCGGGCTGGACCCCTAATAATAATGTGAAAATATCATTTACAGATAAATGCGCTTCAATTTCACCAGCTCTATGAAGATGATAGATAGGCAAATATTACCATCACTCTCGGCAGATGGTAATATTTTCATGCTAACTGCATGTGGCTACTAGTGCTGTTGTTTGTGAATTAGAAGTTTTTTGCAATGAGGCTCATTTGCATAGAAAGGGGCAAATTTTGCACCAAATGTATGAATAATACCTAATTCAAAAATGCGCAAGTGGCAGCGTAGTTAGCGATGCATTCACCCTTTCCGGGTGCTTTGGGAATTAGACATTTTTCTGTTTTTTGTGCGGGTTTAGCAGCCGCAAAAGCCACGCAATCCTTTTGTGAGACTTTCTGGTCGTGGGTTCAACTCAAACTTGAGTCAAGCCGGACACCAGGACAACAATGCAAGTCAATTTGAATACCATGACTGAATACTGTGTACATTATTTTCCTTTCATTTGAGAAACCAAAGTTAAAAAAGTTAGCTTACCCTTTAATTCATCTAAATTAATTTTTGATATTCATTTCAAATAAGTTAACGTAAAACGTTCAAAATAATGTCAGCGTCTGCACCAAACCAAAATCAAGTCAAGTCTGAGTCAATACTGTACACTGTGGAGTCTGAGAGTGTGCTTTAAAATGTGGTCCAACCTTCATGGTCTGATTTAAACAGATTGGAAGACAAACTCTTAATCTTACCGCTCCTTTCTGTTTTCTTCCGAACATTTGAAGTTGAGGGGTTCCTCCAAAGAAGAATCACTCTTTAAAGAGAGACGGCTTGGGGAACTGCTTCTTTCTTCCCACTCGGTTTCCATTTCCTTCTTGTCCAGGGAGGGAATGGCTAGCTGTTCTGTGTAGCTGCCATACTGAATAGAAAAGAAAAATGAAGAAATGTGATCATGTACGAATTGTTCATTTGAATGAAATTGAATAAAGCCTGCGAATGGCTGATTTTTGCATGCATAAGCATCGTAACTACAATAAGAATTGAATGTAAAAGAAGACTACATGACAATGAGGTAGAACATTTTTTAATTGAAACTGAAATTACTCTTAAAATCAGGGGTCTCAAACCCAAATGACCTGAGGGCCATTGACCAGATTGTCTTCTCCTAGCCGGTGTTATGTTGGTGAGTGAAGCACAGGAGACAACGTACTGTTGAGTATTTTATTCTACTCTTCGCAACTGCTCGCAATCATGGTGTACATCACATATCCTCGCTCTCTTTGCTCGCTCTCTTATACTCTTCTTCTCTCACCTCATCCTGAAGTCTTGCGGCGACAACTCCTGGAGGGTGATCGTAGCGGCACTAACATTATCACATTCATCTACATCAAAGTGTCTGCATGTCTGTTCTGGGAACTGTGTTGGCATGATCTCCTAGGGCAGCTGCTGTTGGTAGACAGCCAATGACAGGCAAGTCATCGTTTGCATAAGTGACTAGTTCCACTTTAGGTTCTGCAAGTGGGCAATCTGCAAAATGATGCCTGTAAATTGTCTTTGGTAGCATAGACACAGAAGGTGCAATATCTACAATTACCTGAAGGATGTGAGAATTTACTTGTGCGCTTGAATGTTGACGTCACAGCTTATCTTATCACGAGCTGAAGCCAGAAGCTTGACATCACCAACACAGAGCACAGCCAGCTCTAGGATTACCACTTCCCTCACGTTCCTCACTGTTGATTTGCATTCCTTGGTGAAATGTCCCTTCTTTGCACAGTTGTTGCATTTCATTGTTGCAGTTGGACAGTTTTTATGATTAGCCAAGTGTGTGTTGAATCCACCTCTGAAGCATTTGCGTGGTTGCTGGTTACCATTTGCATGTTTGCGACTGTCTGGTGGCGGTGCTCGGTCTCCTCCGTTCCTAAATATTCCTCCAAATTTGTGTTTGAAGCACCGACAGCCTGTACTGTTGCGTCGGGACTGCGCTGACAGAAGAAAAGAGCATGGCGTTTTTGACCGCTGCCTCCACTTGGCGTGCGATTGTTTGGGCCTTGTCCAGTGTGAGATCTTCTTCCAGTACTAACTTTTCCCTGACAGCAGTGAGAGAGGCAGTAGCAATTAGTTGGTCTCCTATCATCTTACTTTCCATTGGCCCAAAACCGCATGGCATAGCTAGGGCCCTCAAAGATGCAATGTACTGTGTCACGGTTTCATCAGTCCTTTGAATGCATTGTCTGAATGCATGTCGGCATGCTAACACATTCACTTTGTGACAAAGTGCTTTTGAAGCACAGCCATGGCTTCATCAAATGTTGCACCTTGTACTAGCAGAGTATAGAATAGGCGTTGTCACTCCGGGACCAGGCAATGTAGTAGGACCGCAAGTTGCCTTGTATCTGGCCATGCGTCTCCTCTAGCATGTATCACTAGCATGTAATTGTCGAAGAATTTCCGCCATGTGTCAAACAGTATCGGCGGCTCAACAACATGAGGAAAGAAGGGAGGTGGACTCGGTACTGAAGCGTTCATCCTCGTCACCAATTTGTTATGTTGGTGAGTGAAGCGCAGGAGATGACGAACTGTTAAGTATTTTATTCTCACTCTCAATTCTCACGTCACTTATCCTCACTTGCTCTGCTCTCTCTCTTACATACCGCCTCTCTCACCTAATCTTGCAGTCATACGGCGACACCTACCGGAGCATGAGCGTAGCGGCAGTAACAATATCACATCCATATAAAGTGTCAGTGTGTCTGTAAACACAACAGCAGGGAACATCAAGGGAAAAACAAACTGTACCGCATTTTTTCTTAGTTAATGGAATTGCCTATTAATACGTCTGTAAAAATTTGACACGTAATCATGAAAAAAGTTGTTTCTATTATGTTTCATAGTCTGAAAATAAATCATAATAAATAAATTATTAACCCCCAAATGGAAATTCCAGTGTTGCAGCAGCAATGACATACATGACAAAACACACATAATGTACAAAAGCCCACGTTGTTTTTGAATCAATTCACACACACACACACACACACAAACACGCATATGCACACAGTGTATATATATATATATATATATACACACATACATATATACACATACACACATATATACATATATACATATATACAGATACATACACATATGCATATGTGTATATACTGTACATATACATAGCAAAATATATACCGTTCCATATAAAAATAAATGACAATTTATTGATAAAATTGAATTTAACTTCTCCTGGCACAGAGGGGAGTCGTTGTAGGTGGCCATCGTGATGGGCAGAAATGACCTCCTGTAGCGGTCCTTATTGCAGCGGAGCTGAAGGAGCCTCTGACACTCTGTTGTCTGACCAGTAGGTTGTGTAGGGGGTGTGCAGTGTGCTGGGTGTGCAGTATGCTGAGCAGCTTGTGCAACATCCTTCTTTCCACAACCAGCTCTAGGGGCTCCCGAGCAGCCCCCAACACAGAGCCAGCCTTCTTTATCAGTTTGTTCAGTTTCTTGGAGTCTCTGGCTCGAATGCTGCTGCCCCAACAGACGACTGCAAACAAAATTGCACCAGCCACAACAGACTGGTAGAAGTTTTTCAACATCTTGCTGCATACATTAAAGGACCTGAGCTTCCTCAAGAAGTACAGACCCTTCCTGTAGACAGCCTCAGTGTTGCATTTCCAGTCCAGTCTGCTGTCTAGGTAAACACCCAGGTACCTGTAACCCTCCACTATGTCCACCTCTTCTCCCAGGATGGAAATAGTATTCGGCTTGGTCTTGGTCCTACTGAAATCCACAACCATCTCCTTCGTCTTGGTCGCATTCAGGACGAGGTGGTTGTTTCCACACCATACCACAAAGCGGTCCACCAGTTCCCTGTACTCAGTCTTCTGTCCACCAGTGATACACCTCACAACCGCAGAGTCATCCGAAAACATTTCTGCGGATGACAGGACTCCGAGTTGTATTGGAAGTCTGAGGTATACAGGGTGAAGGGGAAAGGTGAGAGTACAGTCCCCTGCGGTGCTCCTGTGTTGCTAACCACCTGATCAGACACACATTCCCTCAGCCGCACAAACTGAGGTCTGTCTGTCAGGTAGTCAATAATCCAGGAGGTTGTGGAGGTATCCACTTTTATCTCTTGAAGCTTCTCTCGCAGCAGTGTAGGCTGGATCGTGTTGAAAGCACTGGAGAAATCAAAAAACATGATCATCACAGTGCTGCCTGCTTTGTTCAGGTGAAGTGGGCTCGCTGAAGCAGGTAGATGATGGCGTCTTCAATTCCAATCTTGGGGCAGTAGGCAAACTGCAGTGGGTCCAGAGAGGTACTCACCTGAGAGGCCATGTCGGCAACAGCTGATGGTGGGATGTAAACAGCCATAATGATGCCGCATGTTAACACCCTCAGCAGTTAATATGGACGAAAACTCACGATTAACAGTTCGATGTCTGGGCAACAGAAACGCTCCTTCACAGTAATATATCCGGGATTGTACCACCTGTTGTTCACAAACACAGCAATCCCCCCTTCTTTCTTCTTTCCACTCCGTCTGCAATCTCTGTCAGCCCGTACTGTCTAAAAGCTGGGGACGGTGGTACAGTGGTACCTCGACTTACGACTGCATCTACTTATGACTAATCCAAGATACGAGTAGAAAAAGTCACGAAAATTTGTATCGACTTGCAACCGACTGCCGACAAGATGCGACCGTGGAAATTTGCAGTTGGTGCATCGGCGCTCAGTCAGCAGTCAGTCACAGCGGGCGACCTGATCGTGTGTGCATGTAGTTTGTGGCTTATGGATATTTTTTTCATATTTACTGTGTTTGTGCTGTGTATTTTGTTTATTTTCAACCTTCATGATTTCATAATTTATAAGGGAAAAATTGCTTTGACAAACGACTGTTTTAACATACGACCGTTCTTATAGAAGAACTACAGTCGTAAGTCGAGGTACCACTGTATTAGCATTTGGAATATGTTCCTGCAGCCACATCTCGATGAAACACATAATACTGCATTCCCAACATTCCCGCTGTGTCCTCGTCAGCGCTCGGAGCTTGTCCATCTTATTCGCCAGGGACCTCACATTCCCCATGACAATCGAGGGAAGAAATGGTTTGTATCTCCACCTCCTTCCTCTCCGTTTGACACCGGCCCTGCATCCCCAACATCTTCTCTTTAACTCGTCAGGGATGTGGGATCTCGCTCCAGGCAGCAGTGTAGGCTTGAAGAGCACAATCAGCTCGTCCCGCAGGTAAACAATACCCCGACACCCGTTGGCATAGCAACCCCCCATAACAAAAGTTAAAAGTGCCAGGAGTATCAACAGAAATCCGTTGAGCCCCATGGAATGTGGAGTCGTTTACCAGAAAAGAAAGCGCAATATATACACAAGAAAATACAATCGTTGATCGGAGCTACTGCAACAGGCTGCCACTAGCACGGCGCCATCTATGTGACAACACAAAAATACAAAAATAACAAGTAAAATTGTGTGTAATAATTAAGCTTTATGATTTTCAAATTATTTTGTGAGCCAGATTAAACAAAATATGATAAACGTATAGCGATGTTGTGCATGCCAGAAAGTGGACTTGACCTGTACAGAAAGGACAGTCATAGAACACAATGTACCCTTTATTAAAAAGCCTGTTCCTCTCCATTCCTGAGGTCCTCAGGCGTGTCCGCAGAAAAATAATCTTTGCTTCACATGATTATTTTTTTCCCTGCAATCACAGGCTGTAGAGGATTGCAGAATTTCAAAAATTACAAGTGCTCTCGAGGTCTAAAGCATTTTAAAGAAAAGGTGAATTAAATTTTACACGTTCAACATCTGCATTTTAAAATTTTCAGAGAAGTTGTAACATTCTTTCTTTGCTTTATTAAACAGCCTTACTGTGAAAAGTATCATATTCTTATTCAACACTTACCTCTCGATATCCAACTGTGAATGCTTCAGAGGTGCTTTAATGGTCTTCAGTCACCTCGGGAACTTGTAAACCTTGTATAATTTGTTCGAAAAAGCAGAACGGTTTACCAGACAGTGTGCATCCACACAGAGGCAATACCAAAAGTGATTCTGATCCTTCCCGATTTCTATTGAGGGTTGGGTTTGAGATGCTGGGTGTGTGTGTGTGTGTGTGTGTGTGTGTGTGTGTGTGTGTGCGTGTGCGTGTGTGTGTGTGAGAATGCCATTGCCTTTATTTTAAAAATGACAATTCACGACTGCTGTGCATGTTGGCACAGCATACAGGCATGGGCGGAGTTTTTTACCGGTTACACCGGCTATGTGGGAAATCATCTCAGACACGTCCCAACATTGTTGGGATAAGTTTAATGTCTGAAATACCACCAATTTTTTATTTGTTATTGTGTAAATATAAATTCATCTTTGTGATTTCTGCTTATTAATTGTTTAAAAATGACATTACAACATATTGATCAAGCTCAATTTGTTTCTGGTATGGTGGATGAATCCACAAAGGTGAGCAAGGCAGCACAGCTGTCTCTTGTGCTTTGCTAAATTATTGACATCGGTGTCAAAAAAAGGTTCATCAAGTTTGATGGCGTCAGGGGCGCTCTGATCCTCCAATTTGTAGAAGATTATGAGTGCTTGGATAAAGTTGTGGCTCAGTGTTATGACAATGCAGCAATTATGGCCTTCGATCTGAACGGCATCCAGGCTAAAGTGAAAGGAGAAGGTCCCTCTCACTCTTTCATCCATTGGTACACTCATACCCTGAACCTAGTCCTCACCCATGGTTTAGCAAAGATGAGAGAATGTAAGATATTCTTCCCACCTCTCAGTGCTAGATGAAATATGTCAAAAGCGACTCCCGCAAGTAGCACCAACAAGGTGGAATTTTACTTCCAGATTGGTGTGCACAGTCATTGAGAAAATAAATGAACTGAAGGAGCTTTTTAAGAACATTTGAGCGTCAAAATCAACGACAATGTTGTCTGCAGTGCTGGTGGATATATTGCTCACTTGGGAAACTTTGAATTCAACCTTTTGCTGCTTACTTTCAGTGGCATTTTTAGTTATGCTGATGTCCTTGAAATTTTACAGTCCAAGGCACTGGAGATACAGTTCTGCCTGGCTAGAGTGAGCAGGTTCTGTGACAAGATAAATCAGGAGAGGGACCACTTTAATTCAATCTACAAATACAAAGTCTCTCAAATACAAAAAACTGCACACTAACAGATACGTAATAGATTTAAAGACCAAAAAGAACTTGCGTTCCTTTCCCTGCATGATCCACAACAATTCATCACCTTCAAGTCCACATTCCTAGTCTCAGCCTTCACCCACCTGTTGGAGAGCCATGGAGCTATCTTTGACCTGCCCTGTCTGAAAACCAAGCTGACTGTCATGTACTCCATGGCAGATTTCGAGGGAAAGAGCCCTGTCAACCTCCTCCTTTTCAGGCAGCAGAATGAACAGTATGAAAGCATGCGCCAACTGTTTAAATGAATGTGCGGAAGTGTCACCATCCCCGTGTTGATTGCCTCAGTGGAGTGCATCTTCTCTGCACTCAAACACATCAAGTCATACAACAGAAACACCACAGGACAGGCTTGACTTTCTTCATTAGCCTCCGTGTCTATTGAAAAGAACCTGCTTATGAAGTCCAAGAAATGAAATGAAATTAAATCCAAGGATCTGCTGTATGAACCTGTCATCTCCCATTTCACCATGAAGGAAAGCGTGGCACTTCCTCCTGCTACACGCCACCAGAGTGGCATTTTCAGGGCCCTCCGACCGAGACACAGGCAGAGACAGCAAACACACTAGTTTATTGAAGAGAGTGGCAAGATGTAACAAGCCGGGAGCAGATGGACACATGTCATGACGGAGCCTCTCGCTGTGTGTGTGTGGGTATGGTTGATTTACCTGTTGCTCGTTGATTGCTCTGACAAGCAAAAGGCGTACAGCCACCTCCGATCCCGGGCCCAATAACCTAGACCCAAAACAGGTGTGGCTGCTTAAACCACACCACCCCCGCACCACAGAAAGAACGATGGATTTCCTCTTCAAACAAAGGGCACTTCCTCAGAGCAGCTTGTTGCTTCTTGTTAAAAATACATTACAATAACACACCTTAATCTGTATAGAACTTTTTCATGTTACATAATGCTTTAAAACACAATATTATCATATATAAATTAATGTCAACATATTAGAAAATGATGACATTTTGCTTTCGTTTTTGTCATATTGGTTGGTTGGTTGGTTTTATTGGAACTGTGGAACAATAGAAGTGATTTTTGAAGTTGTTGGGCATGGCTATAGGCATTGTATTATGGTGATATGGTCTTGTGATTTTGGCATGTTTTTGCAGGAGACCCCCACTGAAGGCCTAGGTCTGAAATGCATGGCACAGTACTGCAGATAACACATACAACACATAACACATGTAGCCAAAGCCCAATCTCCAAAGAAAAATGCATGCTTGTCTTGACCGCCTCCATCACAGAACTCCAAATGTGTTCTCTTGGTTGGTGCTGATGACTGAAAAATATTGCCATGCACTCCATTTAGTCCAGATGACATGACAGGTGCGCCATCGTAACACTGTGCCACAACTTTATCCAGACCGACACCCCACGCGAACCGCCCGCCCTGCAGGCGAGCAGGCAGGATTCCCATGCCAACCCACGGCCCACGTAAGTGGAAGGCCAGCCCCACCGCAGCCGATCAGACGCCCCACCCGGCGTGTGTGCCAAGTGCCCATACACGTTGCGGGTGTGCTCAGCACAGGGCACCTGGATGTTAGCCAGCTTCCCCCGCCACCGATGCCAGCAGGCCGGCAGATTTACAGGCCCTCCACCACCCCCAGCACCCGGGGCGCCCACCGCAGAAAAGCCGTGCAGCAGAAGCAAAAGGCCAAAAGCCGCCCCCCACACGCCAACCCACACCCACAACAGCAGAGAACCCCCCCAGGGGTCCCGGAAGGCACCCGGCGGCGCTCTCCGCAGCCCCGCCAGGTCGCAGCACACCAGCCTTAAGCCACCAGGTGCAAGCCGCCAGGACTCCAGCCCAGCCAGCAGGAGTTCCAGCCACCATTGGGATGTGGTGAGATTATCTCTATATTTCCAATTGAGTATTATCATTTTCTTGGCAATTGTTAAGGCGATCAAAATGGGTTGGTGGTATTTAAGTGGTGGGTCGACTGAGGAGAGGTCACCAAGAAGACATATAGATAGGAAGACTGGAATGCTGCGACCCAGAAGGGTTGATAGCTTCTTGGTGATGTTGGTCCAGAATGCTAGGATAGGTGGGCAGAGCCAGAAGGCATGAAAGTAGTCATCTCTGGTATTAAGGGAACAGTGAGAGCAAATGTCTTCATCCACAAAACCCATTTTGAGCATTTTGTGTTTTTCGTGATATGAGCTCTGTGCAGAATCTTATATTTGATGAGTTGCATTTTGGAGTTGCGAGTCATAGAAAAGGTGTTGTTGCAAATACAATAAGCTCCCACAGGTTGATATTGGTGGGACCAGCATGGTCTCTTTCCAATTCCATTGTAGGTAAAGATAAAGTGTCAACTGTTTTTAATAAAAGTTGATATGCGCGCGATGTTGGGGGATGGTAGCTTAGGAGGTAGAGCTGGTGGTCTAGTGATCTAAAGGTTGCTGGTTCAATCCCAGGCTCTTCCTGCTAGCATGCTGTAGTGTTCTTGAGCAAGACACTTAACCCCTAATTGCTCCTGATGGCTGCGTCCGTCGGTGTTTGAATTATTGTAAGTCGCTTTGGATAAAAGCATCTGCTAAATGTAATGTTCAATCATTGGAGGTGGTTGTAGGATGTTGTTCGTCAATTTGATTTTAACATTTAGAGACTGCTGTAATTGAAGGAATTGAAGGAAGCCGGGCCACCGATATTATACCTTTGGGTCAAGGTTGGGAAGGATAGAAGCAAATTGTTTTCAAAAATGTGTTCCAGGTGAGTAATTCCTTGTCTTTTCCATGACCTGAAGATTATTTGTCTGTTTTTAACCAGAAAATCTGGGTTGTGCCAGATTGGCGTGAATTTGTTTGGAGTTAGAGTGTGACCACTGAGTTTGAATAATTTCCACCAGGCTGACAGAGTTGTTGCGATAATGGGTTTTTAAAGACCTTATGTTTCCTTATTGATTTAGTAAGGAATGGTAGATCAGATAATGATAAGTGCTGACATTCTGTTTGTTCAATGTCTCATCATCCATGGGCCAATTGTTGCTCTGGTTGTAACCATTTAATTATAAATTGAAAATGGCTTGCTATCATAATATCTAAAGTTTGGGGCTGCTAGGCCTCCACAGTCTTTGTTTTTCTGTAGTGTTGTTAATTTAATTCTCCGTTTCTTGTATTTCCAATAAGATTTATTGACTATTGAGTCTAGAGTATTAAACCAATGTACTGTTGGTTGCACTGGGATCATTATATATACATAGTTTGCTTTTGGAAGTATATTCATTTTCACTGCTGCTATCCTACCAATTAGTGAGATGGTGAGGTGTCTTGGGATGTGTGGCGTCCCAAACAGCCCCATCGTATAAGATAATTACTAAGAGACGGTGCCAGGGGTCCCGAGAGAGAGAGCACATCACCAGGGGTCCTGGTAAGAAAGGAAGTGAAATGTGACCTGTGACCTATGTAGGGGAACCAAATGGTAAATGTTGTCTTTCGGCCAGTATAAAAGACCCGCGCGAGTTGCATTCGACAGAGAATCCTTCCGGCTTGGTTCTCTCCCAGACCGTCCATGGCAAGTCTGGTCTGATGCTGTTCTTTTGTAATAAATCCATGATTTTACTCAAGTCAGCGTCAGCGGTCTCTCCTTCTTCATCAACACATCAAATTCATCAAGAAACTGCAAAGTGGCGTCACAAACTAGGATCTGCTGGGCCTCACCTGCCGATGCTGCCTGCTCCAGCAAATTACCACTCGCAGAGTGAGTGTTACCTCACAAAATTGAGCTGTGTGTGGTTTTTGAAGTGGTAGTATTTTGGGCAGATACGCTGCACTAACAAGAGCAAAACTGTGCGGAGATGGAGATGATGTGTTGATGTGTGAAGTGAGTTTCCGTCTAAATTGGGGTTTATTAAGTTGTAAAAGACGTAAATAAGGGGAATAAGAGAATAATGAATGAAGAAAGAAAGAATTCAGTTGAAATAGAGAATAGAGACGAGAGAAATAAAAGATGAAGTTAAAAGTAAAAGATAAAGGCTTAAAAGATGTGGAAAAAGTAGAAGTAAAAAGTAATTGTAGAATGGCAGAACTAGTAGCCAAAAGTTATTTAAATAACCATGCAAGATTAATGGATACAGGGCCCGTAACTCCTTAAAAAGTAAGACATGTGTACATTAAATGCTGCGTGAAAGTTGGCCCAATGAAAATATTATATAATCAAATCTAGGTAGGAAAAACAGAGGAAATAACCGTGGCCAGGGGAATTGACTCAAAATAAAATTATATGAATGAAGATGAAAAAGGATGAAAAGTGAAAAAGAGATAAAAGTTAAAAGTCTTAAGTAAGATGAAAAGTGAAAAAGAGATAAAAGTTAAAAGTCTAAAGTAAGATGAAAAAGATGAAAAGTGAAAAAGAGATAAAAGTTAAAAGCCTAAAGTAAAATGAAAAAGATGAAAAGTGAAGTAAAAAGAGTAACAAAATAAAGGCTAAAAGGATGAAAAATAAAGTTTGAGAAAAAAATGGGGAAAAGCAGCGCTAAACCAGCCTAAGAGAATAAATGTATGCTGAAAGAATCTGATTAAGAAGATCATTTGTTAAAAGTCTGGCCAAAGTGAAAATCTTGATGAAATTAGAAAAGTATACATGAGTCGACGTTAAAGTATAAAGTCAAGCGCTGTTGAAGTTTTTGGAGAATTTGATGTACTGTTGGTCAGATGTCTTTTGCCTGTTGAGGTGTGAGTGTGCCTGTGCCTGTGTGTGTGTGTGCCGCAGCTAAAGAGATGTGAAGAGATTTGTGTATTGTTCGTGTATATGTGTAAATGATATATAGAATACATGGGTTATTAAATAGGTATACATATGTGGTGAGCAGTTAAATAATACATAAAAGAAACATTTCTTGCCCCTTTAGTGATAAATATACATGAGCCTGTTTATGGACTTTGTAAAACTGATGATAAATATATATGAGCCTTTTTCTTCACAGGACATTTGATAAATATATTTGAGCCTTTTTCTTTTAAAGGACGTTTTATACATTTGACAAAGGATATGAACCTTCACAGGACTTTATATATTTGATAACAAAATGAGCCTTCTTGAGAGAAGGACTAGAATCACCAGAAACAGACTGCCTACACATGCATGTACACATTCAACGAAGTAACGCACACACAAAGACGTTCCCGGAACCGGAAGATGTACTGGTAGCAGGTATAGTTAGTCAGGTTAATTCCTGCCTGTCGCACTCCCTGATTTTGGAAACGGATCAGCCAGGGTTTGACACTTTAATGAGGGAGGCTAGGGGAAGTGGCTCCACCGCATGAGGGATACCAATGTGCAGATCACCCATTGGTACCTGGCTCTTCAGCTATTTAAGTTCAAGGTGATCCATAAGCGGTGCAGTTGGTGGTGGCCAACTTCCTCTCCGCACCGGGGGGGGATAGCTCCCCGGCCTAAGTCAGCCGGTGGGGGTACGTGACAGACAAGGGCTGCAAGTGACTGGGCTGGCTTGGCTCCGTAGTGGCACAGCTGTACCGGGTTTGCCTGATCTGCCTCTTTAGTGCTGATTGGTCAGATCCGACTGGGACAGTTTTATTATATGTTGTACTGTCTTTTCAGTGGGAATCACACGGTGCAGAACGCGGAAACGCCTGCGGACCAGAGTGCGACCACGAGAGCGTGACTCGCAGACACTGATCATTCCTTTCATTTTATGTTCCGATTTTGCCAGCAAGCATTTTTGTTATGTTTATTTATAAAACCCTCACCATGCCGGCACTTCACTCACAGAAGGACTCCTTCTTCCTCCCTAAACCAGTACATGGTGGTGGAGACTCCCACACACCATTGTCCCTGTGCCAAAGAAACCTTCCATCACCCGCCTGAACGACCCACCCGGTAACATTGAACTCAATCAACTTGAAGTCCCTGAGCGGCTAGTCAGAGACCACATCCGCTCCACCCTTCCTGAAACCTTGGACGTCTTTCAATTGTTAGGACCAGGGCTAAGGGGGGCTCCAACGCACAACACAGAGACAGCTGGCAGACGAGGTTTAACAAAGGCACTTTATTGTGAGTCACTGGCATAACAAAGGGTGAGAGTCAGTTGGGCAGGATCCTGTGGACAGGTCCTGAAAGGCGGGACCGCTGGACGGGACAAGGCCAGACAGGGCAGGGATGAGGAAGGAGGGATCCAGGTTCCGGACGGGGTGACAGGAAGCCAGGCTCGGCGAGGCAGGACGGAAATGGTGAGTTCAATTAGCAGACGATCTGGCGATGAGCGAATGGAAGGCCAGGGAATAGGTACTGCAGGCTTTGATGAGGGATTGAACTCAGGTCTGTGGGGAGGTGCAGGAGGAAGGAGCGTCAGAGGGGACCAGGAAGGGGTTAACGCCAGGCGACCTGTCCATGATAAAGAGACGAGTGGCCCCTAGTGGGGCTAGAAGGCTGTGGGCGTGACATCAATTTGCATACCACCCCAACAGATCTACAGACGATGCCATTGCCCTGACAGTACACACCATAAGGCAAACACATACCTGGGGATTCTGTTTGTAGATTATAGTTCAGCGTTCAATACTATTGTGCCTGCTAAGCTTGTTCCCAAGCTCAGGATCCTGGGTCTTATCACCTCCCTTTGCAACTGGATATTGGACTTTCTGACGGGTAGACTCCAGGTGGTGAGAATGGGTAACTGCACCTCCTGTCCCCAGAGCCCTCAGGCCTGCTGTGGTGTGTGGATGGGAGGGCTTTAGCAGCGACACCTGACGCTCGTTGGTTAGGCTAACGAGCAGCAGGTTTAAAAACCCCCTCCACATACACACACTCAGGAGATGAGCCCTGTCATGACATGTTCCATCTGCTCCTGGCTAATTCCACCTAGCCTCCTCTCTGCAGAAAACTGAGGTCTACAACCCATCGTTGTCTGTGTCTCTGTGCCAGTGTGCCCTGGAAACGGCATTTGGGTGGCGTGGGGTGGCGAAACTGAACTGCCGAAGACGCCCTGGAGCCACCAGTGGGTCAACCGGCAGCCCCAGCACCAACCCTCTCCCGACAAGCAGCAGCACCTAGTGGTCCGGTGGAGAAGCAGCCGCAGCAATCACCATGGGTAACCGTCTGCAGCCAGCTCCTCCACCCAGCAGCCACCGCCAGGTTAGGGGGTGCCCTGGAAACGCCACTTAAATGGCATGTGGCATATTGAACTGCCACAGCTCCATACTCAGTCCCCTTCTGTATGCCCTGTTCGCGCATGACTGTGTGGCCACCTGCAGCTCCAGCATCATCCCCAAGTTTGTAGACTACACAACCATCCTGGATCTCATCTCCAACAACAATGAGACCGCCTACAGAGAGGAGATTAGTGTCTTGTAATATGGTGCCAGGGCAACAACCTCTCTCTCAATGTCTGCAAGACCAAGGAGATTATTGTGAATTTCAGGAAGCAGCAGGAGTGGGGTCATGCCCCCATACACGTCTATCTAGCTGAAGTGGAGAGGTTCTCCTGCTTCAAGTTCCTCGGTGTGTTCATCAAAGACGACCTGGTACAGCAGCTTCTCCACTGCTGATCGCAAGGCCCTCCAGAGGGTCATAAAGACATCGGAGTGCATCATGGGTTGCCATCTCCCCTCCGTGCAAGGCATCTACCATACAGAATTCATTCGGAATGCACAGGAAATCATAAAAGACTACAGCCACCCAGGCTATTGGCTGTTCACATTAATACCGTCTGGAAGATGTTACTGGAGCATTCGAGAAGAGACTACCAGACTTATTATCCCCAGGCCGTCAGGCTTTTTATCCAGCAATGCTAATCTGCTGATTATATTTCTGCATATGCTCTGGTCACTTCAAACTACATTCCCTGGAACTGCTGCTTGTGTTGTTTTTATTATTTTATGTATTTGCCGCATTTGCCTATTTCTGCTCGTTTTGCCCTCATTTTCTGATTGTTTTTAACAATGTATCTTCTTTCAGCCATCTACATATTATTACATAATTTAGCAGACACTTTGTCCAAAGCAACTTACTCATACACCGATTGACATTGTAACGGTGTGGTTAGGACCCAATTGCAGCACAAAGACAGGCAGGGATATTTGGTAATGTCTTTTATTTGTAGAGCAGACGGAAGACAGGCAGGGGGCAGGCAGGATACATCGTCGGGGACAGGCAGGTTCGATAACGAGGAATGCAGACAGAAGACAGGCGGAGGGGCAGGCAGGATACGTGGTCGGAGCGAGGCAGAGTCGGTAGCGGGGAATCAGTCCGGAGAACGCTGGCGAGTCTGGTGCAAGCATCAAAGACAAACTGGCAATGGGTGACTGGTGAGAGAGGCTTATATAGGGGTTGGATTACAGATCGGGAACAGCTGTGTGCGCAAGTGAATGGAGTTGGATTAATGGGACAGGTCAGGAGAGGGAGGGGAAGTAGAAGAAGGCGGAGATCATGACAGACATAGTCAAGTGTATGTTGCTCAAGGACAAGACAGTACGCTAGCAAGAGGAGCTGGGGATCAAACCGGCAACCTTTGGGTTACTAGACGACCCACTCCACGTCCTGAGAAGTTGTTGTGGTTTGGCTGATGGGCAACAGGGGGTCACACATTACAAGATCTTTCACCAGGATGAATCCCCAACGAGTGTGTCGGGTCTCCAAACTCCATTTTGTCACGACAACACAGGCGAGAAGTGACACCGGAAATTACACAATACCATGGGCGGGACAGGATTATCTAGATCTAAATCTAGAGAAGGAAAGTAAGATCGGTATGCTTCATGTTTCTGGCTGCTGCTCTACTGCAATCCTGTCTAACCTTTTCGACTCCTCCCCTCCCCCTCGCTCCGTGTCTGCTCTCATTGGCTGTAGCTTGTTGAGCCACTCCCGAGTTGAGACCAACATGACCAGATACTTGCTTGAGATCTCGCCAGGCATCTGCGAGCCATTGGCAAGCGCTCGGCAAGCTGTGAGCAGTTCACACCACACACTCGTTGCTCTAATTTGCCTCCGATCTGGGGCTTTACTTGGCGATCTCCAAAAGTCTGTCAGCAAGTGGAAAATCAGGCCATAATCACGTAGTCTGAACTCTGCATTAAGTGACTTTTAGAACGAATGAAGAATGGCAAAGACTAATTGCTCTATACAAGTATGTGCATTGCATACTGAATTAAAACTTTGTACAATGCTGCAATACTGTTAACAGTTCCCAACTCTGAAGTGCTTCTTTCTGAAAAAGAGATAATTAAATAATGGGAGGAAAAAATGAAGAATGAAAAAAATACAGTAACAATTATGTCCTTAAAGGACTGGTACACTCGTGAAAATAACATGGCCGCTATCACTTATTTCTTCATTCTTTTTGGGTTGTAAACAAAGCCCTGCAACTGATCCAAGCCACTCCTTTTCAAGGCACTGACTCTATTCTGAGATGAGAAAGCCCCACTTCCTCAGAAGAAGTGGAATATGGGCCTAGTCTAATAGTTATTACAGGTCCTACAGATCTCACAGCCCTGGAGCCAGTGGTGCCGCTGGGTGCTCCAGTGGAGGTAGTGGGGCCTCTAGGTACTCTGGTAGAGATATTTGGGCCTGTGGGTGCTCTAGTGGGGGTAGTGGGGCCTCTGGGTGCTCCAGTGAGGGTAGTGTCTTCACTGCAGTCTTCTTGCCTTACCGTACAGTTGTCCAGTAGAATACTGATGACTTTTGACTGATGACCATTGGACTCCAGGATATCTTTTAGCTCCAGTATAAGGGCTGATGCATTGGTGATATTAACTTTTCTGCTTGCTAGATGTGTAAACATTTTGGCCAGATCATCATCATAAAAGCAAACAAGGACATTGAGAATTTTGTCCATGTTCAGGCTCGTAGCTTCATCAACATTCAGTGAAAACATTCTTTTACACACTTTTTTTTAGCTTGTCAGATAAACCTTGCCTGAACTCTGGAGCAATGCCATGGGCATTTAAATAGCTGGCATGTTGATTTGAAATTGACAGTTCTGTCAAAGCAGTTTTGTCTTTTTGATCACAAACACGGTCGGCCATTGATGCCAAAGCACCAGTGGTAACTGTAACCAAGTGCCTAATGGCATCCTGTCTCCACCAGTTTCCTCTATTCATGTCCATCGCCATTTGTCCTTAACCTCCTGTCTCAACTAAGGCCGTATCTTCACCAGGTTCATAAGCTGCGTTGCCATTTTTGAGCCGTACTGCAAGTGGAATGCTAACACCATATCTGCGCTACAGGGATAGACAGTAGCTTGCGGTTCATTAGATAGGAAGGAATTGCGTTGTGTTACTCTCATACCATTTGAAGGTGAAATACCACTTTGTGTCGCTGAACATGATTGGATAAACCCCATCCAAAACCAAAGCCCCAAACCCTAAGTGGAGTGAGTTTTTATTTTTTTCCTCAAGAATAGTTTGTGAATCTAAAATAGCCTGTGAGAGAAAATGCAGATGATCAATGCTGTTTCTGTGTTTCATATGTCTTATATATGACAATAGTGGTGTGTGTGGTGAGCTTTAGCAGATATTAACATTTCACTGCGTATATTAATGAATCTTAAGTTGCTGGAAAAGGTGTGTTGGTTTATTGATGTAACTTTGGTAAAGGTGAGGAGTATGATGAGTTTTTGTTTTCAGAAGTGTTTTTTGTGCTTTGTTAATAGAATTTAATCGCAAAGCATTCCAAATTGATAAAACTAATCAAATACAAATTGGGAAAAATTGCTTATAAAAATAATTTTGTGATGTCACGGAAAGCAGATATGATGCATGCCAACAGGAGGAATCCATTCGTTTTTGGTTTATAAAGTTGGAGTTATTTATTTTCTGTTCTTTGTTTTGTGTTATTGCATCAAAGTGATCTGCTGGTTAATATAATCTTTTATCTGTCCCACAGTGGGGAAGTTTGCAGTATTACAGCAGTCACAGATTGGCACAATAGCATGAAGCATTAGTAAATTGGTAATTCTAAATTAAAGGACATAATAAACTAACGAACAGTATAGATTATACATTACATTAAATAAATACATTAAATAAAAATATTGCATGCGTAAACTGTCAGTTTTAGTGTGAAATACAGTAATGTTTGTGTGTTCAAATCCTTACTGGTTTCTTTTTTGGTAAGGCTGGTAATTGTTGAAGTATAATCGAAACAGCATTTTTTTTTTCTCACTCTAAAACTGATCTCGACTAGACATTGAATTAGGTAGCTGTTGATATACAGTATAAAACTTGCCAAGTAGGGTAACAAAGAGGGACATTTTTTTGGTTAGGAGTTATGGGTTCGCTTACTAATGGTTTTTAATTTGGCCATTCCAAACTTTAAGTGTTAATTTGGAAATATCTTCTTTCTCTATGAGATAACATTGCTATGTTATTATCACAAGATTTGCATATAGAGCGGCAGGTACGTGCAGGCGAGGAGGGGATCCTATGGACCGCACGGTGTCCTTATCAGGCGTGCTTTTTGTTTTAATTTTAATTAATGGGTATCGAAGTAGCGGATTGTCTGGGAAAGATATATTCATGAGGAATTCCTCATGAACCTCGGCCACCTGCGACGTGCCCACAGCGCAGTGCAGATCACGGGCGCCCCAACGGGGCGCCTCCTCTAAGTGATCAGCGGCTCCGCTGTGCTTGCCCAGAACAGCAAAATGCTTAGAATCAGATCAGGGGGTCCATGTGACTTTTCTTCTTTTTGAGCACCTGCCGAAAGTTTCTGTTCGGACTGTAGAGGGAAAGTAGACCCGATCACCAGTGGTTACTGGACAGCTCTGAGAGCCCCCGTCCCCTCTCTCCCTCTTCCTCTCTCTCGCTCCATTTTCAGGACACGGTAAACTGCGCCAACACCGTTTCAATTCCCGGATGTTTCCTCGCGAAAAAACAACAACCAAACAAACAAAAATCTGTCATCAATGTCAATCGCGATCAATGGAATCAATCTTCGATAATGGAGTCGATCGCCGATTTATGATTTAATCGTAAATCTGCCGAATGGCTGCACATTAATTCACATTTTTCCTGACTCCAACAGATATCAACTTCAAGGACTGACTATCTACTTGCTGCCTAATATATTCCACCCCTTGAAAGGTGCCGTTGGAACGAGATGAGCAATGTGATTCACTTCACCTGTCAGCGGTTTTAATGTTGTGGCTGATGAGTGTATTTTATCACACATTAATGCAATTGGGCTCTTTGGATTGATCAGAATCCCAGCTTTGTAGCCACACATTTCAACAATTCAATGACTGTTTAGTTACCACAATGTGCACAAATAGCGAAAATAAAAAAAAGCAAAGCTAACATTTTCAGGTTTTTTTTTTTCGGACTTTAAAGCTAAGATACCCTATGTAGTTGTGATATGTCAGGCATAACTGTAAAGGTGAGACTCCTGCGATTCTAATGAACCCAATTTCATTCAGATATCTTGATGTGAAAGGTCAAGAGGCCCGTTCAAATATGGTCATGCACATTTCCTTTTGTCAAAAAAGATCGCCGTCTTTGGAGCTATGTTATGCCCGCTTCTCGGCGAGGTATCATAAGATGGTTTACAGCTACGGATTCATCTGGAAGCCTCATTTCCTCTAATACCGGAAGCTTACTGGAAGCCTAAAAACTGAGCCTGTGACTTGCAAGAGCTTGTCCAACAAAAAATAGGCTTAGGGGCTTGGGGGCCCCCTGGTGGCCGTGGGGGCCCTTTGCAACCGCATAGCCTGCAAACAGCCCTGCCTGCGGTAGACATTTAAGATTTTAGTATCTGTCTCGAAATAATGGTATTGTGTCATCTCTAGTTTTCCTAATAGACAATCATGGGCACATCATAGAAAAAAACTCATAAATTAATCTAATAATTGTTGATGCTCTAAGTATTATTGATGAAATAGAGAATTCCTTCCATGTACTTTTTTAAATTGTCTGTTGGCCCAGTGAACTTATAGCATCGTTAGAAGATTATTAAATTAGCAATGTTTCTTATTGACCATACTGTACCTTGACCATTCCAACCCTTGATTTGAATCACAAAGTTGTTAATGACATGCTATCGTATAGGAACCTGCTTGGGAGGTGAATGGAAAAGGTTTTGGTTGAAATGTGAAAACCTGAACTCAAAATCGAATTTGCCGAAAGCAGTGCTGAAAGTGTGGCTTTAAACAGATCCCAGAATGCAGAGAACAGCCAGTTAACCTGTTATTTCAGAGCGTTTATGGCCTATTTCCGTCTAGTTGTGTTTGAGGGTTTACAACCTTCATGTCTAACACCGTCACACACAAATACCGTGATAGCAATGGACTACATACTAACTGTGTTCGAATGAGAGCCTTGTTAAAAAAAAGACACTCTTTCATATTTGTGAAACCTACTGTCTATTTGTGAAAGCAGACAGAAATATGTATATATTTTTTCCCATGGCTATAACAATTCTCAAGGGTCGTTCGTTTTCATCGAGACCTGTTCTCATGTGGTCGGCCATGTAAGGACGCAGAAATCCAAATTCTGTTTTCACAAATAGACAAAAGGTCTCCCAATTCTGAAACTTGTAAATCTTCTCTGGGGACCACATGGTCAAACTGCATTGTATTTTTGTTTATTTTAGATAGAGATTTAAAACAGTGACATTAGTCAAAATGGATCAAGTGTGACATGGTTGAAAAAAAATATCGGCAGTCGTCCACTCAACATTTCTAGTATTGTTTTGAGCAATCGCGAGTTGAAATTTGAATGTCTGATGAATATTGAATATCAAGCTGTCTTTGTCACATCAAATATACATTTTTTGAGTCACGAGTCACGCATTCAAATCGAGCCCTGTAGCGAATCCTCTACCGACGAATAGAAAATAATGACTGAGGATTAGATTAATGTGAAACAATTATATAATTCATATTGAATGTGTCTGGTTTATACTTTCAATTCTACTTAAACAAATAATTTTGGCCAAATTAAGTCATTCTCGTGAGAATTCCATTTACAACTCAGGGTCAACCGATTCTTCTGACTTGTTACACCAACTGAATTAAATGAACAAAGAGTTGGAACAATGTAACAAATCTTCTTACACATGACTTGTAAAGAGCCCAATCACCTAAAAGAGCCGGACTATCCATAGCTATTATACACACACAATTCTGAGTCAGTCAATTTATCTTGAAAGAAAAAAAATCTGAGGTCACACACCACTGTCCTATCAAGGCCCAGATTTCATGGGTGGTCAATTTGGTGCTCTAGCAGTAAGTGAAGACAAACGCTTTTTGTCAATAATCAGTGAAACATCAGCAATCATCTATGTATCTATTTATTTATTTATTCCATTAAACAATGTCTTAAACATACATTTCAAGGCTTTAGCGTAAAAATCCAAAAGTCCATGTGCTTTTGTAAATGATAAAGTAAAGGGAGCAAAAGTAACATCACATAATTCTTACACTTGTATATTTAAATGATCTATAATCCATACATACGTATATTACATCAAAAGGGAGCCTCTTAATGATGTACATTTCTATGAAAATGGCTGAGCTCAGAGCTTACATAGTTCGCACAAGCGTACTTGAATAATTATCTGCATATTTAATCTCCATACTCTTTATTGACAATGTTAAACATTGGCTTTTGTACTTAATTAAACTTTTATATTTTAAGTGTAGACATTGGCTGACAAAAATACACAACAATATTTTATACTATGCTATGTATCTATTCATTCATTTGTTAAATTTTACAATATGTCTTAAAAATTAATTTCATGGCTTTAGTGTTAAAAACCTAAAGGCCATGTGCTTGTGTTAATGATACAATAATTGATGCATATAGGTCTTTTGTGGCACTGTTAATTTAAAAAAAGGATTGTAGGAAGCAACAGGAACATCACATAATTCTTACACTTGTATATTGAAATCATTATCCATAATCCATACACATACAATAATACAGGAAAATGGAGCCTCTTATTGATGCACTTTTCTGTACAAATGGAGATGATCATATTAGTGGCTTACTTAGCTCCCGCAAGCAAACTTTCATAATTATCTGCATACTTTTTTCCATACTTTGTATTGGCATGTTAAACATTGGCTTTTGTACTTTATTAAACTTTTATACTTTAAGCGTAGACTATGACTTACAGAAAATACACATTTCAATATTTTAGGTTTATTATAATTTTTTAAAGTATATTTTAAGCACCAGTATTCAATATTTAAATTCAGAATAAAAAGTTAAACTCAAAATTAATGTATAGAAGTCTTTATAGATTGCTATGTCACACACAGGTTTCTGAAAAGATGGTTTGAAGCCACTAGTTTCAGCTGGCAGTGAGCATTAGCTGGCTGGACTGAATGAGAGACCTGTCAATCAAGGCAACTATGCCCAAAATATACCTGCCACTTCAGTTTAAACAAAACTACCTAGAGAAGAAGGTACCGTATACAGTATATAAATGCCTGTACATTCCTTTTAAAAGCAGTATTCTAAGATTTATGTCATGTGCTGACAGGATTGAGGTTATGCACTCACTGCTCATTTTCATATTTAATATCATAGGCCACAGGTCCCTCCATGCTGAATCCAAGATAAAACGATACTTCCTCCTGACTTCCTCCACTGCGAATACCACCCAAGTAAATGGGACGCACCTGTATTCTAAGATCGCTACCGCAATTAACATAAATTTCACGGTTTTCCGTCTTACCCTTAACTCGCAGCAACATCCTTTGGACCTCAGGGTCTTTCCACACAGCACCGGTCTGCCAGAGAAGGTATGGCTTGCATGGCTGGCTCTGACCACTCGAAGCGGATATTTGATTTGAAGCACAGGCTTGATCAATCTTTCCCTTGGAAACTATTCTTTTCAGTCCAGTATTGTGTCCAAGGAAGAAGTGTGTAATGGGCATTCTTGCTGGCATCATGTGGGAGAAGCGACGATGAAAGGATTTCTTGGTCAATGTGATGTAGCTACTGATGTTCTGGAAGGCTGCTTGGTGCTCAAACTTTCTGTGTTTTGTAGGCCACATCAGTACCATGAAGAGGAAGTACAACTCTGTCACATTTGAATTAGTCCCTTCTTGTTGTAGTGCCTCATTGAGAAGTGAGACCAGTTGGCCATATTTTTTCAACAGTTTAGAATTTGGATTGATGCTGTGCAGAACAATATTGGCCAGGATGAAGTTGATCCTGTCTGATGTGGTTTTATGGGGGGAATTGTTGATGAGAAATTCCCATTTGCGGAGAATTATCTCCATTTCAAGGCCATTCTTCTCATTTAAATAATGCAAGAGTCCCGCAAATGAGTCGGCACGTTTTATTTCCAGGTAGTCTCTCTGATCTGCTATTTGCTGTGCAAGACTTAGTTTGGGGTAACAAGCTTTTTCAGATTCCTTCTCTTTACTGGAAGTGCAGAATATCTCGATGTACCGTTTAAAGCACTGTGACAACTTTATTTTGTTTCTATCATCTGTTGTGTCCCTCTCCCTCAGTGACCTTGGCTTCAGGTATGTGAAGTATTCCTCAAAAACACCAAAAATCTTCTTGAGTCTTGGCTGCAGAGAGATCAGAAATGTCTCATTGTCTGTCAGGACTCGAATGAAGTGGTTGTTTGTTTCATTGCTATCGCCATGACAACTCTTAATTTTCCAGGTACCTTTGAGGAACTGTAGCATTGTGTCCTTTTTGTAACTATCACTGATCGTGAAAAGAGGAACAGCTTGAATTACCTTTAAAATGTTTAGGGTGACCTCTGCCTCTCCTGCATAGCCTGACATATTATATAACCTTTGCATGTTTCCGTCAAGAGGTTCATATGGATCTATCAACTTGTCCGTCTCGGCTAACTCCTGTGAGTTCCTGAATGCCTTTATGGCATTGGATGCTAATTTTAGGCACTTTTCAACCACTTCTGGGGTAAGGTGCTCAAGGCAATTGGTTTCATCTTTTAGCTGGCTCTTGTAGACTTGTCCAATTGTGTCTGCAATGTAGGAATTCGATTTCTTCTCAAGCGCATCCTTGGCCCACTTGAGGGACAATACATAGTTTTTGTCTTTAAGGTAGAAATGTCTTGCCAGTGCTTGTGGCAATGTTGCACTTCTGTTAAATCTTAATGATGCCCTCTGTAAGATCTGTTCCACTTTGTCTGGGCTCTCTTTTTCATATATTTGCTCAATCAAAGGAGAAAACAATGTGTTTTTGTCATCCCCCTTCTCCTTTTTGTAACGTTTGATTAACATACTTTGAATGTTTTGCTCTAGAAAGTCCTTTCCCATTAAGGATTTGTAGAGAATGTCACAGTGCAACATGTCAGTTGTAAGCTCACTACAAGAAAGCTTGTGTCTCTCGTTAAACACTTTGAGGCAGCTTTTGGCAATCATTTGGTGTAAGAACCGTACTGCTCGATAGGTGCCATGCTCCTCAACAGTGGAAATGATGAGCAACGTAGAATAAGGATTCATTTTTTCTTCAAGTTTTTCTGAATTCCAAAGGGAAAACCTTATGCCCACTAGCTCTTCACATAGAGAGAGTGACATGTAGGACCCATTTACAAAAGTATTCAGCAATGTTAGGAAGCAGATTAATCTACCTTGTTGGCTCCTGGGATCCAAATCTGTGAGAATGTTGTTCACCAGATTTTTGATGTATGTCTCACTGAAATTCATGGTCATGATCATGAAGGCGTAGAAGGTTTCAGGTTTGTCATGGTGGTCCTTAAGCTGTTCCAGCTTCTCGGCAAAAAGACTTTTCTCTTTGAGGGACAGCTTGTTGTTGAGGAACACATTTGCCACAAGGCTTTTTCTGGAGCTTTCAGTTGGGAACTGAGTCCTCTCACAGTTCAGTACTATGACCGTTGGATTGTTACGGCGATTTTTCTCACTAAGCACACTCAGGATACACTGCTTTAGGTCCTCCATGTTGTTCCAGTTGTCCACCAAGAGCAAGACAGGTGTGTAGACCGACTGCTCTTGGTTGCCACACGACAGCAAGTGTCTGACTTGAACTGCAACCTCGCTGTTCGGCACCATGTTGTTCTTCACAACAGCACATCTGAATGTATTCCTCAAATTCCAGAGAATATGCATTGCAAGAGTAGTCCCCCCACAGCCAGGGTGATGAAAGAGATTAACCATGACACATGGGGATGTGTAGCCCTCTGTTGGAGTGATCAGTCCGTAAAGCTCGCTGTATTTGTCTCGCTTGATAAACGGCAGGCAACCTGGCCTCTCTGAAAGATAAAAGTTCCACCATGTGACTTGACCGCCTCTGTAAAAGTCCTCCTCAATTTTGGTCTTAAACTCGTGAAAAGACTCATTTGCCTCAATTTCTGTGTTCTCACATTCATTTTCACTTAAGATGTTTAAAGCAGTCATCATACCCTCATCTTTCTTTGTCAGTAAGACTGGGCTGAAACCTGAGGAGGGCAGGTATCTCCTATAAGACTGTGTTTGGGGTTCTTTGAGCTTGTTGATGGTGCTGTTGATTTCATTAAGGCTCAGTTCATAGATGCATTTTCCAGTGATATCCACTTTGCAACGAGTCTCTATAAGTTGTCGCCAATTGTTGAAGACATCAGAGTCTTTGCATATACATAGCATATTATCGTGGCCTTCCATTGTGCGATATATTGCACAAAAGGTTTCTATAATAGGGCTTGAGATGTCAGTGACTGCAGAGTGAAGAATGAAGACCACCAATAATCCATCTCGGGAAAGCAGATTTGAATTGCAGAGGAATGAAACCATGTTGCTGATTCCTCCAGAGCGTATTTTAAGCCAATCGACAGGGTTTAGTGGTTTATTCATCTCAGTATCTTCATTAACCCGTCCATTGCAGAAGACCCAGCTCGTTTGTCTAAAGAGGTTCAGCTTTCCAATGAAAGCTGTAAAACTGTCCTGGGTGGTGTACATATGTGGATAGTGTATATTAGCGATGTTGTCCTTGCGGTAAAAACTGCACGTCCCATTTATATCAGACTCCGGGTCAAAATCGAGTACTGCAAATGGCTTCATATCTTTCAGAAAGCCTAGGTACTCCAGTTGGCTAGGGTGACATTTGTTGGTAATGACTATTAGTTGAATGTTTTCTAACATATCACTACCACGAGTTATCAGTTGTCTCAGCCTTTTCCCCTGGTGGCCTTGGGGGGCTTGGCTTCTATATCCCTCTTTGTTTTCTGCTGATTTGCGTGCTAATGCCCAGGAGATTATTTTGTCTGTTATGATTTTAATTTTCTGCTGGGTTGCACGAGGATTAGGATCTTCTAAGATGTTAATAGCTGTTGGGCCTTCACGCACAAACAGACATTCAGTCTTGCATTGCTCCTCATCTCCTGCTGTAGCAATTTTTAAAAATGTATAGAAAACCGTTTCTTGTGTCACAGAATGCGTTGGAACAACATCAACCTCAATGACCCATTTGTCAGAGGTTGTTCCATCAAGACACTGAATCTGAATGAATTTAGGAGGCCTGATGCATGTTTTTGCAACATTTACATGTTCCTCTTCAAAGTGCCACCTTAGATTCAATTCAAATGCCTCGCTATATTTAGCAAAAGAAGTTATCTCTTGTCCAATTACCCGACCACATTCCTGCGTCAGCTGGCTTTTCACACCAAAATGAATAGTGCCATTTGTGCGGGAATTCATGCAACTCGCAGCGAAAGAAAATACTGCAGTTGTGAATTTATATATAATTTCAATTTCACTGACCTTCTTTATGCTAGGCAAAATATGGTACTCATGCACCGGATCAAGAAGATTGCTTGGACCATCTGGAGGAGGGAGAATGTCATTTTCAGTGTACAAGAAAGATGGGTCCTTTAAGTCAAATGGCCGGGTAAGACGTATTGTCTTTGCTGGGTGTACAGCTGCTGTGTCCTCAGTAGTTGTGGTTGAGATTCTGGGAGGTTCTTTCTCTAGTTGGCCGTGGTCTGTTGTATTTTGGATGGAATTAATTTTATTTCTTAGTTCTTTCAGTAACAGCAGCGAAGGGCTTTGACTTTGGAATCCAGTCTCTGATGACCCAGTTTCCACATCTGTATAGTCATCGAGGCCTGCTGACACATTGTAATTGTGCACATTTCCTCTGAGCTCAGCTGCTCTGCCTGGTAATCTTGCACTCTTCTGGGACATCTCTGAAGGTCTCCTAAACCTCTCCACCTGGCGTACAATCTGGAGTGCGAGCGCGGGCGGAACACCTAAATCGAATAGGTCCTGTTTTTCAAAGGAGGCCAAGGCAGCCCCTGTCATCTCTTTGTCATATAGGCTCTGCGCAATACTCAGTGGGATTTTTAGATGGATGATAAGCCACTCTTTCACAGTATGACTGGTCCAGTCCTCCATCATTTGTGGATATTCATCAACTTCTTTTCCTCTCTGCAAGCACATGGGTAAATCATTAGAGGAATATCCATTAAAGTGTTTGGGTGGCAAAAATATTAACAGTCAAATCTTAACTATATTTATAAGGTTTATAGGGTACAGTATTAAGCAGTATCGTGCCAGATAGAAATTCAATACAAAGATACAAAAACAAGCTTTAGTTTTAGTTTCAGTTTTACATCATATCAAATAAGGTTACCTATGCACACATCACTCTATCGTTTCCAATGACTCGTCATTTACCCCCTTACCGATAGTATGAACTGCTTGCAGCAACTTTGGATGTTGGATGGATAGCATCTTTGAGTTGTTTAGATGACTTAAGGTGAAACAACTGATTTTTGTCAACGTCTTATTTCACCTCGTTAAAATCTGTAGCTGGACCCATTTTACACATCTTCAATGCAAGTATACAGATGGTTGTCTTGGGTGCATGTAGTGCTGACTTAAGTAATTGTGAGACATTGTTATTATTGTCTCTCTCTCTGTACTCCAATACAATAGATTACACATTTTATAATTACTCTGAGATTAAAGTTCAGATTCTAAAATTTAGTTTGAGAGTATTTAAATCAATGTTGGGTGAACAATTTAAGATTAGAGTATAGCATTTTAATGCTTACTATCGCTATTTTTGGGACTCAAAAGTAATTGGACAGATAAAGATTAACTTAAATAGTTGCCATATTTAATATTTGGCTGCAAATCCTTTACAGTTAAGTCTGATGATGCTCTGCCATGCGTGTATCCCATCTTCAGATCTTCCTTGTTTTTCCCTCTACACTATTTCGCCAGGGCAGTAGTAAGCATATTGCAGTTAGGCTTCACCCTCAAGGATTCTGATTGGTTTACTTATTCAAGCTCAAGTTCAAGTTCAAGAGATTATTTGTCACATACATATACTGTACATACGCCTGGATGATAATCTGTCTTGCTTTTCTTCTGCATGACAGACTGACAAAGCAATATTAATATGCACCTCATGCTATCGCCACAATTTGAAAAAGCTGTGTGTGGGCATGCCAAGTGTCTGACAAACAGGAATAAGGGAGTCCATAGTAGTAGGCACCTTCGGAGAATCAAAATAAGGAATCAATATATACAAATTACTTTGTTCTCGTATAATCAAACCACTTGCTCAGGATTCCTAAAAGGAACTGGTGGACGATATCCAACACTAATGACACATACACTGATGTTAAATGGTGTTGATTATGTATTTCTCTGGCACTAATACTGTTCCATAGTAATTCCACTGTTCGTGTCCCCTCGCTTTTTACTCTTGAGGAACTCCCAAGATAACATACCGGTGTTGCTTGTGTCCCATCAACAGACAGTTGAGTTTCGTCTGGTCTCACATTCCTGCACACAGTGTAATTCAAAAGTCCAGTTAGAATGGAATATTTGTTGTATGTTTTTTACTGCAAGAAAGAGAGACAGCTATGGGGTTGACTGCATATGAAAAAAAAAACATCTTTTCATATGAAAAGAAAACATATTTCCATATACAGTCAACCCCATAGCTGTTGAAATCATATATGTAAAGTAACTGTATGAAACTTTACCTTTACCTTTTGTTGACAACATTTACATTCACTTTTGAGATTACGATATGATATAATATACAGTATCTTTGGCACTCTTTCATGCGGCCTCTGTAGAATGTTTTTTTTATATGTGAAGTTGTATTTTGGCTACAATACCACAGTATTGAAGTCAAGAACACCCAAAGTCAGACTAAGTCGTGTCCCAATTTTTTTGGAGGTGGCGGTGAGGTCAAATCTGAGGGGAGAATTCTCTGAGAATAGCTTGTAATAGCATCATGAATTGCGCATCAATTGCTTCAGCGCCGTCTTAGCGTCCGATTCACAAAATATATTACATTTTGCTGCTGGGTGCAATTTGCCCTTGTTTTGCATCTGGTTTCAATTATCCATGTGGCACAGTGTGGCTTTACACCAAGAACACAGTAGGCAGGACAATGGCAGAGAGAATGAGAAAAATGGATACCAATGGCTCTGCGGACACGACACGGTACGTTCACACAGCGGTTTTTTGTTTCATAAAATAGGAAAACGTAGAAAATGTAATGAATGTAAAATGAAAAAAATGTTAATTTTTGTTTTGTTTTGGAAAATAAAGAACAGGGAAAGCCCAAATGCGTAACAGGGAGCGAGCAGAGCGTGACGTTCAGTTGAAATATCCCTGAAGAACGGCATTTTTAAAATTGCGATCGTTCTTGGATGATGCAGTGTGGACACAAATAAACCGTCATTCCTCCAATGGTTCTTAGAACTTCCTGCGGTACAAATACAACTTTCTTTAATGAATATTGTTTCCGTGGTTTTGAAAAAACGCAGCACCAGCTTTGAACACTGAGACTACAGTATACATGCGGCCACTAAACTTTTATGGCAAGTGCAAGCGGTAAGTATTTATAGTACACAATGAGCCAAGTCATCTGTCAATAAGGATTAATGGTTTAAAAAATTGGAATTTGAAAAAGATTAAAACATATTTAAGATTAACACATTTACTATTTATCCAAAAGTAAATGGATATTTGGCATAATTTTTGGTGTTGAAAAAATATATTTCTTGTCCTGGCGAACTGATGGTGTCTCTCTGTTGTTCCCAAATACATTTTCTATCTTTCCCGGGACGACAGGACGCCGTTAGTCTCGCGCCCTGCTCAGGTTGTCTGTCTACCTAGGTTGTCTGTGAACACTATGCAGTACAAGTGGCTGGCGCAAGTCACTGGACAGGAATGATTTCCGAGAGACAAAGCTTGGACCTCGGTCCTTCAGTTGATGATGTCACTGTAGTTTTTTGATGAATTTGATGTGTTGATGAAGAAGAAGTGACCGCTGACACTGACTTGAGTAAAATAATAGATTTATTACAAAAGAACAGCATCAGACCAGACTTGCCTAGGACGTCCAGGAGAGAAGCGAGCCAGATGGATTCTCTGTCAGATGAAACTCGGGCAGGTGCTTTTATGCTTAACCAGAGACAACGTTGACCATCTGATTCCCCTACATAGGTCACCGTTCACATTTTCACCTCCCTTCTCACCGGGACCCCTGACAATGGGCTCTCTCTCTCCCTCTCTTGAGACCCCTGGCACCGTCTGTTAATAATTATCTTATACAATGGGTACTGTCTTGGGATGCCACACATTCCAAGACACCTCATCACAAAGAGGCCTGCTCCACAAACAAATTAAATTCCGACAGTTTTTCACAAATTTCTTAAGACATCTAAAATGTCCCTGTTGTAATGAGACCTCAACCATGTCTGTGTATTCTGTCGTTGTCGTGTTTGAGATACTTTTTAGCCTGAAAAATGCATAGAAGACAAATAAAACCATGCCGAGCAATAACAATAGGCGGGCTGGACCCCTAATAATAATGTGAAAATATCATTTACAGATAAATGCGCTTCAATTTCACCAGCTCTATGAAGATGATAGATAGGCAAATATTACCATCACTCTCGGCAGATGGTAATATTTTCATGCTAACTGCATGTGGCTACTAGTGCTGTTGTTTGTGAATTAGAAGTTTTTTGCAATGAGGCTCATTTGCATAGAAAGGGGCAAATTTTGCACCAAATGTATGAATAATACCTAATTCAAAAATGCGCAAGTGGCAGCGTAGTTAGCGATGCATTCACCCTTTCCGGGTGCTTTGGGAATTAGACATTTTTCTGTTTTTTGTGCGGGTTTAGCAGCCGCAAAAGCCACGCAATCCTTTTGTGAGACTTTCTGGTCGTGGGTTCAACTCAAACTTGAGTCAAGCCGGACACCAGGACAACAATGCAAGTCAATTTGAATACCATGACTGAATACTGTGTACATTATTTTCCTTTCATTTGAGAAACCAAAGTTAAAAAAGTTAGCTTACCCTTTAATTCATCTAAATTAATTTTTGATATTCATTTCAAATAAGTTAACGTAAAACGTTCAAAATAATGTCAGCGTCTGCACCAAACCAAAATCAAGTCAAGTCTGAGTCAATACTGTACACTGTGGAGTCTGAGAGTGTGCTTTAAAATGTGGTCCAACCTTCATGGTCTGATTTAAACAGATTGGAAGACAAACTCTTAATCTTACCGCTCCTTTCTGTTTTCTTCCGAACATTTGAAGTTGAGGGGTTCCTCCAAAGAAGAATCACTCTTTAAAGAGAGACGGCTTGGGGAACTGCTTCTTTCTTCCCACTCGGTTTCCATTTCCTTCTTGTCCAGGGAGGGAATGGCTAGCTGTTCTGTGTAGCTGCCATACTGAATAGAAAAGAAAAATGAAGAAATGTGATCATGTACGAATTGTTCATTTGAATGAAATTGAATAAAGCCTGCGAATGGCTGATTTTTGCATGCATAAGCATCGTAACTACAATAAGAATTGAATGTAAAAGAAGACTACATGACAATGAGGTAGACCATATTTTAATTGAAACTGAAATTACTCTTAAAATCAGGGGTCTCAAACCCAAATGACCTGAGGGCCATTGACCAGATTGTCTTCTCCTAGCCGGTGTTATGTTGGTGAGTGAAGCACAGGAGACAACGTACTGTTGAGTATTTTATTCTACTCTTCGCAACTGCTCGCAATCATGGTGTACATCACATATCCTCGCTCTCTTTGCTCGCTCTCTTATACTCTTCTTCTCTCACCTCATCCTGAAGTCTTGCGGCGACAACTCCTGGAGGGTGATCGTAGCGGCACTAACATTATCACATTCATCTACATCAAAGTGTCTGCATGTCTGTTCTGGGAACTGTGTTGGCATGATCTCCTAGGGCAGCTGCTGTTGGTAGACAGCCAATGACAGGCAAGTCATCGTTTGCATAAGTGACTAGTTCCACTTTAGGTTCTGCAAGTGGGCAATCTGCAAAATGATGCCTGTAAATTGTCTTTGGTAGCATAGACACAGAAGGTGCAATATCTACAATTACCTGAAGGATGTGAGAATTTACTTGTGCGCTTGAATGTTGACGTCACAGCTTATCTTATCACGAGCTGAAGCCAGAAGCTTGACATCACCAACACAGAGCACAGCCAGCTCTAGGATTACCACTTCCCTCACGTTCCTCACTGTTGATTTGCATTCCTTGGTGAAATGTCCCTTCTTTGCACAGTTGTTGCATTTCATTGTTGCAGTTGGACAGTTTTTATGATTAGCCAAGTGTGTGTTGAATCCACCTCTGAAGCATTTGCGTGGTTGCTGGTTACCATTTGCATGTTTGCGACTGTCTGGTGGCGGTGCTCGGTCTCCTCCGTTCCTAAATATTCCTCCAAATTTGTGTTTGAAGCACCGACAGCCTGTACTGTTGCGTCGGGACTGCGCTGACAGAAGAAAAGAGCATGGCGTTTTTGACCGCTGCCTCCACTTGGCGTGCGATTGTTTGGGCCTTGTCCAGTGTGAGATCTTCTTCCAGTACTAACTTTTCCCTGACAGCAGTGAGAGAGGCAGTAGCAATTAGTTGGTCTCCTATCATCTTACTTTCCATTGGCCCAAAACCGCATGGCATAGCTAGGGCCCTCAAAGATGCAATGTACTGTGTCACGGTTTCATCAGTCCTTTGAATGCATTGTCTGAATGCATGTCGGCATGCTAACACATTCACTTTGTGACAAAGTGCTTTTGAAGCACAGCCATGGCTTCATCAAATGTTGCACCTTGTACTAGCAGAGTATAGAATAGGCGTTGTCACTCCGGGACCAGGCAATGTAGTAGGACCGCAAGTTGCCTTGTATCTGGCCATGCGTCTCCTCTAGCATGTATCACTAGCATGTAATTGTCGAAGAATTTCCGCCATGTGTCAAACAGTATCGGCGGCTCAACAACATGAGGAAAGAAGGGAGGTGGACTCGGTACTGAAGCGTTCATCCTCGTCACCAATTTGTTATGTTGGTGAGTGAAGCGCAGGAGATGACGAACTGTTAAGTATTTTATTCTCACTCTCAATTCTCACGTCACTTATCCTCACTTGCTCTGCTCTCTCTCTTACATACCGCCTCTCTCACCTAATCTTGCAGTCATACGGCGACACCTACCGGAGCATGAGCGTAGCGGCAGTAACAATATCACATCCATATAAAGTGTCAGTGTGTCTGTAAACACAACAGCAGGGAACATCAAGGGAAAAACAAACTGTACCGCATTTTTTCTTAGTTAATGGAATTGCCTATTAATACGTCTGTAAAAATTTGACACGTAATCATGAAAAAAGTTGTTTCTATTATGTTTCATAGTCTGAAAATAAATCATAATAAATAAATTATTAACCCCCAAATGGAAATTCCAGTGTTGCAGCAGCAATGACATACATGACAAAACACACATAATGTACAAAAGCCCACGTTTTTGAATCAATTACTATATTTATATACACACACACACACACACACACACACACAAACACGCATATGCACACAGTGTATATATATATATATATATATACACACATACATATATACACATACACACATATATACATATATACATATATACAGATACATACACATATGCATATGTGTATATACTGTACATATACATAGCAAAATATATACCGTTCCATATAAAAATAAATGACAATTTATTGATAAAATTGAATTTAACTTCTCCTGGCACAGAGGGGAGTCGTTGTAGGTGGCCATCGTGATGGGCAGAAATGACCTCCTGTAGCGGTCCTTATTGCAGCGGAGCTGAAGGAGCCTCTGACACTCTGTTGTCTGACCAGTAGGTTGTGTAGGGGGTGTGCAGTGTGCTGGGTGTGCAGTATGCTGAGCAGCTTGTGCAACATCCTTCTTTCCACAACCAGCTCTAGGGGCTCCCGAGCAGCCCCCAACACAGAGCCAGCCTTCTTTATCAGTTTGTTCAGTTTCTTGGAGTCTCTGGCTCGAATGCTGCTGCCCCAACAGACGACTGCAAACAAAATTGCACCAGCCACAACAGACTGGTAGAAGTTTTTCAACATCTTGCTGCATACATTAAAGGACCTGAGCTTCCTCAAGAAGTACAGACCCTTCCTGTAGACAGCCTCAGTGTTGCATTTCCAGTCCAGTCTGCTGTCTAGGTAAACACCCAGGTACCTGTAACCCTCCACTATGTCCACCTCTTCTCCCAGGATGGAAATAGTATTCGGCTTGGTCTTGGTCCTACTGAAATCCACAACCATCTCCTTCGTCTTGGTCGCATTCAGGACGAGGTGGTTGTTTCCACACCATACCACAAAGCGGTCCACCAGTTCCCTGTACTCAGTCTTCTGTCCACCAGTGATACACCTCACAACCGCAGAGTCATCCGAAAACATTTCTGCGGATGACAGGACTCCGAGTTGTATTGGAAGTCTGAGGTATACAGGGTGAAGGGGAAAGGTGAGAGTACAGTCCCCTGCGGTGCTCCTGTGTTGCTAACCACCTGATCAGACACACATTCCCTCAGCCGCACAAACTGAGGTCTGTCTGTCAGGTAGTCAATAATCCAGGAGGTTGTGGAGGTATCCACTTTTATCTCTTGAAGCTTCTCTCGCAGCAGTGCAGGTTGGATCGTGTTGAAAGCACTGGAGAAATCAAAAAACATGATCATCACAGTGCTGCCTGCTTTGTTCAGGTGAAGTGGGCTCGCTGAAGCAGGTAGATGATGGCGTCTTCAATTCCAATCTTGGGGCAGTAGGCAAACTGCAGTGGGTCCAGAGAGGTACTCACCTGAGAGGCCATGTCGGCAACAGCTGATGGTGGGATGTAAACAGCCATAATGATGCCGCATGTTAACACCCTCAGCAGTTAATATGGACGAAAACTCACGATTAACAGTTCGATGTCTGGGCAACAGAAACGCTCCTTCACAGTAATATATCCGGGATTGTACCACCTGTTGTTCACAAACACAGCAATCCCCCCTTCTTTCTTCTTTCCACTCCGTCTGCAATCTCTGTCAGCCCGTACTGTCTAAAAGCTGGGGACGGTGGTACAGTGGTACCTCGACTTACGACTGCATCTACTTATGACTAATCCAAGATACGAGTAGCAAAAGTCACGAAAATTTGTATCGACTTGCAACCGACTGCCGACAAGATGCGACCGTGGAAATTTGCAGTTGGTGCATCGGCGCTCAGTCAGCAGTCAGTCACAGCGGGCGACCTGATCGTGTGTGCATGTAGTTTGTGGCTTATGGATATTTTTTTCATATTTACTGTGTTTGTGCTGTGTATTTTGTTTATTTTCAACCTTCATGATTTCATAATTTATAAGGGAAAAATTGCTTTGACAAACGACTGTTTTAACATACGACCGTTCTTATAGAAGAACTACAGTCGTAAGTCGAGGTACCACTGTATTAGCATTTGGAATATGTTCCTGCAGCCACATCTCGATGAAACACATAATACTGCATTCCCAACATTCCCGCTGTGTCCTCGTCAGAGCTCCGAGCTCGTCCATCTTATTCGCCAGGGACCTCACATTCCCCATGACAATCGAGGGAAGAAATGGTTTGTATCTCCACCTCCTTCCTCTCCGTTTGACACCGGCTCTGCATCCCCAACATCTTCTCTTTAACTCGTCAGGGATGTGGGATCTCGCTCCAGGCAGCAGTGTAGGCTTGAAGAGCACAATCAGCTCGTCCCGCAGGTAAACAATACCCCCACACCCGTTGGCATAGCAACCCCCCATAACAAAAGTTAAAAGTGCCAGGAGTATCAACAGAAATCCGTTGAGCCCCATGGAGTGTGGAGTCGTTTACCAGAAAAGAAAGCGCAATATATACACAAGAAAATACAATCGTTGATCGGAGCTACTGCAACAGGCTGCCACTAGCACGGCGCCATCTATGTGACAACACAAAAATACAAAAATAACAAGTAAAATTGTGTGTAATAATTAAGCTTTATGATTTTCAAATTATTTTGTGAGCCAGATTAAACAAAATATGATAAACGTATAGCGATGTTGTGCATGCCAGAAAGTGGACTTGACCTGTACAGAAAGGACAGTCATAGAACACAATGTACCCTTTATTAAAAAGCCTGTTCCTCTCCATTCCTGAGGTCCTCAGGCGTGTCCGCAGAAAAATAATCTTTGCTTCACATGATTATTTTTTTCCCTGCAATCACAGGCTGTAGAGGATTGCAGAATTTCAAAAATTACAAGTGCTCTCGAGGTCTAAAGCATTTTAAAGAAAAGGTGAATTAAATTTTACACGTTCAACATCTGCATTTTAAAATTTTCAGAGAAGTTGTAACATTCTTTCTTTGCTTTATTAAACAGCCTTACTGTGAAAAGTATCATATTCTTATTCAACACTTACCTCTCGATATCCAACTGTGAATGCTTCAGAGGTGCTTTAATGGTCTTCAGTCACCTCGGGAACTTGTAAACCTTGAATAATTTGTTCGAAAAAGCAGAACGGTTTACCAGACAGTGTGCATCCACACAGAGGCAATACCAAAAGTGATTTCTGATCCTTCCCGATTTCTATTGAGGGTTGGGTTTGAGATGCTGGGTGTGTGTGTGTGTGTGTGTGTGTGTGTGTGTGTGTGTGTGTGTGTGTGTGTGTGTGTGTGTGTGTGTGTGTGTGTGCGTGTGCGTGTGTGTGTGTGAGAATGCCATTGCCTTTATTTTAAAAATGACAATTCACGACTGCTGTGCATGTTGGCACAGCATACAGGCATGGGCGGAGTTTTTTACCGGTTACACCGGCTATGTGGGAAATCATCTCAGACACGTCCGTACATTGTTGGGATAAGTTTTATGTCTGAAATACCACCAATTTTTTATTTGTTATTGTGTAAATATAAATTCATCTTTGTGATTTCTGCTTATTAATTGTTTAAAAATGACATTACAACATATTGATCAAGCTCAATTTGTTTCTGGTATGGTGGATGAATCCACAAAGGTGAGCAACGCAGCACAGCTGTCTCTTGTGCTTTGCTAAATTATTGACATCGGTGTCAAAGAAAGGTTCATCAAGTTTGATGGCGTCAGGGGCGCTCTGATCCTCCAATTTGTAGAAGATTATGAGTGCTTGGATAAAGTTGTGGCTCAGTGTTATGACAATGCAGCAATTATGGCCTTCGATCTGAACGGCATCCAGGCTAAAGTGAAAGGAGAAGGTCCCTCTCACTCTTTCATCCATTGGTACACTCATACCCTGAACCTAGTCCTCACCCATGGTTTAGCAAAGATGAGAGAATGTAAGATATTCTTCCCACCTCTCAGTGCTAGATGAAATATGTCAAAAGCGACTCCCGCAAGTAGCACCAACAAGGTGGAATTTTACTTCCAGATTGGTGTGCACAGTCATTGAGAAAATAAATGAACTGAAGGAGCTTTTTAAGAACATTTGAGCGTCAAAATCAACGACAATGTTGTCTGCAGTGCTGGTGGATATATTGCTCACTTGGGAAACTTTGAATTCAACCTTTTGCTGCTTACTTTCAGTGGCATTTTTAGTTATGCTGATGTCCTTGAAATTTTACAGTCCAAGGCACTGGAGATACAGTTCTGCCTGGCTAGAGTGAGCAGGTTCTGTGACAAGATAAATCAGGAGAGGGACCACTTTAATTCAATCTACAAATACAAAATCTCTCAAATACAAAAAACTGCACACTAACAGATACGTAATAGATTTAAAGACCAAAAAGAACGTGCGTTCCTTTCCCTGCATGATCCACAACAATTCATCACCTTCAAGTCCACATTCCTAGTCTCAGCCTTCACCCACCTGTTGGAGAGCCATGGAGCTATCTTTGACCTGCCCTGTCTGAAAACCAAGCTGACTGTCATGTACTCCATGGCAGATTTCGAGGGAAAGAGCCCTGTCAACCTCCTCCTTTTCAGGCAGCAGAATGAACAGTATGAAAGCATGCGCCAACTGTTTAAATGAATGTGCGGAAGTGTCACCATCCCCGTGTTGATTGCCTCAGTGGAGTGCATCTTCTCTACACTCAAACACATCAAGTCATACAACAGAAACACCACAGGACAGGCTTGACTTTCTTCATTAGCCTCCGTGTCTATTGAAAAGAACCTGCCTATGAAGTCCAAGAAATGAAATGAAATTAAATCCAAGGATCTGCTGTATGAACCTGTCATCTCCCATTTCACCATGAAGGAAAGCGTGGCACTTCCTCCTGCTACACGCCACCAGAGTGGCGTTTTCAGGGCCCTCCGACCGAGACACAGGCAGAGACAGCAAACACACTAGTTTATTGAAGAGAGTGGCAAGATGTAACAAGCCGGGAGCAGATGGACACATGTCATGACGGAGCCTCTCGCTGTGTGTGTGTGGGTATGGTTGATTTACCTGTTGCTCGTTGATTGCTCTGACAAGCAAAAGGCGTACAGCCACCTCCGATCCCGGGCCCAATAACCTAGACCCAAAACAGGTGTGGCTGCTTAAACCACACCACCCCCGCACCACAGAAAGAACGATGGATTTCCTCTTCAAACAAAGGGCACTTCCTCAGAGCAGCTTGTTGCTGCTTGTTAAAAATACATTACAATAACACACCTTAATCTGTATAGAACTTTTTCATGTTACAAAATGCTTTAAAACACAATATTATCATATATAAATTAATGTCAACATATTAGAAAATGATGACATTTTGCTTTCGTTTTTGTCATATTGGTTGGTTGGTTGGTTTTATTGGAACTGTGGAACAATAGAAGTGATTTTTGAAGTTGTTGGGCATGGCTATAGGCATTGTATTATGGTGATATGGTCTTGTGATTTTGGCATGTTTTTGCAGGAGACCCCCACTGAAGGCCTAGGTCTGAAATGCATTGCACAGTACTGCAGATAACACATACAACACATAACACATGTAGCCAAAGCCCAATCTCCAAAAAAAAATGCATGCTTGTCTTGACCGCCTCCATCACAGAACTTCAAATGTGTTCTCTTGGTTGGTGCTGATGACTGCAAAATATTGCCATGAACAGGCATGAGATCTAAATGTGTCAGTGTCATTGCTGTGCTTAACCATGTCTTCATACATATAATAATTCATATAATTACATTTCACTGCATATATGTATGGAAGTATGTATATGTATGTGACAAATAAAAATCTTGAATCTTGAATCATACGGCGCAGAGTTGAAAATGTTCTCTCCGATGAAGCAGTTGAGATGGGCATAGTTTAATAAAGTTTTCAGCTTCTTTGAATATAGCCCGTGTTTGTGGATGGTGTCGAGACATATTTTTGGCTGTCTTTTATGTTGTTACAGGGAAAATTGCAAAGGACATCACCGAGAATTTTGAGCTGGAGCTCAGTCTGACTATGTCAAATTGCAAGGGAAGGTGAAGGGATTCTACATCGACTGTTTCTTCCTTGTTGGCTGCCTTAATAACCACATTCTCTTGGAGAGCTGTTGTGATGCCATCTTGGTCGAATTTCTTCTTAAGTTCCTTGGGAAAGTCCACTGCTTCATAAAATTTGTGATGCCATGAGTGTTGCATGCCTCTGGCTCTGTTGTGTGCCGATAACGGACGGTCACCCGGTGAAAATCAGCATCACTTGGCACTTTCAGTCCAAGTGCGGGAGGGGGAGTGCGGCTCCTGTCAATGCTCTCCCGATCATGCATTGATCGTGCATCATGCACCCCAATGCAATCCATTTACACAGGTGGTCAGCGACCTACATCAGATAAGATAAGGTCGATAGCTACGTCAGTAAAGTAATAGTCAAAGGTAACCATGTCATGTAATAGATTGGCAACAAATCTTTGCTGTCATAATTGTTTATCAATTGTTGGATTTTCTCAAAAAATCGAATATAGCCACACCAACACAAGGCAGCGTATCATCAGTGCCAGTCCCAAGCCCGGATGAATAGAGAGGGTTGTGTCAGGAAGGGCATCCGGCGTAAAAACCATGGCAAATCAAACATGCGGACAACAAATCTGATTTCCATACCGGATCGGTCGAGGCCCGGATTAACAACGACCGCCACTGGTGCTGTTAGACAACAGGGTGCCTGTGGAAATTGTGCTACTGTCAGCCAAAGAAAAATAAGATGGGGAAGGCGTGTCCAGAGACAGCAGGAGAGGACGAAGCGTAGGAGAGTAGAGTTGAGACGAGGAACTTTGAACGTTGTCACTATGAAGGGTAAAGAGAGAGAGCTGGCTGACATGATGGAGAGAAGGAAGGTTGATGTTGATACTATGAGACAAGAGACCAGGTGGAAGGGGATTAAGGCCAGCAGTATCAGAGCCAGGTACAAACTGTTTTACCATGGAGTGGATGACAGGAGAAATGGGCTAGGGATAGTCTTGAAGTAAGAAATGTCAAGAGTGTTTTGGAGGTGACAAGAGTGTCAGACAGAGTGATGAGCATGAAGCTGGAAATTGATGGGGTGATAATGAATGTGGTCAGTGCATATGTTCCCCAAGTTGGGTGTGAGATGGAAGAGAAAGAAGAATTCTTTAGTGAGTTGGATGTGGTAGTGGAGAGCGTCCCCAAGGGAGAGAGAGTAGTTGTTGGGGCAGATCTCAATGGGCATGTTGGCGAAGGGATCAGACACATATACGTGACGAGAAGGTGATGGGTAGGTATGGTATCAAGGAGAGGAATGTGGAAGGACAGGTGGTGGTGGATTTAGCCAAAAGGATGGAATTGGCTGTTGTGAATACGTATGTCAAGAAGAGGGAGGAACACAGGGTGACATACAAGAGTGGAGGAAGGTGCACACAGGTGGACTACATCTTATGCAGGAGGTGCAATCTGAAAGAGATTAGTGACTGCAAAGTGGTGGTTGGGGAATGTGTTGCTTTGCAGCATCAGATGTTGGTCTGTAGGATGACTCTGCAGCCAAGAAGAGGAAGAGAGTGAAAGAAGAGCCAAAGATAAAATGGTGGAAGTTGAAAAAGGAGGAGTGTTGCATGCATATTTAGGGAAGAGGTAAGGTAGGCAATAGGTGGGAATGAACGGTTACCAGATGACTGGAAAACAACTGCAGAAGTGGTGAGGGAGATGGCCAAGAAGGTACTCAGTGTATCATGCAGGAAGAGGAAGGAAGACAAGGACTCTTGGTGGTGGAATGAGGAAGTACAACCGAGCATAGAGCAGAAGAGGTTGGCGAAGAAGAAATGGGATAGTCAGAGAGATGAAGAAAGTAGAGAGAACAAGCTGCGCAAGGTGAAGAGAGAAGTGGCAAAGGCAAAGGAAAAGGTATACAACGAGTTGTATGAGAGGTTGGACAGTAAGGAAGGAAAAAAGGTCTTGTACCGATTGGCAAGACAAAAGGACCAAGCTGGGAATGATGTACAGCACATTATGGTGATGGGGTACTTTGAGGAGTTGATGAATGAAGATAATGAGAGGGAGAGAAGAGTGGATGATGTGGGGATAGTGGATCAAGAAGTGCAGCAAATTAGCAAGGATGAGGTGAGAGCAGCATTTAAGAAGATAAAGATTGGAAAGGCAATTGGCCCAGATGACATAACTGGGGAAGCATGGAAATGTTTAGGGGAGATGGCAGTGGTGTTCCTAACAAGACTGTTTAACACCATCCTGGAAATGGAGAGGATACCGGAGGAGTGGAGAAGAAGTGTACTGGTACCCATCTTCAAGAATAAGGGAGACATACATGAAGCTATGGGAATGGGTAGTGGAGGCTAGGTTAAGAGGAGAGGTGGGGATCAGCGAGCAGCAGTATAGTTTCATGCCAGGAAAGAGTACTACAGATGCAATGTTTGCTTTAAGAATGGTGATGGAAAAGTACAGGGAAGGCCACAGGGAGTTGCAGTGCGACTTGGAAGTTTGGTATTGCATGAGGAACTTGGGGGTGGTAGAGAAGTATGTAAGAGTTGTACAGGATATGTATGAGGGCAGTCAGACAGTAGTAAGGTGTGCAGTAGGCGTGATGAAGGCATTCTTATCTTATCTTATCTTATCTTATCTTATCTAATTCAAATTGGAGGTGGGATTGCATCAAGGATCATTTTGGCTTAATCAGCATCCCATGATGCTGTAGATGGGGATACATTAGGAAAAAACCCCTTGTTCACACAGTTTGCTATAGGATGTGCATAGGTTGAGCATACTATTGAGAAACCAACTGTTCATCTGCAGCTTCTCATTGTGATTAAATGCAGTCCAGGGCACAATTTTCATGATAATAAAAAATAAGTTCTATCTCTATAACTGCTGGAAGCCATGCAAAAATGGTTGGGCTTCCGTTAGAGGCAGGCTTTAATATCCAATTACTTTTGTTTAATAAGTATATTTTATCATATTTTAACCATGCCATGCCATGCAAACACATGTATGGTGAATATGTATGTATATGTATGTGACAAATAAATCTCTTGAATCTTGACTCTTGAAAAGAGAGAGCTTGTAGCTTCTCTTAAAGTTGCACTTGGGGTGGTAGCCGACAGGGGAATTTCAGTTTTCTGAGTTTACTATGAACGCAGCACTTGCTTTGAAGTGCTGTAGAACAAGAGCGGGGCAATTGCCCCAAGAAGCAATCCGCAATGTGCTCTGCGAAAGTAGGAACCAGTTCAAATGAAATACATCTGCAATAAAAACACGCTGTTTAATTTGCCTTGTTGTAAGAAAAGATGGCTCTGATGGAGCTGTGGAGCTGTTTCAATGCGGAGCCCCCCATTTCCTATCAGTTTTTCCCTCTGTCTGTATTTGAGGCAGGCTTTTATTTGTTTGTGTCGACCGCGCCCATTCGAGCACATTGGGACCAGAATTGATCTGAAAAGACACTTTTTTAAAAATATGTTCCAACTCTGGGCATAAATATGCAGCCCGCACATACACGCATCTTAAAATGTATTTATTAATCCATATATGTATCCCTCTATCTACTCAGCCACCAAATTCATTTTGGTTTGTGGATGTACTTACAACCACTCAAGGTTTGACTCAAAAGCCAAATAATCAAGGTACAATATGCTGTCACCTATGTGGAAAAAAGAAAGTACATATATTAAGAATTAATGTCCCAATGGATGCCCCATAACTGAATTTTTATTTGTATTCAGCAGAAATTATTTTTTTACAATTGATGAGGACACAATTGTAAAAGGAATTATGTTCTTATATAGCGGGTTACTGACACAAACACATTGCAGGCAGCATGTCACAATTTACATTTTTAACAATGAACAAGCGAAGCCATTTAGACTCCATACAATGTAAGTTATCTTAAGCAAACCATGACAAAGAGGATTTAATTTCATATCGGGTGGGTGAATATAACTTATTTGGCCATTGTCTTGTGTGCTGCAAAATAGTTCCTAACATAACAATATGTTGTCGTAGCATGAGAAGGACTCACTCCTATAAGCTGCCATTTAAATGATCACTTGAGTAAACAAAATATTTATCTGGACACCGCAATTTATTGGGTTAAATTAATTTGTATGGGTTAAGGCAGACTCAGGAAATACTTATGTCCTTGAAAGGAAAAAACACTAGTAATTCTTAGCTATAGGAATATTACAGCAAGATTTTTATCAGAAAAAAGGGGCAGAATTTCAACAAATGTCTAATTCTTTCTGCAGTACAGATTTCATGTTCTGGCACTTCTGTGTCTGGATTTTCCATTCAAATAGAGTGCCACACATTCGCCCAATTTATGTTGGAGATGGCAGATAACAGTATAGCTGTGTATCAAATCTGGAGATGTGAGACGCCTTTCTTTATTCAAACGAAACGGCCATATTGCTAACTCAAGTTTGAAAATAATATTAATTTTAAAAGGCAGCTCTCAAAGCCAGCCGAAGTTATTGCTAGGTTTATGTGTTTAGTCAGTCAGCGAGAGTGTGTGTCATTGAATGGGTGGTGAGGTTGGCTCACTGTGGAGGTGCTAGACTGTTGCTGTTCACACACACAAATCTATTAAGTATTCTTGCATGCATGAATACAAGTTGAAACTCACACCATAAATGCTTTCAATATATAAAACACTTGCACGGATACAGCATATAGTCTGTATCAAACAACTGCGAGTCTATATTGTCCATACATTTATTAGTATTGCGCAAGTATCACTACATAAAGTATTCTCATACAAGGGGAAAAGACTTCTATGCTAGGCTAGTAATTTGTATGTCATTGATTTATTAAGAGAAATTAAAAGCTTTATTATCAGTTTGAGGTCGTCATTAATCGTGTGTTGTTTGAAGAAGTACTGGAATACTTGAATGAATGAAAAGAGGGCATAAATAGTTCGCGTGAATACTTTCCTAAAATGTATGTTGACACTTGACAATCATTATGCTTTATAGGAAAATCCACCTCTACCACTGTGCTCTAGTGTAAGCAACATCAATAAACAATAATATAATTAATTATTAATTATTAAAAATAAGGGTATCAATAACAACAATAAAAAGTTATAGAAGGCACTTAATAATAAAGAGCAAAACCTTTTTTAAGATGACTAGCAGGGATGGGCCAATTGATCAGCTGAAACGACTATCCATTTCGGATATTGTGTTTCATCCGATTATGATTGTCATCCGATCATTTTGAATTTATATCCGTGATTGGAGATTTTGTTATCATTTGGTCTTATTTGCGTATATGTGCTGTATGTCAATGACAAATACATTGCGTGATCTGATCATGCTCACATGATAGGACAGCAGCACAAATGGTCCTACCCTAAGCTATGTCGCAAATCAGCAGCATATCTGCTTTATGGCGATATTTTAAGTCACATTGCTTAACATTATCTGAACGTGGGAGCGAGTGTAAACAAACATGGATTTAGGAACGTGGCCCTTTGGGAAATTACTCATTGGATGGATCATGGATTATTAAAACATTTGCCTGTCTACTACTGTGCCGCAAAAACATAATGGAAAGGGTTGACGAGTGAGCCGATCCAAAGCAGATTTTTGTTTGCAGATCGTGTTTTGGTACATGTAGAAGAAACAGGTAGCGTCAGTACACCTTAATTCGCCTTTTACTATCAGCATACACCTATGGCAATTTTTATTTATTTTTTTCACAATAAATGTAGCTCTTTTTACTGCCTTTTTTAGGCAACTTCCGTTTTTTCAGATTCTGACCATCCGATCACGACTATTGGGGTACATTTTACGGATATGAATCAGATTACAACTATCATGTGATCGGCCCACCCCTAATGACTAATGAGTTTTGAGTATTGGCTCAGTAGCCAAATAGGCTACGTATCTATAGGTGTCCCTTCAAAAGTTAGATAAGGTTGTGGGCAAAGGTATTGGCAACCTTGCTTTTGTTTTCAAACGAGGTACTATTTCTTATTTTTGTTGAAATTAAAGCATCTTTTGGTATCAGCATATGCATTTCACTGACTTGAAGAATAACAAAAACACTTGATCTTGGCTCACAGAACCCCTAAAATGGACTGGGCAAGATGACACCTTTATAGAAGTTGTATGTTGTATGCAATTCGATTTCAAGCAGGTGATTCTTCTTAAATTAGTAATTGAATCACAGATGCAAGCAATCTTATGATCACGCATATAATCAGTTTGAATGGCGATAAGTACTTAATCTGCTGTTTTGTGTCAGCGCATATACCTTACTGAGCATGAAGAATCTAAATAAAATCAGTGAATTGTCTGAAGAGGTCAGCAACATTAGACAATTTCAATTTCAAGTCTATCTCCAGAGATGTTGATGTTCTTGTGTCCACCGTGCACAAGGGTATCAAGAAGTTGAAGGCCCTCTTGTGGCCAACCTCCCAGGAAACAAGAGAGAAGCTGATCAAAGATTGCCACAAAGGATGGTGGAAAAATAAATTTGGACAACTGCAAAAAAGAATGAAAAGTACAACAGTTTCAATTTGCAACATCCAGAGCCACCTCAATCTCATGGGGTTCTATGGTAGGAAACCCAGGTGGGCACAACTGAAGATGCAAAAATTATTCTGGGGGAATGTCGTGTGGACAGATGAGACCAATAGCTTTTTTTTCAAGTGTATGTTTCCAGAAAACTTTCAAAGAAAAGACGCGAAGGAGGTTCGGTGATGTTTTGGGGTTGCTTTACTGGAGTTTACTTAGTACCTGCCTCTGATACTCTGGTACTGGAGTTTACCAAGCGATTTTGTAGCGCAATGTTGAACCCAGTGTCAGAAAACCGTGTCCTGGGTGACCTGAAACACACTAAATAAAAAGCACCCATAAATAGTTCAAAACAAAAGGTTGGACTGTTCTCAAGTGGACAGCAATGATACCAGATCTAAATCCCATTGAAAGCTCGTGGAGAGATCTGAACACAGTGGATGGAAGAAAGCACCCTTAAAATCTCAAAACTAGCGCAGTTATTAAAGCTAGCGTCCCAATAATTTTGTCATTGTCATTTCTCTCTACTTTACGATTCGATATGTTGAGTTCTGAATCAGAAACAAACAAACAAAATTCTCTATACTAAAAGTGAAATAGCAAATTGTGGAGACCAAATGCTTTTGTCAATTCCAATGTATTTTACATGTATTTTTTTCTTAATGCAAGGACACCCATAAGTTCGGCCACAACTTCATCATTACTCAATTAAAATCAATATCACATAGACAGTGGAACTCATGAAAAATGACGTGGTAAGAACATGGCATGTGTTTTGACAGGTTCCAAAAGTTCATGTGATAGGAAGTCAAACTTGGGATCACAAGTTTGAGAGTGTATAATTATACATATTTTATCTTCAGCAAAAACAAATAATACAGTTTAATTTCATATAAGTATGTAATAATTTTATATAAGTGTCATAATAAGTATGCATCTATGTAAAAACCTGTATGTATGTGTGTGTGTGTGTGTGTGTGTGTGTGTGTGTGTGTGTGTGTGTGTGTGTGTGTGTGTGTGTGTTGTGTGTGTGTGTGTGTGTGTGTGTGTGTGTGTGTGTGTGTGTGTGTGTGTGTGAGAAAAGCCGTAAACATGACAAGCCTCTAATAACACTCTTGTATATGTGTTTCTATATGCATTTGTATGCATGTTGACTATGTTTCTGTGTGCACCTGTTTGTGTACAGTTAAAAATTCAGCCTACTGTAAATAGCCAACTACAAAATTAACATTGGAAAATAAATCATAAACTTAAGTAGTGGATACGTTTTTTTAAGAAAAACTAACAAAAAAAAACAAAAAAACAACTACCAACCCAGACAGGGGGAAAAAAATAAAACATGCTGGACCAAATCTATTCACAGTTTTGATTAAAATGTGCATCTGCCGTAGCGGGAACAGTTATCCCTAAAACATTCAACACACCTGTCTAGTCTAGACTTAGAAACTGTTCATCAGGAATTGTGTACTTTATGGTAAAGAATCAAGCAGGCCCCTTTTTTCAGTAAAGATTCTTAAATAAATTATTAACTGGCTAAGCACTGGGCAGAAAATACTGGTCACTGGTTACTGCCTTGTTGTCTACATTCAAGAATTGTCAAGAGGAGAATGCATTCCTTTGACACCACACCCTATGTATTGACTTGATCTTTTTTTTATGTTCCCCGAAATCAAACTGGAGTTCAAGGAAAGAGACTTGGTGAGATTCCAACCATTCATAACATTGCGCAGACAGCACATTAAGGCCCAATAAGTAACATTGGCAACAATGGGTGTGTCAGACCCCATACACTTTCCACCATTTACATCTACAGGTCATTAAGAATCTCCAATTAGCCTGATCTTAGAAGGGGGAGGAATACCATACAAACATGGCGGTAACACGTAAACTCATTGCCTGCAATGAAATTCGAACCCAGCCCTGCGTTACAAATGGTTCGCCCAGCGTACTATGTGACTTCTTATGTGAGTTAAAAGAACAATCGCTTTTCAACACACTACGTCATTATATCACCACGCCACTTCCATTCAGCTCGTTGTTGGCCAAAAATTCCAGCAATGTAATTTCTGGCCATTTCAGAGACAGCATGGGTCGCTGGAGCTGCAAGGGAGCAACATTAAGCATTTAAACCTTTCCAACAACAAAAGAAAAATTTAAATGTACAAGCATTTATTGAAAGGGTTTTCTAACTAACCATTTGTGTGTGGTGATAGGACGGCCGCAACAGGTATGATCCTGATATTAGGGATGCACTGGGATCTCATATTGGTCGGATAGTGTGTGAAAATAAGCTATTGTAATGGAGAATATAAAGATATCAAGAAAATGTGATTGTATGTCAATAACTGGGCGCCTGCAGGGTGTCCCCATTACGCACGCTTAAGCATAGGGCGTTTTTTTGTTTCCTTCCATTCGAAAAAGTGAAATAAATAAATCGACAATAAAAATATATTTTTTATTTGCTTTGTTTGGAAAAAAGAACACTTTGATCGGGGTCGCGGATCAGGCCCTCTGCTGCGGAGCTGCTCCAGCTTGCCTGGGTCTACCGCAAACCGCGATGCTCAGCATAATGCTATGGTCCACTTTAGAGGTGCCTGAAATCGTATTACATTATCTTCCAGGCATGAATATGGGAAAGATATTGTAATGTTTACAATTAAAGGTAAGACAGATATCTAAATGTTTCGATTTTGACCCCCCCCACCTGTTGTTTTTACCTCTTATGGGGGGGTCCAAGTCTTAATTAGTGGGGTCAGACCCCCCCAATCCACCCCGTAATTTCAACCATGGCATCAGATATGGATTTGCTTTTTCAGCACTTAATCACGTGGCACCGTGTTTGCGCTGTGTCCTTTCAGCACCACAATTGCACGGACAAACTTTACGCCGCATATTTTGCATTGGACTGTTTTTTCATGTAGTTTGATGAAATTGTCCCACACCAAACCCATATGCAAAGTTGACCTATTCCAGCACCGAAAGTGAGAAAGCGAAACTCTTGCAGTGCTCCCCCTACGGGCACACACTGTGCACCCCGCATGTGCCGTTAGTTTTTTTATTTTATTTTGCACATTTAATAAAGTTTTTGAATGTTTAAAAAATAAAAAAAGATTTTCGATTTTACTCGTCGACAGATAAGTCGACGCATTTTAACATCCCTAGTATTTGTGGCTGGTTGGTGCACATTGCTGGTTTATCTGTCCTTCGATTAATTTCATGGCTGTTTAGATGTACTTGTGTCTCTTGAAATAATATCAGAATTGTCGGCCAATGGTTTATATTTTACATAATCAAAAAAAGGGTTTGCTAAATTTACAATTTGCAACCGTCCAATCTCACATTTGCCCAAGGATTTAAGGAATGTTATGGTAGCATCATGCACAGTAGCTTCACAGAAATCCTTTTCGCCCAGATACACATATCAGCTGTTCAGCTCTGCAATTTAAAAAAAAAAAAAAAAAAAACATTTTCAGCCGAAATTGCCCCCCCAACCTCATAGTTTTCTTTTTCATGAGACTCGACCCCGATGTCCACAGAACACCGTGGGTTCACGTTCCTTGTCATATCCTCTTTCGATCGCTGCTGTTCTTCCCCTTCTGGCTGTCTTTCTCGGTGCCCAGGCACCTCACCCCTTCCAGGAGCATCGGAGTGCCGTGGTGAGGGTCTGAAAGAGGGAGAGGGGGATAAAAAACAAGGTAGAGTAGGTTAAGTTCCTCCTGGAACAATCTTTCAGAGACTATTTTGAACAAATGTCAGCCAAGCCATCCCTTACTGCAGGGAGGCAAACTCTCTTGTAGGTACCACACTGCTCAAATTATTTTTCACAGACAGTATACTGTGTAAGTCATTTTTCCTATAGCAATTTAAAGCGATAGCTAATAACCATTGAGCTTGTGCGGTTAAAGAAGTCCAAAAGCAGTTTACCATAACCAAAACCTGTATGATTTCATAAAAAAGAAATAGGGGTTCCCTTGCCAAAATTGCCATACAGGCCAAGGGAAATAAATCGGAGGACCCCCATGAAATTTCCATTGTCAAAGCGGCCAAATGTTTTTCTGCACTGTGATCAAGTGAGTTGTAGTTTGCACTAGGTCCACTAGTTGCCGTACAACTTTTGTTTTGTGACTATTAGTTTAATTACAGCACTATCTATTAGTGTAATCGAATCTTACCTTACTGGGCGCTTGTTCAGTGTGACATGGCGAGGCCAGCTGTCTGTGCCTCACAACCTCACCACAGGGGTGCCCCAAGGCTCGGTGCTAGGACCCCTCCTCTTTGCCATATACACCACCTCACTGGGCCCGATCATCCGCTCACATGGCTTTTCATATCACTGCTATGCGGATGATACTCAACTCTATCTGTCCTTCCCGCCCGACGACCCCACTGTCTCGACGCGGATCTCAGATTGTCTCGCTGACATATCCACATGGATGAAGGATTATCATCTTCAACTAAATCTGGCGAAAACGGAACTGCTGGTCTTCCCGGCCAAACAAGGTATTTAACATATTTAACATTGATATTAAAATCGACTCTCTATCTCTTGTTCCTACCAAGGCTGCAAGGAATCTTGGTGTCATTATTGATGACCAACTGACATTCTCGGACCATGTTGCCGCCGTCTCCCGGTCCTGCCGCTTCGCACTACTCAACATCCGAAAAGTCAGGCCGTACCTGACCCAATATGCCACTCAACTGCTGGTACAAACCCTGGTGATGTCCCGTCTCGACTACTGCAACGCCCTCTTAAAAGGCTTGCCGGCCTGTGCGGTGAAGCCACTTCAGATGATACAGAATGCGGCGGCGCGACTGGTGTTCAACCAGCCAAAGAGGGCACGTCACTCCGCTGCTCATCGAGCTCCACTGGTTACCTGTAGCCGCCCGCATCAAGTTCAAGTCTCTTATGCTGGCCTACAGAGTGATTGCTGGGAATGCTCCCGCCTACTTAAATGCTCTTGTAAGAGCACATGTTGCCCCCCGGATGCTGCGCTCGTCAAATGAGCGTCGCCTGGCTCTGCCGGCCATACAGCCACGGCAATCCAGGCTATTCTCATTTGTAGTTCCACGTTGGTGGAACGAGCTGCCAAAAATGACCAGAGCGGGGACCTCCCTCTCTGTCTTTAAGAAGCACTTGAAGACCCAGCTCTTCAGTGAGTACCTCCTGTCCTAACCTACAATTACTTTGCACCACCTTGCAGTATTTATTGTTACACGAATGTTGTTGTTACACTAATCTCTGTCGCAATGTAGCTGAATGTTATTCTCCCTTGTAAGTCGCTTTGGATAAAAGCGTCTGCCAAATGACTAAATGTAATGTAATGTAAATCTATATCACTCTTTTGTGAGTGAGTTTTTTGCAGGTCCTGTTAAAAGATAGATCAATAGATAGATATTGGATAGTAGATGTGCTGATAATTAGACTGGATTCCCAACATGCATCATGATCAGAGATATTTTTCCAGAGGAAATTCAAGGTCGACCCAACTCCCAAATCCCAATTGAACTCCTGCCTACACCTGGCATTAAAAGCGCTTTAAAGAAACGATTGCACGATTCGGTGATTCAGTTTGATTTGTAATGCTATCGGTATATTTCGCATGCTGCAAATTGGATTTGTTCACTGGCCTATGTCTGAAAGCCCACTGCTCCAGATGGCGATCCATAAAATGTGTGCCATTGATGTGCTCCCTTCTGTACACCCACAGACAGAAAAAAACAATGGAGCCATAAACTATGATCACCTCATCTGAGCAGGCTATTCTGTTAGATTGAAAGGGCTGTCATTCCAATGTGTGCTTCCTGCATTGCCTTCACTTTATAGTGAGTGCCTAACTTTGAAATTTCATTTAAAAGGACTATGTGTAATGGAGGTTGACAACAAAACAGAGGTTCATGTTGTTACTACTTTGTACAATCTGTATTTAAAGTGACTCCTCTGTTTGTATAACTACCTATGGATGGAGGTTGGTGTGGTGTTTAGAGTTACTAAATAAATTGATCTCAATAGTGACAATGACATTTCCCTACATATCTAAATGAAATGCAGATCAAGATAGAGGAAGGTAGTGAGAGATATTTGGCACAAAGAGTTTCGGATGTATGTTACAACAGCTGTCATAGGTTATGGTACAACATTTCAGGATGTATTCTGCTATAGTAGAAGTTTAGTACACAATTTAATGTTTTATATTATTGCAGATTACTGGATATGAGCTATAAAGGATGTCAATATGATCTCCATGCATGCATTAATGACCAATGGTGGTGTACAGCTATAAGATCAGTGGGGAGAGGTTGCAGCCTTGGCGGCGGCGCTGGTGCTGATGGTCAAGGGGTCTGAGACGCGCTTCCCAAGCTTCATGTGCTGACATCTGTCAGTTAAGAAGCCAGTGATCCACCTACAGGTAAAATCGGGCACACTAAGCTGGAAGGGCTTGTATTGAAGTCCACCAACTTGATCCTGCCTAGGTGCCAGGAGAGTCCAGGTGATGGATGATGAAGTGGAGAGCCATGTTGACTGCATCATCTACAGACCCGTAGGCTCTGTAGGCAAACTGCAGTTGGTCCAGGAGGTGGTTGGTGATTGACTTAAGTTGATGTACCCCAAGGCGTTCAAAAGTTTTCATCACCACAGAGGTCAGAGCAACGGGTGTGTGATCATTAAGACCAATGGTTAAGACCTTGGCTATTTTGGGACAGGGATGATGGTGGAGGCTTTGAAGCAGGCTGGCACCCTGACAGTACGTGAGGTTTCCCAGTGCAGCGCAGGGAACAGCAAGATACATGCTGTGGACAGTGCTCCACAGCAATGATCTAGCATCTTCTCCTCTCTCGTCGGACAGTTAATAAGCTGCTTGTATTTTGTGAGTTTGTGTCTTAAATTCCCTTTGTTAAAGTCCCCGCAGATGATAACTAGAGAGTCTGTGTGCTTCTCTCCACATCCAGTATCTAGTCAGTGAGCAGCCACTGTGTGTTATGCACATTGGCTTGCGGTGGAATGGAAACATCGAGCAGAATGAAGGATGTGAACTCACGGGGGAATAAAAGGGTTTCCAGTTTGTGATGAAGGATGATGTCCGCAAAATCACTTCTACGTCACTGCACCAGTCATCATTCACGTAGAATCAGATCCCTCCACCTTTAGTTATGCGCGTCAGCTCTGTGTCGCGGTCGGCTCAGAAAAGTTGGAAGCCGGGCAGCTGCAGCGGAGTCCGGAGTAGTTCCACACAGCCACGACTCCGTGAAACACAAAACCAAAGATGGAGAAAAGTCTCTGTATTTTCCCACCATCAGCAGCAGCTTATCCATCCTGTTACACAGTGAGCACACATTGTCGAGGAATATGCACAGGAATGTGCGTAATCCCACGTGCCTGAAGTGCACTGGCGTTTCCGAGTGCTTCCCTCTCCAGCGTCTCACTGCCTGGCCAAAGGCCACAGCTCCATTCACCACATTGTCCAATATTTCCAAGGAAGGAGCAAGAAAATTGGGAATAAATCCAAGGGAGTAGATTCCCTGATTATGGATCTCTGTGAAGACAATCCGTATGCAGTTCCCAAAAAACAACATTTACACAAAAAGCTACCAAAACAGTGAGCACCAATTCAACGTGGCTGCCATTCACGGCGCCATCATGTTGAATAACACAAATATACTTATATATATATATATATATATGTATATGTGTGTGTATATGCATGTATATATATATATATATATATTTATGTTTAAATATATATATGTATATGTGTGTGTATATGCATGTATATATATATATATATATATATATATATATATATATATATATATATTTATGTTTAAATATATATGTGTGTGTGTATAAATATATATATATATATATATATATATATATATATATATATATATATATATTTATGTTTAAATATATATATGTGTGTGTGTATAAATATATATATATATATATATATACATACATATATATATATATATGTATATATATGTGTATATATATGTTTAGATGTATATATACTGTATGTTGTATGTATATATATGTTGAATATATCTCTGGACATGCTGCAACAGTTCTTCATTTTTCATTTTTTCAAGACAGAGTTTTGCTCATTTGGCACATTTAGCTGTAGTGCGCGCGTACCTACCCATGACCCTGGCATGAAGCCTGACCTTCAGACAGCTGTCTTTCCTTCCTCTAGTCACCAGAGTGAGTTCCTCCTGGAGAACCCCCTCCTGTTGAGTCCTGTACTCGCATATCACTTTGATCCCTCCTGAGAGAGAGAAGTTGGACATGGAGAAAAATGGAAAGAGGTGAGAGATAATTGCTTCTATTTTATACATGTTTTGAATGACTTTTCATATTTATTCTGTCCTAGTCTCCCATAGGATTTGTCAACAATGTTATTATGTTTAGAATGCATCAGACTATGCAGTCTAACCTGGCGGTGATGAACAGAGTGGAATTCTGATATTTTCTGGATAGCAGATATGTAGTAAATATCTATTTGTGTGTGATAAAAACCTCTTTTACACCTGAAGGTGTCTTAGACAGGTAAGGATGCATGTCCAGACTGAGACCATGGGCCAGTAACCCAGATTCACTCATTTTAGATATTACCCAGGTATTACTATTAATGGTTCACCAGGCACTAGGACAAATTCTCTAAATTCTCAATAAGGCAAGGTGTCAGGAACTAGGTAAGCTGCAGAAAATGATTAAAGCACAGGATGAAAGGAAGCAAAGGAAGAAAGAAATGAAGCTCATTTTGAACCTGTGCTGAAGCGACAGTAAATGGACCGTCATTGGTTTAAAAGACTACAAAAACAAACTGATTTGCTGAAATATGACAGAAAACTATAACCATGGAATAAACAGACACAACAGACATCAACTAGCTTCAACTTACATAATAGGGACAGATTATGTGTACCCAGTGGTCAGTACACACTTTTCAAAACCTAGACAGATGGAAGGACTGAGTGTGCGCGCATGTGTGTGTGTGTGTGTGTGTGTGTGTGTGTGTGTGTGTGTGTGTGTGTGTGTGTGTGTGTGTGTGTGTGTGCGTGCGTGCGTGCGTGCGTGCGTGCGTGCGTGCGTGTGTGTGGCTGTATGGTGTAACCCGAGTAGACCTATTGATCTATTAAGTCTCCCATGGTAGCTGCCGGCTGGCTGATGATATCAACACTGCTCTGTCCTTCGCGTCCTTGCCTGATTGCTTAAGCTTCTTCTCCCTCTTGTAGACTCACATTTATCCGGCTGTTCCTTTAAAAGAGGAGCTGGGTTCCCTTGATGTGAAGAAACTGCGATTGGTTATATTGGAGGGACAAGCTTGCACTTGAATGTGGAATATTATAATGTCATCGTTGCCTTTGTGTTTGTCTGCTCGACTAAAGTTGCCTCTGCATCATTTTATAACTTTGATCCCAAAGGACTTAAGAGTCTGCTGACCCAAGAGTGGTTAAAGGGCAACTTGCAGGTTGGCATACAGTACCCAGCAAATGAATGTGTGTGGAAATTATGTAACAATTCAATTTAAGAATTATTGTCTTTTTTTCAACTTAGAATTACAGCTGGACTAATTTTTTCTAATGCAATTAGCCACGCCCACCTAAAAGTCTGAAATTGCCAACTCGACTGTGACGTCACATAGGGGAGACGGGAGAGAGCTGGACAATAGTCAAGTCAGTCAACTTGGCAAGTAGAAGAGATGCAGAAAGGCTCAAAGTTTTTATTTTAGATTTAGATTTATTTCCAAGTTTCCTATGTGTATGAAACGAAAAACGTAAAACTCTGCTCCGTAAACATCTGTTCCATCCCACCGGGAGCACAGAGCCCCATCTATCCAGGGAAAGAGTGACTCTCGCGGAGATCACCCCGGATACACGCTCGGTAGCCAAGGAGATCGCCGTGAGAGACGCTGAGAAATACTGTGTTTTTATTTTATTTTAGATTTAGATGTATTTGTTTTCCTTTGTTTCCTATTTAAACGAAATTCTTTGGATTTACTGGGCCCACAGTAGATGGGACTTTTTTTGTGTAACTACAGTACTTACTTACACAGTACTTCCCCATGCTTAATAACCATGAAACAAACTGACTGGCCTGCTGACTGACTTCCACCCCATTACGGCTCTGTGGCAGAGACGACGTCACCGACCAGGATGTAAAAACAAAATGCCTTTTTTACCCGTTAACTTAAAACACCTACATTTCCTGTGTTTTTGCCCTTTCTGTATGTAATTTTTCTTTCAAACCATCGTCTCCATAGGCCCAAGATTGTTAATTCATAAAGAAAATAATAGTTGTTCTCAAAATGATGGCTACCTTTGGACAAAAACACGCTAACCACACAAGCACTTTCAGGAGACACCCTGGACATTAGCTGGTCAGCCAGACAGCGCATTGATAAGTGAGCCAGACACATAACAGATTGATAGACGGTGAGGCTGGTAGCCAGCCAGGCAGTCAGGGATACTTTGTATTAGTCTAGTGTTTCATGTATCTGTATTCAATTACACTCAGATGTGGAGGCAGTTTATCTTTGAAACCATCCACCCTTTACCCTTTTGCCTGCCACCCAGTCCCACCAGCCTGCGTTGGCCAGGTCTCCAGCTAGTGTAAGGATGGACAGATGGTCCAATAAGTGCAGTAGAAGCTCATTCAACAAGCTCATTTATTCAAAACCCAATCGGAATGATAATAGATCGATAGATCCCATACCATAAAGAAAGGTGGAAGTACTGACAAACAGGAACTGAGTGACCTTAGACGACCTACCCTCCAGGGTGGATGTGATGCGGTCGACCTTGAGACTGCCAGGTGCTGAGGAGGGGAGAGAACACAGCTCCTTGCCCAGGGTGGGGACATCAGGGACAGTGAAGACCACCTCGTAGCAGTGGTGGCTCCTCAGGAAGCCCGCCTGGAAAGGTTAGGAGGGAAGGAGGGAGGTCAGCAAAGGAAAACAGGTGAGAAAAATTGATAAAGAGAGAGAGATCCAGCTAAGCCAAGTCACCATCCTACATATTTTGTATGGAATGTAACGGCTGAATGTAATTAATGTAATTAAGTGAAATATTGTCAATCATGCATACATCTGTTGCACATGCGCACGCACGCACACACACACACACACACACACACACACACACACACACACGTAAACACACCTTGACCAGGTAGCCGCCATCCTTCTCAGGGATGGCCATGAGTGTGGAGGGGGACGACTGGTCATCCCGTCGCGTTGGAGAGCCCGGGGGCTCGTCATTGTCCGGGAAACGCACCCCGCTGCCCTTGGATGTTGAACCTGGTTGGTACAAAATATAAAAATAATTTATTTCTTGTATACATTCATAGGTATCACATCTTAAAGAATCCAGTGGAGGTGAACTATATTTAACCTATTTGTGAAGATAAGAAGAGACTAAAATCCTTTTTCAACCAAAGCTCCCTCAAATACTTTAGAAGTATAGTAAGCAATTTCAGGTCTCATAGGTCATAGGCCAGGTCAAGCATGTATCAGAAAGTTCATAAAGCAGTTCACTCCTCAAACCAAAGGACCATGTTAATCACCGCCATCATCTTCTCAGATAAAGGCCAAAATTAGTTTGTTTGTTTCATGACAATATAATACCAGTAAACAACGATGAGTCTGAATAATATGGATTCATTGCTCGGCCCCACCATTAACATGTGCTAACTTGCTTATGGTGGTTCATCGAAACACACAGACACACACACACACACACACACACACACACACAGACACAGTAGGTGAAGTACCCACCTTTTCTGCCTGTTGCCATGGCAGTGCTGTTAAGAATCAGGAAGTGTTGGAGAAACGCTCTGATGATGTCATCACTGTCCTGTTGAAAGCAAGAGAGTTACATAATGCTGCATTTATCTTTGACCTTTCCACCCCCCCATCCTTCTCACTCCCTTTCTCTTACTCTCTCTATTACTTCATCGCTCTCTCTCTCTCTCTCTCTCTCTCTCTCTCTCTCTCTAAGGCTCTGTCCATCTTTCTGACCTGTGCCTTGAGTTTCAATCCCGCGCATGCATTTACACACAGGCGTGAACTGGTTACTATGGTGTGGATAGAAAGCAGTCCAGTGCTGTACTTTCCCCAATGCAACAGGCTTTGTCAAATTGTGCTGAGTTGTAGGCAGTTTCTGTATATTGTGTAATTCATTTATATTCTGAAGAGACCTGCTCCAAATGCCTCATTTTCATCTGCCCTCAAACCCTCCTGTCTTATCCTCTCTGCTTTTGTGGTTCCAGTTTTCGTCATCTTGATACCATTCCAGCGTCAAGCCCAAACAACAGGTGCTTCTGCTCCATCCCATACAATTTAATAGGTTTTGATTTTGAAAATATGCTTATAGTCTGGGCTGAATTTGGTCACATTTAGTCTTAACAAGTGAAAGTTTCTTAGGTGTCTATGATAAGAGTGGAAATCCCCAGGTAATTTGTGATACAATACGATCACAATATATTTCCCACAATAACAATGTTACATAACAACTGAGCTAGTGCATTTTAAAGGGGAATAACAACATATTTTCAGCATTAAATGGCCAAAACTATACCCCGCCTTAGAGCCAGTGTTTTAGGGTAAATCAGGAAATACAGACGCATACGTCACAGCCAAGGTGAAGACAAGGTGAATAGTTTTCAAGATTCAAGATTCAAAAAACATTATTGTCTATCACATGATGACAGAAAATTGTCTTAGGTTAGGGGCTTGCAACAACATAAAAACATGCCCCCATGTAATACTCACATTTGACCATTTTAACACTAAATATTGGTGGTATTCCGCATTAACTGTGGTGCGATTCACAGAATCACAGAATTTTTGCTGGGTAGATAGTAAATAATAAATAATGATAATAGGCAATATATGGCACAATAACAAATCACTAGAGGAAGTACCTAATGCATTGTGCCACAAATGTAATGGTTCAGAGTCAAATGTTTGACTCTGAAACGTGAGTTACATTTCAAGCTGCCGACAGATTCTGTTCCATGCCACAGCATTCAACTATTCCAGCACCTCTCTGCTGTTGCACAGCAATCTCAAGGGCGAGGGATCCCCTTTTCAAAATCGAGTCAATTGTAATTTGAGGCACATTTAAAAACAATTAGTGTTGACGAAAGCGCCGTACAGCATAAAATAATGAAATAAAAATATAACATCTTGGAAAATAACACACTTTGTAAAGGCTTTGTGTATAAGGGATAATGCACAGGATTATTAAGGATAAGAGGCTTAGTGATAAGCACATGAACCTAAGCTGCTGGAAGGGAGGAGAAAGTGTAATTTTTTGATGGTTCGAGCACTCACAGGGCATTGGTTCGAATTTTCAGAAAATTTCCCCCACCCTCGGCGTTGCAAGGTTATGTAAGCTGTTGAATGTGTAACAGTGGAGGGGGTAGAAAGAACAGCCGCAGGATCTGACTGTAGCTCCAGGAACAGCTAAAGAAGTGAAAATTGTAAATGCAGCAAAATTCATGTTATTGTGAATATCTATTGTCGCTGTATGTCTATGGCAGTTAGCCATATCCTTGAATGATATCTGCCTCATTCTAGGCTTGACCAAGGTCCCAGATTTTCGGGGCTTGTCGGAACTAGTTTAACAATACTTCTGTTTCCATATATTCCCAGGGAAATTCTGAGTGGAATTGACAAAACAATTGGCATTGTGATATAGAGTTACATCTGAGACAGTGTTAAAAGTCTCGTGGTCATCATCATCATTGTCAAGACAGGGACGTACTTCAAGAAATTTCGATAACTTCCCCCATCTTTGTGTCATTGCTTTCTTTTTAATTGTCCCCTGACCCTGTTCTGCATTTCATTTATCTTTTTATGTGTAACTGACTGAAAACCTTAAGTACATCCCTCTGTACATCTGATTTACGCTTCTGTTTACTGCTCGCTACTGCCCCCTATTACCGCTTCGTCAAATGCCGTTTGTACCGCCATATTCCACAACTTTACGACTAAATCACCATTAACTGCAACCACCAACTCGACTCTGGCTCTTGTTTAACATCTGCTTTCTCTCCCGAGAGCATCCAATCACTTATAAAATACTGATCACACCAAATCCAGCCCTTTTTTTTGACAAACATGTTGTCAGACAGGGAAGTGCTTAAGTTTGTATTTTTACCTCAAACATACCCAAGATGGCCAGAAAGCACTTTCGTTGTCCATGCTGTTTTTTTCCAATCAATGGGGTCAAATGGGTTAATGGAGGCCGGCGTCCAAAATATTGCAACAAAATAACATTGTTGTCCGATAGTTCGATTGATATTTTGAGCTCGAGAGATAGATAAAAGCGTGCCTTGTTCTGGCTTCTCCATGGTAGATGGGGAAGGCGTGGAAACGAGGTTGGCCCCATTCTATTTCATTCTGGTATGAGTGTAGCAGCCCAAAACCTCTGGGGTTTGTCTAAATTGCTCGTGTTTCAAAGAGGGATTCTCAGATCAGGTTAGGACACAACGATGACTTACACTGTGCAGATAAGTGGGATATGTAAAATGCAGGCTTATGTTTCATACTGCTGGAATGAAGCATTTAGCATGAAAAGGAATACAATTACACACACGCAGACTAGGTGAAGCTGTGGAATCGTATCTGAAAAGACAGGGACTTTTCTTGTTGTACTTGTTATTTTTAAATAGCGTGGTCCTTCTATTAATTGTTATCCACCAGGTCTGGCATCTAGCTCAGCGGACAGAAAGACTTGTAGGCTAGGGTTGTCACGATCCGATTCCAAATCAAAAATTTAATTTTGAACTTTGAAATCAAACACAGGTTTATGATTCTCCCCGTATTTTTGTTGGTAAAATTGTACGACATGGTCGCCATATTGGGGCGGTTAATTTCCCCCGGTAAACAAATGCAGTGTGCGCCAGGCCTTGCGGTCCCCTCCACGGAATCAACTGCGGCTCCTGGCTCCGAACCGACTTTCATGAAGTTTGGTTTGAAGTTGGGCGAGCTGCGGTTGGCTCCACAGAGGGGTCTGCTGCACCACATCCCTCAACACCCACTGCACCCGCCCATATGTGGATCTCGACCGCTCCAATATGGTGGATGCACAGACTCATAAGGTGAGAGTTGAGTCGCTCTTTAGAAAATGTAGAAGATAGACACAGGTAGTAATTTGCCTTTTTACTACCTCTGGCAAAAATAGCCTCTGTTTTTGGTGAGTAACTAAAAAGTAGTGTATAAGTAACTCATTGTTTATTATTCTGAAGTCTAGTTGTTTCAATAATAGTTATTATTCAAGTAAAAGTTACTTATTGAGAAACAAGTGTTTTTCCTTACAAATCATTTAAAAATAAATGTTGCTCTTGGTTAGGGTTAATTTTCAAAATTTGCAATTTGCAGTAATGTTTACTTGGGAGGATTTAAAGCATATAATAAAAAACAATAGCAGGATGAGAAAAAGTCCCTAAACTGGGAAGCCCGGCCTGTTGTCAACCCACAATTTGGGATTTAAGAGCCTACTTAAGCCTACTTATTCATTTATTGCGACAACTTGGCATACAGCTGAGAAATATTTAAAAGGGACCTATAATGCTTTTCCTTATTTTCAGTCATATACAGTATATATATTGTTAGAATGTCAGATGTTTGTATTAAAAGTGGCCAAAGTGTCAAATAATGAGGTAAACTAACCACAAAGTCATCACTGTGAACAAAATGCTGAGGCTTCCGACCCCTCTGAATGCTCGGTTTTCAAAGTTTTTTTGTACTGGATTTCTTTATATGGTCATCTGCTTCATCCGATCCGCTGTGCGTTTCTCCAAACAGAACCAATAAAAATACTGTGTTTTTACTGTGGATGTATTTATTTATTTTCTGACGTTTACATTAAACAAAACATCCCTGTACGTGTATTTTCAGCAAAACACATCAAAAACATGTATTGGGGACCTCTTGGGATATCAATATTAATTTGTGTAAAAAGGAGCATAATAGGTCCATTTTAACATCATTAAATGTAACCTTCTTTTTGGGTTGTTTATTTTATTTAGTAAATAAAAAGGAACCCCAATTTTAAATGATGTCTGTACTTAAAAAAAAAAAAATCATCAACCTCACCCTTCAGTAGCCAATGGGATGCAGTTCAACAACCTTGCATGCATTACAGGTATTCCTCACTTAACGACCTAGCTGTTTAACGACCGTTTGGACTTAGGAACAGCTCTCCGACCAGTCTGTATTGTGTGCTGCGTACAATACTGCTGCGTGCGCGGTGTCTCAGCATCAAGCATCTCATTGTACATCATCCTTTATACACTATACTGTAAATACTATATATACTATATACACTATATACACTATATATACTATGTACGCTATATATAGTATATATGCTATATACGCTATATACACTATATTCGCTATATATACTTTATATACTATATACACTATATATACTATATATACTATATACACTATATACACTATATACGCTTTATGTACTATAAACACTATATATACTATGTACGCTATATATACTATATACGCTATATACACTATATTCACTATATATACTATATATACTATATACACTATATACACTATATACACTATACCCGCTATATATACTATATATACAATATATACAGTACTAAGACTAACCTTAATCTTGTTGTGTTGTTGTGTCTATTGTTGTTGTCTTTTTGCACTTTCATGTTATATGTTGTGTGTTACAAATATTACTTGCACATTTGGAGTATGGGGAAACGCAATTTTGATCCTCTGTATAATTACTTGTTGCATGGTACGTTTGACAATAAAGTACACTTTGAACTTGAACTTTGAACTATACTATATACACTGTATACATCTCATCACCTTTCTCAGTCTCATTCCCGCAGTCTGTCAGTATTCGCTACACTAGCGTTCGCAATGGCCACGCCCCCTTACCGTGAAATAACACGGGTCCTCGCTTAACAACCTGGTCCTAGGAACGGAACTCGGTCGTTAAGTGACGAGTAACTATAATATGCTGCATTCCATCGCAACTGGGAAATCAGTAATTCCGAGTCATTCATTCCCACTTCCGAGCTAGATATGTGCTATTGCCTCTGTTCGGGAAAACAGTAATGCTGCAGTAATTTTTTGTTTGTTTGACACACTTGTGAATTGTACTGGCTACAAAAAATATGTTAAAATAACATTACAAAACGACGGTATTTTCGATCGAAGTTAGACGTGTTTTCAAATGAAAACCCATCCAAAGGGTACATTGCTCGCTGTTAACGATGTGTGTCGCCATGCTGCCATACCGTCAGATTTGTTATCTCGGTGAACTCAAAATCTGCCCCCGGAATTGGGAATTGTAACGTGGAATTTCGATGTAAGAGTGTCCGTTCAACAAGTTGCTTATTTTGTTTCGTCCAATAAGGAACGCAGTAAAATAACAGCGGTGCACAGTTTGCGGGCACTCCATCGCTGGCGCGCCGATGGGATGGGCGTTGAGCGGCCACTGGGCCCCGGTGCAACTGCACACACACACCGGTTCCGCGGACACTGGGCACACGGGGCTTTTTTTTGTTTCGTTCTATTAGCAAAATAGTTAATACGTATAAAATAACAGAAACACACTGTTTTTATTAGTTTCATTTGGAGAAACGGGAAACGAGCATGCGCAGCGGAGCGTAAATGCGTGTTGGAGTCTCCATTTACGCATTTACGCCGCTGCTCTACGCTTGCCTGTTTAACCAATTATCAGTGTTCAATAAATATGCAATTTTAAATCATCGTCGCACAGTAGTTATTTGGATTTAAAGTGTATACATTATTATTACATTGTAGTATTACACTGTAACCAGGCCGGAACAAATTCACTTTAACGTATTTCTGCCTGCAACTCACTCTCTCACTCTCTCTCTCTCTCTCTCTCTCTCTCTCTCTCTCTCTCTCTCTCTCTCTATATATATATATATATATATATATATATAAATATATATATATATATATATATATATATATATATATATATATATATATATATATATATATATATATATATATATATATATATATATATATTTCCCCTCGTTTTGAGTTGACCGGTCCTGAGTCAGGATGGCTTCACTCCCAAGTGCTGGGAGTAAAGCCTGACAACAACAAAAAAAATACAAAAACAATTCCCTGCTTATCATCCTATAAAAAAAATGAAATACAGAAGAAAGAGAAATAAGAAAAACAAAGAAAACCGAGCTCAGTTCCATTGGCTCATTCTAATGTGAAGGACAGCCAGCATGTCCAGTGATGGATGCTGGACGGGAGCGGGGCAGTCACGTTTTTACATCCGATTTCGAGGCGAGATACCGTCCATCACACACCCGCCCATTCCCCATCCCCGAACTCAGGCATTTGAAACGATGTGACGATCAACGAATACTCAAGACTTACCGCTCGCGGAGGTGATCAGCTCAGTGGCCGAGCCTCAGGAGATGCCTCCTTCTTTTTCTCTAGTGCTTTTGTTCACAGCGAGGGGAAGCGTTGCTCCCTCCGGGAAAGGATGGAGACGAGGAGGATTCTATCCAGTGCCGAAGGGTCCGTGGCCAACTGCCCAGAGAGAGAGAGAGGGAGAGAGAGAGAGAGAGAGGGGGGGGGGGGGGCGAGAGAGAGAGAGAGAGAGGGGGGGGGGGGCGAGAGAGAGGGAGAGAGAGAGAGGGGGGGGCGAGAGAGAGAGAGAGAGGGGGGGGGGCGAGAGAGAGGGAGAGAGAGAGAGGGGGGGGCGAGAGAGAGAGAGAGAGAGGGGGAGAGAGAGAGGGGGGGGCGAGAGAGAGGGAGAGAGAGAGGGGGGGGGCGAGAGAGAGAGAGGGGGGGCGAGAGAGAGAGAGAGAGGGGGGGGCGAGAGAGAGGGAGAGAGAGAGAGGGGGGGGCGAGAGAGAGATGGGGGGGGGCGAGAGAGAGAGAGGGGGGGGGGGGCGAGAGAGAGGGAGAGAGAGAGAGGGGGGGGCGAGAGAGAGAGAGGGGGGGCGAGAGAGAGAGGGGGGGGGCGAGAGAGAGAGAGGGGGGGGCGAGAGAGAGGGAGAGAGAGAGAGGGGGGGGCGAGAGAGAGGGAGAGAGAGAGGGGGGGGGCGAGAGAGAGAGAGGGGGGGCGAGAGAGAGAGAGAGAGGGGGGGGCGAGAGAGAGGGAGAGAGAGAGAGGGGGGGGGGCGAGAGAGAGGGAGAGAGAGAGGGGGGGGGCGAGAGAGAGAGAGGGGGGGCGAGAGAGAGAGAGAGAGGGGGGGGCGAGAGAGAGGGAGAGAGAGAGAGGGGGGGGCGAGAGAGAGATGGGGGGGGGCGAGAGAGAGAGAGGGGGGGGGGGGGCGAGAGAGAGGGAGAGAGAGAGAGGGGGGGGCGAGAGAGAGAGAGGGGGGGCGAGAGAGAGAGGGGGGGGGCGAGAGAGAGAGAGGGGGGGGCGAGAGAGAGGGAGAGAGAGAGAGGGGGGGGGGCGAGAGAGAGAGTGGGGGGCGAGAGAGAGAGAGAGGGGGGGGGCGAGAGAGAGGGGGGGGGGCGAGAGAGAGGGAGAGAGAGAGAGAGAGGGGGGGGGGGCGAGAGAGAGAGAGAGAGAGAGGGGGGGGCGAGAGAGAGAGAGAGAGAGGGAGAGAGAGAGAGACGACAGCAACTTCACTGGGAGCCACACCCATTGGAGTTGCCCAGAGCACGATCGATGGATCGATTGTCAGTAGTCGTTTGTTGAAATAGATGGTATATTTTGAAGGGTACCGTATAGTTCTCTGTTCTCTGAGCTTTAACGTCCTACATGATAATAATGATAATTTAAAAAAGTAATAATATTAATTCATATAATAATTATTATGAATAACAAATATTATTATCGTTGTTGTTCATAATAATTATATATATTTATACATATACACACACACACATATATACACACACACACATTTATACATACATATACTGTATACATGATATACAGTATATATACATACTGTATATATATACACTGTATATATACTGTATGTGTATATTTATACTGTATATGTACGTATACCAACTGTATATATGACCTTGACAATTCAGAGTTTGAAACTGTATCCTACATCTCAGAATGCTTCCTGGGTGTGGAAATCGACGATCTACAATTAAAGGTAAACATGCTACATTTCAAGAGTACTTTGACTTCACTGGTTTAAGATGGATAGGATCATCCATCAATGAATACTAAACAGAAAGTTTGTTTTTATTCTCTGTTTATTGGTGACCATTAATATAATAATTATTATTTATAACAAATATTATTATTATTGTTGTTCATAAAAATTTTAAACTGTATACATATAGATAATATACAGTATATATATACAGTATACTGTATGTGTACATATACACTGTGTATGTATATACACTGGATTAAGATGGCTTAGATCATCCATCGATGGATACCAAAGACAAAGTTTGTTTTTATTTTCTGTTTATTGGTGACCAAAATATATGTACGTCAAGATCAGCGCGGGAGATGGGAGTTTGGAAATTTGAGAGGGTGTCATGAACGAGGCAGAAATTACCCAAACGCAGCACACACCACAAGGAAAATATAATGTGTTTATTTACAAAGGGGGAATATAATGATGTGGTAATGGAATAAAGGGCAGGTGGGTCATTCGGGGTCTGGGCGGGCAGGCTGAAGGCACAGGGCTCAGAGTGTGGACCGGCCGGTGGTGAGGAATAGGCAGGCAGGCACAAGGGAGGTTTTCTGGAGACGAGGGGCGGACAGGGTCAGACAAGGCAAGGGGCAACAAATACATACAAATTCACAGCGAGCAGTCTGGAGAATACCATACTAGGTGACAGTACGATCAGATGAGGTCTGGATGAGGAGCTTCTTATGGGGAATGGTGATGAGTGTGATGAGGAACAGCTGTGCCAGCCAGACCTGGAACTAGGAGCCACATCCACTCTGCACTGTCAGGTATAGACATGGACATACTAGATACAAGAGGGAAAGGGAGGAAAGACACCTAAGGAGACCAGGGGACAGAAAGGCATGGCTGGGGCTGTGACAGTACCCCCCCCCCTAACAGGGGAGCCTCCAGGCGATCCACCAGGTCTTCCCGGGAGGGCTGCGTGGAACTCCTGGACGAGGGAAGGGTCTAAGATGGAGCGCTGCAGCACCCATTTCCGTTACTCAGGGCTGTAGCCCTCCCAGTCCACTAGGTACTGGCGGCCCCGGCAGCAGCAGCAGGCGTCGAGGAGCCGGCTGGCGGTGTAGGCGGGGTGGTCCTCAATGATCAGGGCGGGTGGCAGGGGAATGGTCAGGGGGCAGAGGGTGCTGGTGGAGATGGGTTTGACCTGAGAGATGTGGAAGGTTGGGTAGATGGGCATAGTGTGTGGGAGATGGAGCTGGAATGCGATGGGGTTGATTATTGGTTATTTCAAAAGGGCCAAGGAACCGGGGAGACATTTTTTTGCATGTGGATTTCAAAGGGATGTCTCGTGACGAGAGCCAGACCTGTTGACCGGGTGTGTAGTTGGGGGTTCCGCTGGGCAGTCTAAAGCAGAGCAGCCTTGGTGTCCCTCCAAAACTTGCGACAGCGCCGGATGTAGAGCTGCACCGACAGCACTGCCACTTCCTCCTCCTTGGCCGGAAACAACAGGGGCTGGTAACCTATGGAGGACGTGAAGGGAGAGAGACCAGTAGAAGAGGATGAGTGGGAGTTGTGCGCGTACTCCACCCAAGCTAACTGGGAACTCCAAGAGGAGGGGTTGGAGAATACAACACAGTGGAGAGCCGTCTCAGGGTCCTGGTTTGAGCGTTCCTACTGCCCGTTGGTTTGCCGGTGGAAGCCGGATGAGAGGCTGACCGTGGCTCCCAAGGCCTGACAGAACTCCTTCCAGACCTGGGAAATGTACTTGGGGCAACGGTTGGAGACAACATCTAGACATGGCAAGACATGGCAGACCATGAGGTCGGCGGTCTCCCGAGTGGAGGGAAGTTTGGGCAAGGCAACGAAGTGAGTTGCTTTAGAGAAGCTGTCGACCACCGTCAAGATGACTGTGTTTCCGTCAGAGAGGGGCGGGGCCTTACTCTGAGCGCAGATGGTACACACCAGGACATACTCCCGGGGGTCCGTAGCCATGGAGGGCCACCAGAAGCTTCTTCTTAGAAGGGAGAGGGTCTGTCCCTCACTGGGGAGAACCTGGGAATGAATGGAGCCCAGAACAAACAGGCGGTTGGGAGGCCCACCTCCAGGGTCGATTGTGCTCTCTGAGCATCCCGCACCACCGACTCAATCTCCTAAGACAGGGCCCCCAGAACACAAATGGAGGGCAGAATGGTGTCAGAAAAGGATGGAGCCTCTCCGAAGTCAAAAGGCCATCAGGTGGGAGAAGGCGTCAAGCTTGACGTTCTTGGACGTCGCGATTGGCGATACGTGAAGAAAAATTTAATCGTCCAAAAAACAGGGCCCAACAGGCTTGACGTGAGTTCAGTCATTTGGCAGACTGAATATAGGCAAGGTTCTTGGCCTGTACAAACTATGAACGACTGTTCAGCTCCCTCCAGCCAGTGCCTCCACTCCTCCAGGGTGTGCTTAATAGTCAGTTGCTCCCTGTTGCCGACATCATATTTGTGCTCTGCCAGGGAGAGACGACATGAGAAGAAGGCACAGGGATGAAGCTTGGAGTCAGGACCACAGCGCTGGGAGAGAATGGCCTTCATTCCAACGTCGGAGGTGTTAACCTCGATGACGAATTGCCGAGAGGTATTGGGCTGGAACAGAATGGGAGCTGAAATGAAGCTGTGGTGTGGGGATGGTGTGGTTTGATCAGCCACACCTGACCTGGGTCTAGGTAATTGGGGACCCAGGATCAGAGTGGCTGCATACCTCTTGCTCGTTGGTTGGTCTAACGAGCAACAGGTAAAACCCCCACCCCCCCCCCCACACACACACACTCAGGAGAGGAGCCCTTGTCATGACACATGTCCATCTGCTCCTGGGCTAATTCCATATAGCCCGCTCTCTACAATAAACTGTGTGTCTGAAACCACATCGTCTGTGTCTCTATGCTGGATGTCCAGCTACTCCACCCAGCAGCCACTCCCAGGACCATCCAGCAGCCTAGCAGCCAGGCCACCGTTCCAAGCAGCCCCTGCAACAGCCAAGTCCGGCCACGCCTTTACCAGCCAGCATAGTAGCCGAGGCCCCATGCTCCGGAAGGAAGGAGGGGGCAGTCTGTCGTCACCCCGGAGGAAGGAAGCCGGCTTAGGCCAGGTATTCTCCCTGGCCTCAGTTTGGTGTCGGGGGCCAGGATCAGAGTGGCTGCATATCTGTTGCTTGTTGGTTGGTCTAAAGAGAAACAGGTAAAATCCCCATCCCCAGACACACACTCAGGAGAGGAGCCCTTGTCATGACACATGTCCATCTGCTCCTGGGCTAATTCCACCTCGCCCACTTTCTACAATAAGTGTCTGTGTCTCTGTGCTGGAGGTCCCTGAAAACACCACTTGGATGGCATGTGGTAGGTGAAACTGCCACAGAAGCGTTCTCTGAGCCAGCAGAAGGCTTCTTCAGCAGCGGGGATCCAAGCGAAGCGAACCCCTGGGGAGGTGAGTCTGGTGAGAAGGGCTGCAACTTGGCTGTAGTCCCAAATAAAACGGTGGTAGAAGCTGGCGAAGCCCAGGATCTGTTGCAGTTTCTTTTGGGTGGAGGGAATCGGTCATTCAGCGGTTCACGCGGAGTTTCTCCGAGTCCGTCCACGCCTGCCCAGACTCAATGATGAAGCCCAAGAGGCCCACGTGGAACTCGCACTTCTCCACTTTCCCAAAAATGTTATTTTCCAGGAGCCTTTGGAGCACCCGGCGGACATGGAGCTTGTGTTATGACAGGTCATGGGAGAAGATCAGAATGTCGTCTAAGTAGACGAAGACGAAGCAGTTCAGGAAGTCCCTGAGCACGTCATTGACGAGGGCATGGGCCTGGCAGAAAGGCATCACTAAATACTCAATGTGGTCTAGCGGGGTGTTGAATGCCATCTTCCACTCGTCCCCCTCCCGGATGTGGATCAGGTGGTAAGCGTTTAGTAAGTGACAGAGGGAGCTCAATTTTGTTAAAGTTCAGTGGATGGTGGAGTGTAATTGGCCTCATGTTTGACCCTCAGCCGTCTTATTTTTGGTTTGTAGACAGATAGAACAAAGTATTTAAATAGTGAGGAAAATTCCCCAGTATCATCATAATAAACTCTTCCATACTCCCCAGCCGTAGTACAGTTATGTGTATAAAAGTGTGTTGTGTACATAAATACACATATACATACATGCATATGTATATATGTATATATGTTTGTGTGTGTGTGCATATATATATATACTGTATATACACTGTATATATATATATATATATATACAGTGTATATACGTGTGTGTATACAGTATATATTTATATATATATATATACACACAGTATATACTGTATGGATATTATATATACTGTGTATATATATATATATATATATATATACGTATATACACACACACTGTATATACTGTATATATATATATATATATATATTTATACACACACACACACACACACACACACACACACACACACACACACACCAGCCACAACATTACAACCACCACTAATAACCTCTAATATTGTGTCGCTCCCCCTCGTGCCACCCAAACAACTTTGACCCCTTTGAGGCATGGAAGTAGGGACTAGCCACTGCATACTGGGAACACCCCCACAAGACCTGCAGTTTTGGAAATGCTCTGACCCAGTTGCCTAGCCATCACAATGTGTCCCTTGTGAAAGTCACTCAGATCCTTTTGCTTTTCCTGCTTCCAACACATCAACTTCAAGAACCGACTGATCACTTGCTGCCTGATATATCCCACCCCTTGACAGGTGCCATTGGAACGAGATTATCAATGTCATTCACTTCACCTGTCAGTGGTTTTAATGTTGTGGCTGATCTGTATATATATATATACACAGTATATTCTGTAAATATTGTTTATTGAGTATGTATATATACGTATTATATACAGTACAGACCTGCCAACCTTGGGAAAATATTTTGAGTACTACAACAGTGTAACAGGGAGTTTCCGTGGCGTTTGAGTTACTGCAGCTAAATGACTCCATCAGTTATTCATGCTGTAGTCGTCTTGTAACAAGGCCAATCACATCATATGTGAGCTACTACGGCTAACTATATATGCCTTGTGGTATATATAGTAGTATATGATCTTATGAGGATATACTGCTTGAAACGCAACATCTTGTAAAGTTACCGAACATGTTTACCAACTAGAGATGCACCGATTGCAATTTCTTGGCCGATTGCTAAGTCCGATTTCCGATCTGCTGTACGTCATTGAGAAATACATCCCGTGATCTGATCGGGCTCACATTGGACAGCATTGTTTATTATTGTTCATTATTCACTATGGAACAATAATAGAACATGAAACTGTCACTGAGTTCCAATAAAACAGAATATGGGACTGTAACCAAGTTTCCGTATAATTCAAGCTGTAACTCCCACTGACCTTTAGTAGAACACAACATGTAACTAACACGGAAATGTCCAGTCAAACTTCAAATGAGTCTCTTTCACTTAAAGTGCAAATATAGAATTATATTTTATTTATATGGTACTATGCAAATAAATTGCAATCATTACAAAAAAACCCAATAATAATAATAAATCTTCTCGCTCTCGTTCACTGGAAGTCCTCTTTCGCTCACCCTGCATAAAACCAAGTGAATCAAATCGAATGACTCGTTTTACTGAGTGATTTGTCAAGAAGCAAGTCTCAAAAAAAGTCCAAACTTTTCATCACGAGTGGTGCTCCGCTGTGACAGCGGTAGAAACGCAGTTTGTACAATGTTAGAATATTGTCAGGAAAAAATCAAATAATTATCTAATCTTCTTTGTTTATCTTGAAGTACCTCCAATCAGCCGACATTTTCTTTTGCTCTCTTTTTTTAAACATCATTAGGCAACTACATCTCATTAAGTTGGTATCGGGTTTAAGGAACACCTTCAGCATGATAAACTCTCAACACAAACACGAAGACGAGCAAGAAGAATAATAAACCAGCTTCTTTATTTGATATTAGATTATTGCACGCAGGTTTCTAGCCATAAATAACAACCGTAAACACAGTGGCTTCGACATGTGGACAATGAGATAAACGTTAGCTTGTGAGAATACAGAGCTTTCGGCCTTTCTCTCTAATGTACATACACACACAGTGTGCGGAATGATCTGTACAACAAATAGTCACACCTGGGGACGTTACAACACAGGACACACACACATACACACATAAAGGCAGTTAATGGAGGAGTAAGCTATAGAAGCCAGAAAGACAGATATTATTTTTGTCCTTTTTTCTGTGATGCACCATATAGGGAAAGTCAAGTACTCCAAACAGTCCAAAAATAAACCTGTTTCTCTGTTTTGCTCACAAAATGTCCCCCCTTTAAGCCCATCAAATTATATGCATGTAATCATCAGATGCTTGTGCGTGCGCACGCGCGCGCGCGCGCGCGCACACACACACACACACACACACACACACACACACACACACACACACACACACACACACACACACACACACACACACACACACACAAGCTGCTATAAAAATGTAAGTATATCACAAATTTTGTTTAGAAACATTCCCCCGTAGCTACCCTAAATTATAGATTATTAAATAGCAATGAATAAAAAAAACTATAACAGTGTTTTCATGTATGGTTATGTTCCCTGTATTCATACTGTACTGGCACAAGAAAACTCTGGAAACAATTTTATCCTTTGATGTCCCCATATCGAATTTGAATGCACAACCAGGCCAGTCCAGCAGGCCAGTCCAGTATGAATGAGCAGTTACTTACACTATATTTACTGGCAAAGCCCACGGTAGGACATTGTCGTCAAATGTAAGACATTTATTTGATCTCATTCTTTGGCTGACCCAAAATAAATGAAGCTTGAATATTGTTTTTTTTTTTTAGCAAATTTAAAAGACACAGGATCACAATCTATCACAAAATACTCCCTTATCCGGCACAGTAGCAAAAATCCTCATGAAAGGATGTCATGTAGCAATGCTGTGGTACAAGACAGTGCTCAACAAAGTTTTATTAGCCCTGGATGATGCGTTCTTTTTCAGTGTAGATCCAAAACGAAAATAAATGTTGATGCATCAGGGCTACTACCGTAAAGAACAAATTTAATTTGTTTATGAATTTGGTTAAGTATATGTATTCCGCGGTCCTGTTTTTGTTTTATGTTCAGTCTGCTTCAGCTTGGTGGGGTTCACTTGAGTCTTTTCTCTGACTGTCCCTTACTAGTTTGCAATTCTGTTGAGGTGACCCCCCAGAGCATTTCTTTCTAAAACACATTGTTCACGTTGATACATTCACACCGCTTACAGCACACTTGTTGGTTTTCTCGGAATTAGTTTCAAACTGCAGCATAACAACAACTAGCAAAACGCTCGCTTGCGAGAAGCCAAAACTTAGGTGTGACCTTTTGGCTTTTAAGTCTGAGCCTCGGGCAGGGGCAGGCCAGGCTCACATGGCGCCGGCGTGGAGGCCACTACAATTCCGTTCGTGCCGCGGCACAAAAGAGCTTTGGTTGTGGTGGCAGCCGCCGCCGAGGACGAGGCGTTGCTAGCAGCCAGCGAGCCATTGAGGTTGCAGTGCGGTCGTTGCCGCGACAGAGAGACCCTTCGCCACGAAGTGGTGGCAGGCACAGCCGCCGAACCGCGGAGGCACACAGACGGGAAACTCATACCCACCAGGCAGCAGCCAGGACAGGAAATGACCTCGTCTTGCTCCGTCTGGGCTTGGACTGGGCCATGGGGGTCTGAGGCCAGGATTTGGCCACTGCGGTAACCACAAGTCCGCCCCCTGCCAGCTCCCCATTGCACTTGTCGGCCAATTGCACGGGCCAGGCTGTTGTTGTTGTCCAGTCGTGGCAGGGGGGGCAGGGATGGCGGGCCGTTGGAAACCGGGAGGGACCAGCCGTTCGTTCGCAGGGCAGAGAAAGAGGTGGAGGTGAGGAGAGGCATCACTGAGGGCAGGACTCCCTCTGCCGTTTCTGGGGATTTGGTGCAGTCCATGGGTTCTGTCAGGCTCACCTCTTCCTCCTCCTCCTCCTCAAGACGCTCCAGAGACACCATGTCGAGCTCCAGAGGGAGACCAGAGTCCTCCTCCAATGCCCTGACCCCTTGGTCTTCCTCTGCTGTCCCCGTCTCTCGCCTCTCCCTCCACTCATTCTGCGCGGCCTCCGACCTTCCGCCAGTCTCCTGTGTTAAGCAGCAGTCGAACCCGCCTTGAACTTCTACTCCCTCCTCCTCGTCCTCCTCCTGGCCCCTGTCAACGTCTATTGATGCTGTTGCTGTGGTCCGACCCAACTCTGGGGTGCAGGGGAGCGACTGGCACCTCCTGGGGGGAGCTCTGGATGTCCCCGATCCTCGGAAGCTTGGGGAGGTGAGGGGGTTGTGAGGCGCTGGCAGGGTGAAGGTCAGGGAGATGACCGACTTGCTGGGTGTGTCCAAGAGCTTGCAGCGCCCGCCGTTGAGGTCCTGCCTCAGGGAGAAGGGGTTCACGCGAGCTGGGGTCCCGAGTAGGATCGGAGGGGGCAAAACGTCCGACTGGCTCCGCGACAACCGCTGCAGCTGCTGCTGCCGGACGTGATCACCCTGACGATAGGGAGAGCTATGGCACCGATAGGGGCTGGTGTCTACTGCTAAGGGCTCTGTTGAGAGAGAGAAAGAGGGAGTTTTAGTGAGGAAGATCTCCAAAACAGTGAAGTCTCTGGCCTCAGCAAAACTGGCCAAGTGCTGCATCTCTGCCTTTATGTCACAAAAACAGCTACCACTAATGTAATGTCACTCTTCTCCTTGGAACGCTAGATGCCACCCAAGGAGAAGAGTGTCCTTTGAAACAATAGAAGACACTGTTCCAAATCAATGGGAAACCTAAATGTATGACAGAAAAGACTAAGTCTATCATTCGGATGTAGGAGTCTAATAATTGGTAGTCTTTTGCTTTATGTATCATAAATATCCAAATACCCTTGGAACCTTGTGGTTGCCATGCCATCCCGGAAGGGGGAGTCAGGGCTATTTCCTGGCCTACACATTAAAAGAAGAAAGCAAAATCCCTCAATGCCGACCAAGCCATTGTATTCCTATGCCAGCCGCACAGCGCTCAGACCAGGGTGTCCTAGTGCTTCACTTTGAAATTTAAACACATTTGAACTTTGACCCCCGTTAAGTGTAGGACTCTACACCTGTCACGGAGGAGCTACTGGGCGTTGTCCAAATGTCCGAAGCCCTTCGAGACTGAATGCCTTTGCAAATAAACAGAACTTGAGTTGAGGATCTTTCTTTAAGTCCCGCTTTTTGTGAATTTCAGCTATAGAATGCATATGTGGTAGTTCTTGCCAATATGGCCAAAATTGTTATAGCCATTAAATATTACATAACGATATTTATCACAACATATATCAAATTCACAATTTCTGTTTAACGCTAATTTATTTTTAAATGAAGAAGACAGTTGTATGCCATTGTACATTTTTCAAAACTATTTACTTATGGAGTTAACTTGTTCAAAAATGTTATATGTCATCCACTGCCTATTTTAGGGACACATTTCAAAATTTGACACATTTTTTTCAGAAAGTACAGAATCAGAGTTTCAAAACAAGGTATTAATTGTGGGAATCAAGCACATATTTTGGAAGCTATGACATATTAAAGATTAAGGTTTTGGAAACAGAAGTTTTGTGAAATCAGTATGTAACGTTTTAGAAAGGATTTACAGACTTTTTCAGCACAAAATACACATTTAGAAACACAATTAGTGCTTGAAATGGTTACATCTGGATAGTGCTGTATTCCTTCAATGCGATAATGTTGAATGTGTTTTTCTGAAATAATATTTGAATCATTAATTTATAAAAAATATTGGAAAATGCATAATTCAAGTTAATCCTTTAATTATAAGTGTACCTATTTTTTTTTAATTCTAAATGATTGCTCACTGAACTAGCAAGACCCCTCTATTTATTCTGTAAAATCAAAATATTCCCATTTCCTGCATTTTAGTTTTAAAAAAGTGTCCCGTTTCAGATTGCGCACATGATAACCTATCCCAGAACGCAAATGTCTGGAGGATCCCTTTTGCCTTTTGCATTCTGGGTATTCTTGTTCTCTGGGGGCACCCCTCTCCGCCGCCTCCCATTGCCAGCTGCCAGTTCCGCAATATGATTGAGAGCTTCTGCCACCCTCTTCTCATAATCCATAGAAACATTATTATATGTTTTCACAGAGAAGTGAAATTTCTTGCTTCTGGTGTTTATTAGTTCTTATTTGTTTAAACCTTCTTTAGGGAAGTGACTTCAGCTCTTCTTCGTGTCCTCTGAGGCGGCATCAGACCAACATTTTTTTAGTATGCGAAGAAGACCTGGTAGTCATTCAAAAGTAGATACAATGACTTTGTTTTATCAAAATGGTTTTGACATTCTGCCTTAACATCACATGGAATATCAAAGGACGATCTTGATCTGCATGTTTACATTAAAGGGAACCATAAGATCGCTGTTTGTTTAACAATTTGAGTTCAACATCAGTTCAACAATGTGGTGAGTAACTCAACTAATGCTGATAGAGCATGAAGCCGCAACCTTTTAATATTTATGTGATGGTTAGAAATCAAACTGAATTTTGAAATTCAGGTGAGAGAGAGAAAACATATTGAGGAACATAAATCTGCTATAATCTCAATTTTGACCGAGAAAGGAATTGGTGTTTTTCACGTGCAGCCAACCTCCACCGCACTGGGAAATACACCGAGTTAGGATGTGGTGGGTCCAGAGTTTCCATTAACTGGTAATTACCATTTTTTTACTGGGAAAATCTGTTGAAGTCGGACAAATTTAAATCTCTCCGGTCATAATGTGAAAACAATTCCCTCTAAGCACAATTTGAATTAGTGCTGCGTTATAAAACGAAAACGATAATTATCACCATATTTTTTTCCTCGATGTTAAAATAAAATAGACTCGATCATTTCGATAAAAAAATCCGCATACGTGTTCATTTTCGCATTGGCAAGTTGCAACGCAAATCCAATCAATTTGGACGATCTACGTAAAGCTGACCTTCACCTCTAACCAATCACATTTGTCGATATAGAAATAAGGCCCACACCCTCCCCCCTGGACAGGTTGCGCTTGTAAACACACACACGCACACACACACACACACACACACACACACACACCCACACACACACACACACACACACACAGACACACACACACACACACACACACACACACACACACACACACACACACACACACACACACACACACACAGACTGAGCAGCGACAGCCCGCAGTATCCAGAATTCGGAGGTGAAGCAGAAAAATGATGTATCGTTGACAACAGGGACACATATATCCATAGTTTGGCAGGTTTTTTATATGAAAGTTCCAACGCAAAGCAGACGGTAAAAATCCATTGTGTAAAATATGTTGACAAGACGTGCAACACCACAAAGCTTTATTATATATTTAGACCTGCATGCCACATTTATGTGGTTTATGGTTTTGATAAAAATCATATTTAAGTGAAATGTTAATTAAAGCAGCTGCACTTATTACTTATTGATTACGAAAGTAAATTATTCGATTTCAAGGAGCAATATGCGTAATATTTATGTATTTATTTTTAAAATGGTTAACTGTTAACTGCAGTACTTTTTTTATTTTGAATATTCAATAAACAATATTAGAACCCTACATGCGGTCGTGATTTCATTCTTTATATAGTGTGCCTATTGTTTTTAAGCTCAACAAATACTTTTAATTTAATTTAATACAATCATTACTTTTTTCAATTTTTCTAACTGAAACTCTGGGTGGGTCACATATGATTAACATTGCACATCACTCATAATGTAAGAAGAAGTGAACAAGAACTGACAAGTGCAGCTGCTTTAATTAACATTTCACTGAAATATAATTCAGATACAATCAAAAAAATATATATATATGACAAGGAGTCCTAAATCAAAATCTTCGTCGACATGTTTTACAATGGATATTTGCCGTCTGCTTTGAGTCAGAACTTAAATATCTTAATAACACCCCAAACTATTGATGGATGTGGCCCTATTGTCAATAATATGTCATCTTTCTGATTTTCCTTCGAGTCGCTCGCTTTGGACAGTGCCGCTCTGTCACTGCTGCGTTGTGTTCACAAGTGCAACCGATCTAGGAGTTAGAGGGTGGGCTTTCTTCCTATATCGACCAACATGATTGGCTAGGTGTGAAAGGTCAGCTTGAGATAGTTTAAATTGATTGGCATTTCGTTGCCACGTGCCGCTTGTATAAATAAATAAATTCGTGAAAGACAGGAATTATCAAGCTTATTTTATTTCGACAACTAGGAAAAAGTTATCATGACAAGCACAGCCAGTGGTCGGATGCATGTGTGGTTTCCGATCGGATGCTGGTGAGGTTTTTAGCGGATGTACCACTGAAACAGAAAGGTCCCCCGAAGGGTTTGGATATTCTAGACACAATATTTTAAAGTGCGTTTACCTAGCGCGATGGGCTTGTCCTCTTCTGTTTCTTGGTCCATCCCCTCCAGCGTGAACACGGTGTCGGAGAAAGAGGGACGCCTCTCCGCACTCATCTGAGGAAGTACAAGAGAGCAAAATAAGGTGACAGCCCTGTGCAAAGGTTTAAGTATTAGATTATGTGAAACCATCTGTTAAACTATATGGGCAATTAAAACGTTATTAGCTGCAGCTTTTTTTTTCCTGAGCACAGTTTACTTACATTGCAGCAGGTGACAGCCAGGCTGAGAAAGGCCGGTGGACAGTCGCCAACCATGTTCTCAAAGGCCTCGACATCCAGCCCAAAATCCTATACAAACACACACACACAAATATAAGAACTTGACTTGAGGAGGGTGAGAAGTGGGGTTTTAATCAGATCAATGATAAAATATTCACATTCTTGCATTGCCGCAATAGCTCAAGGGAGGTTAGTGACATTATCTGGCTCGATGCTCGCAAGTGCCTAATGATGGGTTTGGGGGCTAACGCTGAGCAAGGATGTCTTTTATCACTGTGCATCAACAGTGTGGTTAAGATTAGTGAAATTGTCTATTTGACCTAAAGTATGAGAAAGATTTTGTGTTGAGCAGAGAAAAGCGAGAAGTCCCACCAGGAGAAAAAAGGGAGTTTAAACAACTGATTCTGCCTTGAAATCGCTTTAAAAATGTACATTTGTTTATTGAATTGAGGCCAGATGCATGGTAGTCTTTTTTAGGGCCGTACATGACTCAGAATTTTTTCAGTCTAATTGGATTTGGCTGTTCAATGCGAATATTCGATTATTGAGCGGGGGGGCACGGAGGAAGAGGGCATGAGCGAGGGTTTAGTACTGACCGACCCGGTATTAAATGGGTCCCGGGGCTAAATTATTAAAGACTGTAGTAGCCATAACTTCCAACGTTACCGGTACTGTTAACGGTATTGGAGAAATTAAGAAAATTGACTTTCTATTCCTTTAGGCTATATAACCCATGTCTAACTTGCAATACGATTAAGATCTTCGTCTAAGAAGCATTTTCACTATTATCAGAACAGACATCTTTCCTCTCTCTGTCTCTCTCCCACTCTATCATCGGAAAGGAGATATGGGATGGGGGCAGCTCCCTCTGCCTGGCTTGCACACACACAAGGAGATGAGGGCGCAGATTGCACCCCCATCGCCCCCCCTCCATGCATAATGCACAGAAAAAGCAGTTTTAATTCTGCTCTTAATTTGTTTCAGTTAGTTTAAGAACGGGATTGATAAGCATTTTCTGTAAGAGTAGTGGTACCGTTAAAATGTTAACGATACCCATCCCTATTTGCGCTCTGTTCCTCTGTGTCCCGTTCCTCCAAATAAAACAACTAAAAATACACTGTTTTTAGTTATTTTATCTGGAGGAACAGGGCATGGCGATAGGTGCACACGGAGAGCTATGTGTGAACGCATAAATATAATACATTAAAATACATTTATGATTCCCCTTATTTATAATTCCTCATTGAAATGTTATCCCTGTGCATCTTGTAAGCTTCTATCTGTTTTATCCTGTTATTGTAATGCATGCCGACTGAAAAAACAAAACAAAAAAAACGACTGCTAGACTTGAAGAATCTCAGTCGACTGACAGGTTTCCAGACCTGCCAACCTTGGAAAAATGACTCAATCAGATATTCACACTGTTGTCGTCTTGCAACAAAGCTAATCACATCGTATGCAAGTTACTACGGCTAACTATATACAGTATACAAATTCATCTCATAATATATTATATATAATGATTATAGATATATATATAATTATACCCCTTGAAATGCATCATCTCGTAATTTTACCGAACATGTTTACCAACTACAGATGCACCAAGCAATTTCCTTGGCTGATTCCTATTTCAGATATTTTAAAAGTCTGACCTGCAGATTCCAATTTCCGATCTGCTGTACGTCGATGACAAATACATCCCGTGCTCTGATCACGCTCACGTGACTGGACAGCTACAAATACACTACTACTACTGCAATTTTCAATTACCTCAATAGTGAGAGTGTTGATTTTGACAGTTTATTATTGTTCATTTTTCACTATGGAACAATAATAGAACATGAAACTGTAATCGAGTTCCAATAAAAAAGTATATGGTACTGTCACCAAGTTTCAGTATAATTCAACCTGCAACTCCCACTGAGCTTAAGTAGGACACAACATATATCTAACATGGAAATGTGAAGTTCAAACTTCAAATGAAAGTCTTTTTCACTTTTAAGATGCAAATATACATTGCAATATGGTAATTGCCATTCCCAAATAAATTGCAATCATTAAAAAAATAAATTAAATAAATGGCCGACTCGTCTCACGTTCACTGGAAGTCTTCCTTCCCTCACAGTGAAATAAACTAACTGAATCAAATCGAATGACTCCGCTGTGACAGTGATAGATACACAGTCTGTACAATGTTAGAATATCTTCAGGCGCTAAATAAATAAATTAATGATGTAATCTTCTTTGTTTACTTGAAGCACCTGCAATCAACCAACATTTTCTTTCTTGCACTCTCTTTTTTGAGCATCAACTAGGCAACTACTATTGGCATGTAAATTTGACCAGCACAGAATCTGTAAATATATCTGACACTGATCGTCCGATCACAAGCCATGGCCGATTTAGCTGAAAACTGGCCGATGCATCTCACGTTCTTTTTTTTTTTTTTTTTTTTTTTTGCGTAGTTTCAGTTGGCATTTTGTACCTGTGTATTTTGACCAAGAATTGCAGGGCTGGGTTTTTGACTGATGATTCAGCCCTAGCCTTTTTGTTTGTTGATATACTTTTTATATGTAGTATTTCTAGGGTATTTCAAGGTCAGACCACTCAGTGAAAGAAATGAGCAAAAATAGCCCTTTATTTAACAAAGAAACCAGGGAGGCGCTTTGGACTGATTAAAATGAAAGGCCGTTTTACTGATGTTTTGATAAGATTAGTTGACTTTTCTAGTAAATCGGGCGTAAAAACATTTTGTGGGCAAAATAAATAATCAGTTTATTTAATACACATGAAACTCTTAAAAATTGTAATTCTATGCTTCAGTAGCTGCACATACAGTATGGATTTTTCATTTTAACATTTCACTGTTGATGGGGCCGGGAGGTAAGTGGGCAGCACACTGACCCGCAAATGGTGATAGTAACTCCTTACCTCAGTTCTGGGTAAAAAGTCCGGATCCGCTTCGATCCTGGCAATAATTTCGCACAAGATGATTCCATATGCAAATACATCCACCTGAGGGGGGGGCAAAAATATTATAGCATTGGGTGTTGGGAGTAGCAACAGTATAACCGCTGACCAGATCGAATTATTGTGAAATTTTGGCATATGAATAATAACAGACAAGCAAAATGGTCACAAGATTTATACATAAGGTCATACATATATGCAGTGATATGCCATGATACCCTGTCATTACGCACAATAAGCTCCAAAAGCTCTAAAAATACTAGAAATACTAAAATGTGCGAGTTCCTGGTCTAATTAGCCAGAAGCCTCAGGGGGAGTTTGTTTGTTTATATTTTTCTGTTCACAATTGAAATATTAATATGATCAATCTGTCATTGCCATTGTGCAGGACACCCCGACCTGCAAAAAGTCACCTTTTCATTATAGAACTCTCCACGGAGAACTTCCGGGGCCATCCAGTAAGGGGAGCCCACGATGGCCAGAGGCTGCTTCTCCACTCCATCACTAAGGTACAGAGGGGACTCAATGAAGAGTTTCAGAATTTAATTCTCATTATACACCATCCCCTCTCCAGCAAGAACTACAGTGAGCGAATGCTCAATATTCGTTGTGAAAAGGTTAATAAGAGGAATTAAAGATTTGTCGAGTCTTCTGGGAAACATTGGGCCATGCTTCGTGCATATCTGAAGTGGTTGAAATAGTCTATGCAGTGCTCTAGATATTCACAGATATTTGTCTTCTGATTTTGCCTCAAGCCTACAAAACTCAGCCAACACAATCAATGGACGCTGCAATCTGTTCTGCGCCCTTGCTTGGTCTTCCACTCCTTTTCTCCATCATTATACACCATTCCATCTCCAGCCACCAACAAAATATTTGTTTGAAAATGGCTCAATTGTCCGAGGGGAATTTGTCAAAACCGAGCATTGAAGACAGTGCATGTGCCCACAATCTCCACAATTATCATGGTAGCTATGATTCAAGAGGTGTATGTGACAAATAAACTTCAATCATAGCAGTGTAATCAGACTTGTAGCTAGCTTGTATCATTACTTATGGGTCCGTTCCTTTTATATATGCCAGTGCTCCATATACTGTTGCTGCTACAGATGCATAATAAATGTTAAAGGATCAGTTGGCTATTTTACAACCCAGAGCAGTTTCTCACTGTCCATTTGAAAAATGTGAAATTCGTGTTACAGTCATACGTGTCTTAGTGTATTTTTGGAACATGTGTTGGATAACAGTCATATCAGCTTTTCTTTAAAACGATTTTTTGGAATTTCCGCAGTACATCCGATGGGTAAGGTGGCCAAAGGTTGCCTTCACTACCGGGGAGAAAAAACAAAGCAGTGAAACTTCCTGTTTCTAGCTAGAGAGAGCGAGAGAATCGCATTTCTCATTTTACCGGCACCCCCATCCACACTACCCACCTGTAGTCCGGAATCTTCTCAGCCAGGCCGAAGTCTCCCACTACGGCAGTGAAGACACCCCCTTCGCAGCGCACCAGGCAGTTCTATGTGAGGGTTAAGGAAGGATGGTGTGCGTGTGAGGGGTTAGTAGGGGTGCAACAGATCACAAAGCTCACAGCTCGGATCGTATCACGGTTTTGGAGACAAATGTAACTTTGCTTTCCATTTATTCTGTAAAACACTTAAATCAAGGAATTTTTTCCCATGGTCTTAAATGAAAATAACATATGAGATGTCCAACGTTTAAATAAAGTCTTAAAATATATAAGATACTACAATACTCAATTGTTAAATTAAAATGAGGCATGCATGATAGGTTCTTCCTTTTAAGTGAATGAAAAAATGTCAGATCCGCCCTCAGTAACTGACTTTATTCCCAATAAGTAACCAGTAATGTAGCAGCAACATGGCGCTTTAGAGAAAAAACAGCGCCCATCTGTCTTGTCTATTTTCTTTCACTACAACTCTGCATCAAGATTTATGGAATTATTACATAAAAAAGTCACAGCAGCAGTAAAACTGAGTTTCACTATGATGGTTGAATTTTGAAATTGATCCTTGGTTCACATGGGAGCTGAACCACGGGGAGCGATCCGTACGGATCACGGATTAACTATGTTCTGTTATACCACTAGGGGTTAGACTTCAGTAGCGGTACTTTGAATAGAGAAAGAACTTGAGGAAAAAGAACCACTGGCTCTGAACACTGCTTTCAGTAAACTTTATAGGAGGTGTACTCCCAATAGTGGCGGAGGAATGAATTGGAACTTTTTCTAACTAACCTAAATTTCCATAATCTACATTGTGACATTTATCTCAGGAAATGTGAGGTGAAGGTGATTCTGCCCTCTGGTATTTAACGTTTATTAAAGATTTTTTGCCACAATATATTCATTGCAGTGCTCTTTTGAAGTATCTCTGTAGAATGTGTGCGCGTGTGTGTGTGTGTGTGTGTGTGTGTGTGTGTGTTTATGTGTGTGCGCGTGTGTGAACTTGGGTGGGTTTGATGATGGCTAGGTTGTACCTTGGAGGTGAGGTCTCTGTGAAATATCCCCTTGCTGTGCAGGTACTGCAGACCCCTCGCGATGTCCAGAGACAGGCCCATCCTAACTCCCCAGGACAGGTACAGATCACTGTCCAACAGCTGCTCCAGGTTGCCACCATTTATATACTGTCAAAGAGAAAAAGAAAGAATGAATTGTGTAAATTGTCTGTGTAAAATAATGCTTTCATTGCCCACTGTAGATATATAATATAGCATCACTACGTCCAGACTTTATTGTGGATTGTTTATGGTGTCGTGGTAAGAAGGCATGTTTTTCCAATGTAGCTGTTGTAGCAAGAACAACCCTGTTTTGATTCCTGAATTCATAATGTGAGATGTTCACATTTGGAGCAGCAGCACTGTTTTTCCTCTGTAAAAATAATAAAGGTGTAAAATAAGACACTCACCAGCAGAAACGTGGACTTTTCATCCCAAGATAACCAAACAAAAGCAAGATGTGTAGATAAAAAATTACTATTTTTATTAATTTAAATATACCCCTTTCCCACCACCGTAAACCTAGTTCTGGTTCTGGACTGATGCTGGTTTAGCAGTTGGTTCAACTTGCGAACCTCCTTAGAACCGGTTTGCTTTTCCACAGGAAAAACGGGCCTGAGAGCCACTTTATTATGTCACTGCACATACGCTGTTACACGCGTTGATGCACGCGCATATGTATGCGCTTATACATGCACCTTATGCGTTTTATTATTATTATTATTATTATTATTATTATTATATGGATTAAATAAATAAAAAATGTATTTTTTATTTTTTTAAAGCAATGACCATAGGGATCCAGCCCTTGCTCAGCATTATTTTATTTTTAATCGCAGTGTTTTTCAGGGTAAAAGGATCTTAAACACGACAATGGCAAAACACACAGACAGGCAGATATTAGTGAAAAACTGTCGTAATTTCATTATTTTCAGGAGCGCGTCGCTCTGTGACACCATCATCCGAAGTTATATAAGTCCAAGCTTTGTCTTTTGGAACCCATTTACCTCCAGCCACTTGCGAGTACGACACAGAGGGTGAATAAGAGTCGTTTACCTTTGTGTAGACCTTGGTGAACGGAGCGTAGCTCTCTGTTCACTGGTTTAGGCCTAGGTCCACAGTGTGCAACTTTTGTATCTTGTGCTGCGTTTTCACAGAATCCAGAAAATTGTAATACGTACATACATTGACTAAACTAGACCCCATGTATTTCTGCCTGCAGCTATATATTTATTATTAATATTATTATTATTATTATTATTATTATATCATTGTTAATAAATTATTATTATTATTATTGCTTATGTTTGGCCATCTTAATATGATCTTTTATGTTGGCATTTCCACCGCTACCAACCTTTTTTTATTGGGCGAGGTAATGAGATGGACAGAACATGGTAAACGTCTATGTAAGTGCTGAAAACAAGTATAATATTATTATTATTTTAATTGTTGGAAATTTGGTTGGGAATGTTGAAAACGGGGGGGGGGGGGGGCATCAGACTAAGGCTGATAGCCTTATGCCATTTATTACTAGTGTCAGAAATTATGTTTTAATAGTTAGTAATTAGAAATAATTGTAACAGTTAAGTAGTCATGAATTGTATGTTTCTGATAGAATGGTTTTGAAAGATGACTGATGTATGAATCATGTGAAGCGCAAGACAGAATCCCAGACGCCCTACCCCCGGAACAGATGGTGGTGGCCCTCGCCACAATGCAGGAAAAACAAGCCCTGCAGTTCCAGGAGATGGCGAGGGTCCACAAGCAGGACCAGGGACTGCCCCCGCCCCCCGTCCCACCCCTACAGAAGATGATGGGGGAGGATGATACCGAGGGGTTCATCGCTAACTTTGATCAAATGGCCACTGGACCAGAGAGGGGCCCAGGGAGGGACTGTCAGGGACCGCCGAGGGGCCCGCGCCTACACACGGGGGACGCAGGAATCGTCGAGGGACCGGCTGGTACCAGCATCGCAGACCTGGCAGCCATCACCATCCTCCCTTCCGGGGCCCACCTCCCATCCCTTCACCCGCCAGAGGAGGGACAACCATCAAAGGGAGACCACCTCCTACCCCGCTCCACTCCCCCGAACAATCACGGGACGATACGCTTTTGCGGGGCCTTTGAGTGGGTAGATAAAATCGATGGCGTGTTAGTGCGTCCAGATGCTGCTCTCACTCACCCGTCTTTTACGGTCATTAGGAATAGATTCTATCGAGTGAACCCTGACGCTCAGTCAGGAGAAGAGGTTACCCAATTGTTAGCCCCTAAAAGCCGTCGGGATTAAGTCTTCCAGGCGTCTCATTATAACCCGATAACCAGTCACCTAGGACACGAGAAAACACTCGAGTGGATAATGGCCCGTTTCTACTGGCCGGGCATCTGGGCGGACGTTCGGCGGCGCTGTGCTGCCTGTCCCGAGTGTCAGCTGGTGAATCCACCGGCTATTCCAAGAGCGCCGTTGAGGCCCCTCCCCTTAGTCGAGACTCCTTTCGAGAGAATGGATTTCATCGGGCCATTAGACCGCAGTGCTCAGGCCTATCGAGTCGTGTTAATCCTAGTGGACTACGCGAGCCGATACCCAGAAGCAGTGTCGTTGCGCAGTAATACGGCCAAAAATGTGGCACAGGTGCTGTTTCAGGTCGTCTCCCGTTTTGGGATTCCGAAGGAAATCCTGACCAACCAGGGCACTTAGTTTATGTCAAGCACACTGCGCAAACTCTATGGGTTACTGGGCGTCCGCTCAATTAGGACTAGCGTTTACCACCCGCAGACAGACAGACAGATGGCCTGGTCGAGCGCTTTAACAAAATGTTGAAAAACATGATATGGAAGTTCGTCCATGATGACAGCCAAAATTGGCACACATGGCTGAACCCCCTGTTGTTCGCGGTGCGGGTGGTTCGCTAGTCCTCCATGGGGTTCTCCACCTTTGAGCTACTGTTCGGCAGGAGACCTTGTGGGGTGCTCGACCAGATTAAGGAAAACTGGCAGGAAGGTCCCAGCACCAGTAAAAATTAGGTCCAGTACATCCTGGACCTGAGAGCAAAGGTATACGCGTTAGAGCAGGAATCACGGGAGAACTTGTTCCAGGCCCATGAACATCAACGCCGTCTGTATGAAAGGGGGGCTCGGTTAAGACAACTCACACCGGGAGACAAGGTGTTAGTACTGCTCCCTAGGTCCAGCTCGAAATTACTGACGAAGTGGCAAGGGCCCTTTGTGGTCACACGACACGTGGGGGAGGTCGATTATAAACGGAATATAGTGCAAGCGGAATTAGAAGCCATCCTGGACATGGAGGTAATAGAGGAATCTACGAGTGAATGGCCCAGCCCCATCGTTCTAGTGGGTAAGCCCGGTGGGTAAATGCAGTTCTGCGTAGATTGCCAGAAGGTGAATGCGGTGTCAAAGTTCGATGCTTACTCGATGCCCTGCGTTGATAAGCTACTCGACCGGTTAGGTACGGCTTGTTTATGTGTTTACGACGCAGGATTTAACAAAGGGCTACTGGCAGATTCCCATGTCCAAGCAGTCCAAGGAAAATCAGCCTCCTCCACTCAGCCCTTACCAGTTCCGAGTGCTTCCATTCGGGTTGTTTGGTGCCCCCGTGACCTTTCAGAGACTCATGGGGGCGTGCGGGGCTCACCGCCAAACCAAAGAAGTGCGCGGTTGGGCGGAGGGAGGTACGGTATCTGGGGTACCACTTGGGGGAGGGCCTGCTCCGACTGCAGGTTGATAAAACCGCCAGGGTTGTGAACAAGCCTAGACCTAAGACTAAGAAGGAGGTAAAGCAGTTCTTGGGACTGGCCGGATACTATAGGAGGTTTGTGCCGGAATTTGCGGCACTGTCCAGCCCCTTGACCGACTTAACTCAAAAAGGTGCTCTCTGGTCCAGTAGTCAAGGTACAAGTCTCCGCTGATTCGTCCGATCCCAAAACAGGAAGGAATAAATGTTTGGTTGACCCCGCAGTGAGACTCGGCGTGCCTGCGAGTCCGATGGCACAGGGCGAGTTCAGGCCGACGGGCAAGCTGCCGGACAGACAGCGGGAGATCAGAAAGCGGTGATCTGCATTGTCTATTTACATATTGGCCTGCGAGCCCCTGAGGTTTTCCTTTTGGCACACGAGCCACCGTTTGATTATAGATGAATTTTATTCTACATTCTGCCACAACCTCAGTAGAACACAGGAGCCACTGTACCCTGAAGTGAAATCGCCACAACTCGTAGCAGGCAGAAGGTCAGAACCTCATCGGCTCGGTGGACCATCCTGGTTTGCCTGGGAAGCAACTAGGGCTGAACGATTAATCGAATTGAAACCGCAAATCGCAATTTAACAGAATGCAGTTTTCAAATCAAATAAAAAAATATATATAAATAAATTACACAATCTAACTAATAGGGCTGTCCCTCGGTCTTCCTATAGGCGAGATAGGATATATTAATTTAATGAGCCTAAAGCTGTCATACACAGAGTGCACAGAGCGGCACTCCCTGTATGTGGACGTATGCCTGCAACATTTTTAGAAAAAATAATACATTTCTGCTGAAACACTGCATATTTTTTGAATGTTAATTTTCAGGTTCAAATTACAAGGCTTGAAGTTAAATCAATCAATCAATATTCTACTGTGATTGAAGGATTTTCTTTTTACAATTCAATATTTAAATAAAGATATGTGATTCATATCAATTCATCTCATTCCATAACACATAGGCCTGGCCTACAGGAAAGAGCAGTTTACTGTATATGTTGACTGTATCCAATGTTGTGTCGGTCATACTATAGAACGATTTATTGCTTGTGTTTAGTGAACAATATAGAATAGAATTTTATTTTTAATTTTTTTTAATTGCATTTTTCAAAATCATTCAGCCCTAGAAGCAACCGACAGCTGGACTCTCACCACCAGCAGACAAGCCGCCAGTTCAATAAGCAGCCGCAATGGACACAAAACTGTTCACAAACTTTGGGGAAGACAGTTGAAACATTCCACCTCTGACTCTGCAACAAATAAGGCAAAGGCTTCCAATCTGCTTCATGCTATGAGTTTGACATCAAATTAAATTAATTTCCCCTTTAGAGAAGTTAGCCTGCGTCTCACCGTTATTGTTTTGATGAGTCACGTAAATTTTTACCTCACCATTGACCCTGAGCTAAAGTTGTGTCACCTCTTTAAAATATTGTATTAATTTGCTTATTTTCTTTATCATATATTTTACTATTTTTTCATTTATTCAGTTATTTAGCATGATAAAATGAATCCCATTTATCAGAAAGAAGTTTGTTATGATAATTGAATAGTTTACTAAACCATATAACGCTATGATACCCAGTGTAAGGGGAGTGCAATTTTTAATTTCTAAAGTAGTTACGCTACACTATAGTTTGTATACGGCTTCCATTAGTGCTCCATTATTACTAAACTGGTCTCCTTTAATATAACGATTGACTTTATAAAGATTTGGCTGCATTGCACTGTCCATGTGGAGATCACTTTGTGAGTCTGTTGGAATCTTTAATCATTATATTCTTATTATTTATTTATGGACATTTATTCAGCAGAGGACTCTCAATATATCAATTTTGTAAATGACTCTCCTGACTGGGCACGGTGTCATTTAGACCGCCTGCTTTGGAACATGCAACTAATCACTTGACGGACGTAGAAACAGTACAATTTGTTTTGTGGGATTTTGCTCAATTCCAGACGGCTTCAAATATTTTTCCTCTCATTCCAAATGTTGTTTCTGATGTGAATCTAGGACCTAACGCCTTCTAGGGTAGGATTTCAATTGAGGCTCACCTGCAAAGACCTATGAGACATTCACACATTCAATTCACCACCGATACAACTGCAAATTTTCCAGTTGACGAATAGATACCAGCAAAATTTGATTCTCGATATCTATATATATATCTATATATATATATATATATACACTAGAAAATTCCAGGATGTGATGCACACAGATAAACACATCAACACACTTGAATGAATCACGTGTTGACAGCTCACAGTGAGTAAAAGCTCATCAATCATACATCGCTGTTGGCAGACTATCCTGATCCCTCCTGTCAGCTGTCTGACTAGTCAGATGCTGTTCCCATGGTTACCGCCGTCTCCCAGATGGAAAAAAGGGGGTTGGTGTGTAATTCCATCCAGAACGAGAGAAAGATAAGGGAAAAATACAGAAAGTACAAGAAAATACAATAGGGTGCCATTAACAAGGCGCAAACTGCCCACCCCCCACTCACAAGATAAAAGATGGAATGAGACAGAAAATAAAGGAATCACAACGTCATTTTATGATAGAGTTGGAATTAGTGGTGGGTGATACGGCCAAAATCTCTAGTAAAGATTTATGAAATATAATGTAACTGTATTTATTATATTGGAGTATTTTTTCTGTAAATTCAGTTTTGGCCAAACCACACCAATGCAACACAGTTCCATTTCGGAAACGTGGTTCTGTTCTGGAAGGGCTTAGAACGTGAAATTGTTTATCTTGAATAGTTGCCATGGGCAACATCTCTATAGAAAATATACAAAAAAACCCCACAAAATATTACATATTCATATCTATATACAACTTTCTTTAAATACAAAAGTTAATTTCCATTAAAATATGTACGTTATGATGATGTCATTGTTAATGCCAACTCTACACATCTATTTACACAAGAATGGCATAATTTACCAACTTTATATTTTTTGTTTTTGTTTACATTTTTAGGAACTACATTTTAATAAACCCGATTTTATTAAGCCTTTAAAAAGCGCATACGTCCTAGGATCCAGTCCAGGATCCAGTCCGTGCATCCACTCAAACCACACTCCCACATCACTTCCGGTTTTATTTCTTAAACATTTCTCCCAATAAAAACTAATTCAAATATATTTAAATATGCACAAGTGATGCTAGATTTATTTGGTGATGGAGAGATACTGTATATTTATCTTTTTGCGTTTTTGCATTTAAAAATGGAAATACAGACTTGCGGATTGCGGAGATACATTTGTCTTTTTGTGGGTTTTTTGTCATTCACAAAGAATGCCTTCCATGCCTCTCTGGTCTGTTTTAATGGCAGATATTGTGTTTTTATAGCCGCTTGGGTTTGGTGAAAAGATGTAAGTATGTTAATAGGTCAAACATTTCCACTTATATTAAAGTAACCAATAGACTGCTGGAAAGGCTGTTATGGTGGTGAATATTGCAGTGATTCAGAGGATATTTTAATAATAATAATAAAAAGGGGCCCTTTGTAGACAGAAAGACAGACAGACGTGGCTTTTACCTCAGTCAAAGCATGTAGTTGACCTTCATGGACACACACCCCAAGGAACCTGTGCAAGTGATAAGAGAAGATGAAATGTTATAATTTTATTCTGGAGCAGCGAGAAAAGAAGAGAGATAACAAAGCGATAAAAGACACAATGGTGAAAAAGCAGATATTTAATATCTGTGTGATCTTGTTTTTTTCTTGGTTCTATTACATTTGGTTATTTGTATTTCTATACTACTGTATATACTATATCTATGATGTAATATCTTTATTATCTATAATATTATATTACTATTATAATTTATTATTTTTTCTGACCAGCAAAACTTGAGATTTTGATCCAGTTTGAACTTTGCAAACTCAATGGTGATTTGTGAATGATTTATGCATTTTTGTGATTTTTTAATTTTAAAGATTATAATTATTGTATTGAAAATATGAATTTGTATGGATATGATTTGGTTTGTCACATCAAAGACACGATAATAATGTTAAATGGAACATGGTGCTGTGATATGATGAGTAGAATTAGGAAAAAAGTCTGATTAGAGAAGTTACAGAGCGGACACGGACGCAACACAGTGGGCAGAGGAGAAGAGACGCAGTAGTGTTGAAAAGTTTGTCTCTTTTCAGTGAGCCGGATTTTGTTTATATTTATTCAACTACAAAACATTAACATTATTTATGATGATTTGATGTGACTGGACTGCGACTTTTCTTTACAAATCAAGACTCGATATTCTAACAATAGCATAGCTGTCAGTGCTGGAAAAAAATACATGTTTAAAATGGAAATCAAATTGTGACCTTAAAATCGAAAGACAAATCAAATTGTGGATTTGGACAATCGTGAAAAACCTACTCTCTATTGTCTCTATTATGTTTAAGATATTACCTCTGAAATGGTAGGGCTGTTTTACTGCCTTTTATCATTTTCAGTTTGATATTAAGTCCTGCATTCCTCTACTTGGTCGTTACACACAGTTGTCTGGTATTCTTGACGTCTCATTCTGATTAATTTCATCCCGTTTTTTCAAAATGTTTCCGCTTCTGTGTGCATCATAATAGGAAACCACAACAAATAAAGCATAGGAATAAAAAAATATGGCTATATTTCCACTGGAAAGCATCCCTCTAAATGACACAAGAGGTTGAAAACAACATTGTTTTATTCTGGTTCTTTGAGACCAATGCAAACTCTCTGGGTGGTTCTCACGGTGGAAATAATTAATTGCGAAGGAGGGTTTTAACGGTACTGAAGGCACATTGGCTTCATGACTGAAGGGCACATCAAGGCCCTCTGCGGCTAATAAGATAATTTGCCTTCCAGGCGATGTCCGTGCCATAACACAACATGCCTGAGTATATTCGGGTGGCAGAGTCTGTTCATCAGCTGTACTTCTCGCAGCATATTGGCCTTGTTGCTGGCCAGCGTGTTCATTTTCAGCGCCATCACCTGCCCCGTGATCCTGTGCTGCACCTGGATGAGACGCAGACAGAATACGTCAAAATATTAGAACTTGAGAGAGTAATGAGAATGCAACACATCACATCACAACTTTGCAAAAGATTTTAACATCCTGATTTAAAAAAACAAAATAACATATATATTGTGTATCGAAAAGGTCAATGTCTATGCCAGGAAAACCAAGATGGAGATGTTCTATGCACTCTTCAGTACAAACAAAGGGAAACCATTGAGGAGCAAATACACAAACGAACCAGCTGACGACTTGAGTCATCTCTGGGAACTCTGACACAAAGCCTCACACTTTGGGTGTGTAAAAGTAGAACTTACTATCCTTAAAATGTTTATGGCCCTTTAAGCACCACTGACACATTATTAAAAATGAATCATTATTTTTGCTTAACTAAAGAAAGAAGGTGGAATAAATAATCTCTTCAGCCCAGCACTAATTCTAGCTAGTTTGAATTGTTCTTTTCATACAATTTCTATATTTACTTTTATTTACAAAAGATTGTATTCAATTTTTTTTACTTGATTTTATTATTTGAACGCTTCTATAATTCTAGTTTGCCTTTATATTATACTCATAGGAAGTTTGAGCATCCCATCCCAACAAGAGCAGGAGACTCTGACAGCATAATTTAACCTGCATTAGCAGAGGAATCTTTGAAAATCATTCGCTGAGGAATGACCTTGATCTTTCTGTCTCCGTCTAAAGTGATGAGTAACATTGGACAATTACCGACAAATACTGCTAAAGGAAGCCTTATACCAAAATCAGCGGGTAAATCTGCAAAAATAGGTAATTGACACCCATCCCATTGCCAAGAGAAATGCCATTTTTTTCTGGTGCGTCACATTCAACATCATGAACATGTGGGAAAAGGGGTGTGTCATGGTTCCAGTGTGATTGGAAATAAAACAGTAGAAACAGCAACTTAAACAAACAATGACATAAAACTGTAAAACTGCCGTTCAAAAGAATCAGATCATTAATGAACGACCCAACACTACAGTAGAAGCAGAATGGAGCGCATACTCGCACGATAGTCCATGCTGCCCGTGTGTGAGTGCTGGTGTGACTTGGAGCAATTAGCGTGTCGACCCAGGTGTCCTGTTCATATCAGAGTCGATCGGAGGTGGAGCCGATTATAAATGATTTAGGAACTGGTATCAAAAATTAGATATTTTATGGACATTTTTTTTTAACAATCCACAGACCTTGGTTAATTTGTCCCACAGCTTGGCACTAAGCGCTTAACACACCGATCGGTCATGTGCGTTTGTGTGTGTGCATGTGTATGTATATGTGTGTGTGTGTGTGTTTGTGTGTGTGTGTGTGTGGGGGGGGTCATTGACTGGTAATTTGTGCATACAGAGTTCAACAAGTGTCTGGAACTGTGCATCTGTGTGTGTGTTTGTGTGAATATATTAATAGCAGCGAGGCCCTAATAGGCTTTTGGGATTTCCCATCTCTTCTCCTGATCTGCGTAAATCCACTTGCCCATCACGTGACATCACATCGAGAGCAGACTAGCGTGTGCTAAACACCCACATCTTCTCAACGTAGTCTGGTTAATCAATGTCACATATGCCTATATATCATCATATCACATATGCATACAAAGCCTATGAGGAAGGGATGACATTTTACAATTTTACATTTTGATATCCTATTAAGTCTTTATATTGTATATTTCATATCAAATCATTGTGTATTTTTGTGACTACATCGATGAAAATTGGAGATTCCCTCATCAGTTTCTTTACAGAGTAGAGGGAGGTAGAGTCCTAAATGTACAGTGTCACTGAGAGACAACCCCTGAACAATGAAATCCTCAGTGTCCACACACACCGTACACTGTAAGATTACGTTACATTTCATTTAGCAGACGCTTTTATCCAAAGCGACTTACAATTTGGGCACAGATCGATGGGCACCAATAGTTTGTAAGACGGTCACCCCAAGGCCACATTCAGCCAATAAACACCCTGCTTTCCCACTTAGAGTGAGTAATTCATTATCACATATGACTGAAGTATTGCAGTGATCCAGGCTAACTTTTTCACTGGTAGAACTGGCGCACCCAACTTTCTAAATTTGTCGTACCAGCACATAATTTGGTCGCACCCTTTTATTTTTGTTTTATTATTTTTTTCGGCAAATAATGAGAATTTCCTGTTTTAATGATACGGCAGAAACACCCGAAGGAGGAAAACGTTCCAGCGCTCACACAGTATCATAGTTCTACTTTTAGCAGACGCAGTAGTGAGGCTCTTGATGAGCTGCAAACAGAGTGTTGTGCCTACACCCGAGCAATAAGGCACAGGGGTAGGCACAACACTTGGCTAAAAGCCAGGTCAATACAGGGGAGTGAAAGTGAAAGTCTCGACCACAAGATAGCGTTAAACGTTAAAATGAAGGTGTTCATAAATGTTAGCAGGGAAATCATTAATGATGACATTTATTCCCGTGCAGTTCAATTATTTACAATTAAGTAACAAGGGTGTTCAATGGTTAGTACTGTTGGCTGACACCAAAAAGGTTCTTAGGTATGAACCCAATTGGGGCTGGGTTATGGGAGGATCTTCCTATGCGGACTTTGCATGTAGGTCCTGGGTTTGAACGAGGCCTTCACGATATGAGCTAAATCTGTGATGTGCAATAACATTGTTAAATATTGCGATGACAAAAGAACTTGCGATGAATAAACAAATAGTGAAGTGTGTCCATTAGCTATACAGTTCCTATATCACTTAACTAAAATAAAGTCTGTTTGAACCGTTTATATAATTAACTCAAATAACAGTAACACAAATGATTAATTATCATGAAGAGCATTGGACCTCTGTCCAGTGTCCTGTATGGCATAGTACACACAAGTTTATTGAGCAAATCTTAAATGAAAAAAGTAAAAAAGTAAATTTTATTTTACATTTTTGAAGTATATATTTTTTCATCATTCAACTGAATTTGTTACCATTGTATTTTTGCCTGTCTTTTCAAAACAATTCCAGGACAGATCTGGTAAAGACCGGTCCCTGTCGCTTTAAGACATTGCCTTGTGGGTAATGTAGGAGCCCTGTTGACCCATGGCTAGAGGAGGATTTACATGACGGAGATATCACCGATGAGAGCCGATACACTTGTTGAGTGTTATTACTTTATTCTAAAAGTTAGAACATAGTTGTCAACTACAGCACCTGTCCTCAAATAAAGGCAAGTCCAAAGAGTCCTGCCTCACGGTGACTCTGTGGAAGGAAATCACTCATTGTTGGTAATTCAACAACAAGGTTCCATTCAAACTGACTAAACACTGCACGTGAAAGCCCTCAGAGACATTTCATCAATTTTATCAACTTTTGGGACGAAAATTAAACAGACACAATTCAGAGCCGTTGCTCTGTTGCTGCAAGTGAACTCCATGCATGAGGAAACAAACACAGAATGAATAAGGAATGTCAAAATTTTAATTCCGCTAGCTTACCATCGGCATTGACAATCCTTTAAGGATATTATATGATTATTAAAAAAATAATAATTGGAATTTGAAAATGGATTTTGAATCTGAATTATTACATGAATCAATTGTTTTCCCGCTCCCCTAACAACGGTGGTGGTTGTTGTTGTGGCATTGTCCCGTGTTAATAAAATTATTGTTCTTATTCATAGCGTTTCAGGCAGTCTTTTGCGCACGTGTGTTTATATTACGATGACAATGAAAATTTGATTTATCGTTAGTACTAGTTTAACCAAATTGGGGCTGGGTTGGACGATGGGTGGCCTTTCTATGTGGATTTTGCATCTAGCTCATGGGTTTTACCGGAATTGTGGCTGGGTAGGTGAACAGAGGACCTTTTTATGTGGACTTTGCATGTAGGTCCTGGGTTTGAACCCAATAAGGGCTGGGTTAGTCAAGGGGGGTTTTTGCACCAAATAGTTCTGGGGACTCCCTGAGGGGAACTGGGGAGGTCCCCCGAGAACTAAATACCGTTAATGGCTTCTTTTCTGGTTGTATTTGCACTGCACTGGAACTCTAAAGTGACGCTCAAGTGACGTTAGCCAACGGGGTTTCAGTGAGAGTTCCGTGTTGTATTTACTCTTTAATTTTCACTTATTTCACCTGATCAGTCCACTAAAATCTGTTGCTGAACAAATTAGAGGTGAGAAATAAGCAATCCAGTTGCTGGACCTTCACTCATATTAGATCTACGTAAGTTCCGACTTTCCTAAGTGACGGGGTCGCATCGGTACATTTCACGGGGATTATGGGGCGTACATTAATTCATTCAATTAACGCCAGAAAATAAAATAAATCAAATAAATACATCTACAATAAAACTACTTTGGTTATTTTTTTATGACCGTTGAGTGTACTTGGGCTGGTCTGCACCAAGAGTGATGCTACTCGACCGAGCGGATTGTCCTTAGTGCGCCAGGGGTGCGGGACCGTGCACTTACTTTGGACCAATTACTGTGCACTTACATCACTGATGGTTTCTCTTGTGCTGGTTAGTCCCTGCCCTGGAGTAGGAGCTAAAAAAGACCATTAAAAAACAGCATTCTAAAAACCACGATCATTCCTAGTTCCTGCGGACAAAAGGGAGGGTTTCTGCAAAAGGTTCTTAGAACTATGTAAAGTTCCGGTGCGAAAACTTCCACCTTATGTGGATTTTGTATGTTCTCCGTCCTGTTCATGCAGGTTTCCAACCAAGGCACTGGAGTTGGGGGCCAGATTATGCCTTGAGGAGGACAAAGTAAAATGTAAAATGTACTTGGATAATAACATATTTATTTTATTTTTAACAACCAGTCTTGTTATCATTATACTGGGATGGGTCACACTATAAGTCATTCTGAGATTCCTTATCTTGAAAATGTAATTCAGAGAGCAAACACATTTTGAGGTTGGGCTGTTTGCTCCCTATGTAAAGAGGATAGAGGAGACTGCACCTGTAACAGGTAAAACTGTATCATTGTTTCCAGATGAAACATCAAACTTTAATCTTTGTCTTTGACACTTGATCTCTAAAAACAAATTTATAACTCAGAATCAAAACTATATTGTAGTGCTGGATTGTGGGTGACGGTACAACTCAACTTAAGGGACGACAATATTCAACCTGAAATTTAAAATGTGTGTGATGATGATGGCCTCTGAATGGCCACACTGGTGTTTCATGGGCAAAGTTGTTCACTTAAAATTACATTACTGCATATTTCCTTTCCACGACAGTTGGTTCTCTTCCTCCTGAATAGAACAGAAACGCCTAGGTCAAAATAAACCCTGATAGGCCAACCCAGGCATTAAATCATTCTTTGCTGACATCTGACTTTATTGTAATTTCCTTGTCATTAAAGATAAGAGCTAAAGAATGTGTTTTCAAATTCACTTCAAATGAATACTCACCCTGAGCAAACACAACAAAACAGTGATTGTAAATGCCTTGAAATGGTCAGTAACTTTTACTGCAAGTGTGGGTGCGGAAAGGTAATACTTAATCTGGGGCAACAGCATACTCTGAGTCAACATTTTCAATAGGTTTGGTATTCAGCACTTGCAAACAGTATTCTTCTTATCTTGGGGCGACTGGGGCAGTCCAAGCATTAGAGGCAAATGGTGATTTATATTCTCACTAACTTACATTAATATCCAACCTAACTAACTGGTTCATATTGCAGTGTGTACAAAGTAACAGGATATACCTTTGTCAACTAGGAAAGTTACAGAATTCCCAACTTCATCCACCATTAAAAAAAAAGGTTTAAAAGGGTACCCTTTTTTATCTGCAAAGTATGGTAGATTGTGAGTGTCATAACCTGTGTTAAAGCAGGGATTACAATGCAGCTGGTACACATTAACAGTTGAACACTTCTAATGACTGTCTACTAACATCAGTCACAGCCACACAAAATATATTTTGTAAGATGCATACCAGTTTCAGTTCTAATTGTAATGCCCTTATGAAAAGAGTATGAAGAAAAATAAAAAATACATGCTATCCTTACTATATTAACAACTATTAGTTCAACTTAAAGTGTTGGTGGTCAAGCTTTGGTTGGCATAATCAGTTTTTCACATATTGTTGGTAGTAATGGAGAGCAGATGTAATGGAGAAAGCCTCTGAGAGGAAGAGGTTAAAGTATACATATTTAGTACCTAAAGCAAGAGATATCTCTATTGCCGCTAATTTGACAGATAGAGATATGGGTTAGGGCAGTGATTCCCAACCTATGGGCCGAGGGTATTGTAAGTGGGATGCCAAACAGGGGCCGTGGGCAAAAGAGATAGATTTTATCAAAAAAATAATGAAATAAATAAAAATAAATAACAAATTAATAAAAAATAAATAACAAATTATTAATTACAAACATGTTTTTAAATGTAAAAAAAAAACTTTTTCTTTAAAACCTTCAAAAATGCATCATCATTGATAGATAGGAACTTATGTGAGGGCGTACTATGTTCAAGCCGGACCACAATCGACATGCACCTGTACATTTTTGAACTTGCGGTGATAATCAAAATGGATGGTTAGCTAGCATCAGGCACATTGAAAAGGAAAGAAGCCATTGGTTCATCATCCACAAGGAAAGTCCCGGCAGGACATCAGACAGGCGGGACAGTCCCGCCTCTCAAACAAAAAAGAAAGGTTCGGAGAAAGTATAGTGCTGAATATTTATCATTGGGATTTTTTTGGACAGGCATGGAAGACGAACCGTTACCGCTGTGCGTGGTGTGTTCCAAGATTTTATCAAACGAAGCTCTGAAACCATGTAAACTGTGCCGTCACCTCGAGACAAAACACCAGGACCTAACACAGTACATGTCCAACCCGCTTCAATTTTTCGATAATAAACTCAAGGAGTATCAGGGCAAGAAGAAAGTAATTGAAACATCGTGTATGGGCACTGAGAAATCCCAAAGGGTCCAACAGAGCTGTTTAATTTCTGATGTCTTTCCCGACGACATCTCTGTAAAACTTGTTACTTTTCGGCGCTTGTGGCATTGAAGACGAAATACAGTGAACAAACTGAATGTTGAGCCAGATCTTTGCCTGAGACTGTCATCCCTTAAGCCAGACATCAAGCATTTGGTGTCTGCCATGCAACATCAGCCTTCTCATGAGGTGAGTTAATATTAATGTGCTCCTTATTGTTAGTTTTATCAGCGCCTGTATGAGGCGTGAGTTTTAAGCCACCTCTTTTTTTGATTTACCACTACTGCACTAACCTTAACCTTAAAAACGATATGGCTGGACCCATGTATGAAACACTAGAAGGCTTTTAATTTGAAACAAATTGTAACAAAAATAAATGTTCAGTCTTCTTGCTAGTCGTCCCAACTCATTCAGAAGAATAATTACAGCTTTGATGGTTTTGCCGGTTATTATGACGCGGGCTGCGTCATGTGTGCGCGTTGCGCAGCGCTTGTAAATTGAATGTATATTTTCAGCGTTCTAAGTTACTGTGTTGGTGTTACTGATAAATTAACAAAATGTTCAGTCCTCTTGCTGGTTGTTCCGACACATTCAGAATAGGGATGTTCCTAACGACTAATTTCTCTGACGTTTTAAACTTAGACTAGTCAACTTGTCTAAAAGTCAGAAAAAAATTGCGTGTATTATAAGAGCCATTTGAAACCGTTAATCACACTCTTCAATAACCAAATTGTATTTTAAATGCCTCGACGGACCGGGTGGATGCGGGCCGGAGGTGTGCCCGAAGCCTGGGTGGCCGGCGACGGGGAAGGTGCTGCGAGTGTGGGTCTGCGGCCCCGGGAAATACGGCCGACGAGGGGTCCCTAACGAGGGGGTGCCGACACCAGAAAAACGATTTCCGTATGCCACATTTCAGTGTAAATTATGTCAATATGTAATTTACATGTGTACCTGATAATATATAATAGAGCTGAATAAATTTAACAGGTGTCATGTTTAAATACATATTTTAAAGGGTCACTACATTTTGAATGAATTAAAATAATATCATAAACGTGTGACGATTAGTCGACTAATGGCTTGAGCTGATGACTAGTAGTCGACTAGGAAGATCTTTAGTCGGGGGCAGCCCTACCCACAAATAAAAGTAAGTCTTTTACATATACATTGTGGTCCACAGATATGCTTGTACATCCCACAGCCAACCAGAGGCAGAGCTGTGCGCACCAAATTAAAAGAGTGTAGTCCCCAAGTGCTACTTGTCAATTGTAAAAAAAAAAAGCAAGAGTATATAGGCTCAAATCCAAACAGACAAAACACATGCTGATGCACACACCAACACATGCATGCACAGGTGTTGTGTAGGTAATCTACTTAAGGCTGGCCAATGTGAGAAACATCCTGTGAGATCAACCTGTTACCTTATAAACATGCATAGCTCACCACAAAGGTAAGAAAGGAAATAAACCATGTTTAAACGATGTATTCAACAGGCTAAAAAATGGTAACCAAGTGCACATGTAGCACATGCACTCTGCATATGGCAGGCTGTAGATGACACATAAACACAAAACAGTCAACAAGCGCAGCTGGGAAATAACAGTCATATAGAATTAATTCACAGAATGTGAATGTGATTTATTATGGCTACCCAAATCTATTGCAATTGGATTACAAATGTGTTTTGATTACCAAAGGTTACATTCAAACACATTTCCAACTTGGCATATCATCAATTACAAATTTTCACAGTAAAAAAAATGTAAGTTGAAATAGATTTTGCTTTGGAAGCATGTTGCCTGATAGAAATAAATTCACTGGATGGAAATACAGCAGACATTTGCTGCTCCAAACAGAAAGGTGTACAGTGTTTCACTGATAGTGAAATTGCAAAGGAATCCATGTCCAATTAGAGGGAACATCTGCAAGTTAGCCAAATAATGTTTTGTTTGCTATAAATCTGTTACCGTTTTTTAACCCACTGTATTTTCTTGCCACATAGATGCTTGCTTTTTTGTGTGTTGATCAAAAAGATTTGCAATCAAAGGGTAATCAGTCAATGCCGCTGAAATGCAGAAATCAAAAGATTATCTCACTAATGACAATTTTAAGAAGGTAATCAGTAATTTATAAAGGATTACATTAAAGTAGCACCCATTCCAACCCTTTGGACGAGGTAAAATATTATTATATGCATGAATCGATTTTATATATATATATATATATATATATATATATATATAATTGATGTGATGAGCTCAATATCGCGGTGACGTCACGGAATGGCGGTTAATGTGGTTATCATCACAGCTCTAGCTGATGTGGGTTTAGACTGTGACCAAGCTGTCAGTGCAGGCACATTACAAAATGGCTTCCCCACCAGGAAATATTGTGGAATACAAACACTGCACATTTCACTTGCAAGCATATAACACTGTGAGCACAAGACACCGATGTGGAGTTGTCATCAACCCGAAACTTGCTGAAAGGAAGTGATGCAGCTATATGAAGACGTAGTACATAGAAGCCTTCGCCATTTTTACTCACACACTTAAGTGTACCCCCCTTTCCTCCTTCTCAGTGTTTCATTGGCTGGCGAAAATTTGGCCTTCACATACCTTGAAGACCTCTGAGAAGAAACCGGAGCCGATCTTCTCACAAAAGAAGTCATCGATGCGGGCCAGGCTGGACACGGCACTCCGAAGGGCTCGGTATGAGGAGGGACGAATCCTGTTCGGCGCATGGACGCCATGGAGGGATGGTTCCTCCGAGCCGCCGTCCCCCTCCTCTGGATCACAGAAGCAGCAGTCGGTATGGTGGTCCATCACGTTGGAAGTGGGGGGGGGGGGTCTAACTCAAATAAAAAGGTACTAAATATGGTGTAAATGTCCTACTGTGTCTGAGTTAACGGTGGCTCTCGTCTACGTGGTATTATGAAAAGAAATTCCATCTTCTCGTCCCAATGGCAATAAATGATTTATAAACTGTTCTGCTTGCAGAGCTGGTGGTGTTGGCTGTCCAGTTGCCAGCTTGTCCACTCCTGAGATGGAGGCTGAACGTCAGTAGTATTTTTCTTTTTTAAACCGAGTAACTCAAATCTTTTGTCCACCACTCATGTTAGGACAAGGCATGCGTGTGTAGAAGCCACTGCAGGTATCTCCAAAAGGATGGGATGCAGCAGCGTCACTACAATGCAGAAAACCTGGTGGAGGTTTCAGGTACAGCCAGGTGTTGCCAGGTGCCCCTTCACTTCATTCGCTGTTGACTTTAAAAGGGTTGCAGAAAGTTCTGTCTGGATTTTTCTTCAAACCTCTTTCTCATCAGCCTATAGGCCTGTCCACGGTGGCACCGCTGTCTGTCAAATGCTGCAACAGTTTATTCCGTGTTCTAGAATGCATACAACAAAACAAGAGATCCAGCTTCAGTTACACAAACAATGCAAAGCATAATGTAATGAATAACAGTATTGCAATGTATGACGGTATAGCAATACAACAGCACCATATATCCAGCTCACTGTCTTCAGAATGTTCACTGAACCAAGTCCATTTTCATATACTACATACAAAATCCATATGGGTAAAAAAAAAAGCTAAGCACTCAAAAAAAAAACCCAATATATACTTGATGCACCTTATAAAGATAAATGACAAAAAAGGCTATAACAGGGGCTGAGTGGTAGTAAGTATGAAAATATTGCCTGGATATAAATATTAATATGACTTTCGTTTGGATATTTTTTTCATGATGAATAATATGTATACAACGCTATGGGCACTTGCAAATTGTAGTGTCTATTACAGTGTCCAATCATTACGGTCGTGCTTATTACAGTGTTATTGCAATATATTGCACATGAAATTGTTCTATAATAAGGCCAAAACGAATTTATTCATACTGGATAGGAGGTTACCATCTAGGAGAGTAAATCACCTTGCAGTGCGATAAGCCACAACCTCGGCAGAATAAACAGATCACAGGGGGGAAGCCGCTCAATAAGACAGTGTAGGCTTATAGTAAGTATTACAGGCCTAACGCGCGGTATTTTGTTTTGTTTTGTTTTCCAAAATCGATTTACAATTCAGCAGAAGCGATAATCTGAAACCAACTTCAGACCCAAACACGGGGTCGTCCCGCTGTTGGTTGTATGAAATTAAAATTAAATCCTACCCCGGAACGAAGCAGAATGACAGGAACACATTCGACGGCTTACCTCTTAATTATATCTTTTTTTCTCCGCGCACTGAATTGATTCACCTGGACGCCGACCCGGTTTCGTTTGGAAGCTGAAGAGAAGATTTACTCTGTGACGATTCGCTGCGTGGTACGTGCGGAATTCCGGGCTCGTCGGTCCGTTCCCCTGGATTCCTGACACGGCCCGCGAGGATGGCGACCATAATAAAGTAGCCTCGGACCGCGAGCTACGCTCGGCAATGATTGGCTGAGATGTAAAAGGGGCGGTGCCAATGGGTGAGCCACGCGCCGATCCCAGACCAGCGTCAAGCCTCGCGTCCCCCGTTCCGTGACAGCAGTTGAAGAATCCAACGAACCGTCCCCAGACCAGGGGCTTTTTACTCCAGCGCGAAACGGAAGTCGCGCGCGGACAGTGGCACACCTCTGGTGTTCTCGGCGGTTCCTCGCACTGTCCACCCACTCACGACGCTGCATTGCGTGGATGTCGGAACTCGGGGAAAATCCGACTTCCTATGTGCAACGGTGCGCAGGGACGGCGATTTCAGTCCGAAATCCATTTCGGGGCGGTCCGAGTTTACTGAAATTTCACGGCAACGCAGAAGCACACAGCGCTTATAATGAAGTGCGACGATCCCTTCGCGTGGGTTATGTTTTTGAAAGCACTTCTGACTTCTATCGAACATACTCTGTAGTTTGAGCTCCTGCGCAGACTTCTACAGTTTACAAACACATTTTCCGCGGGCGCCCATTGTTTCCTGTGCCTTCCCTTGGAAGTGGGAATTACGGACTCGCAAAGTAAAACGATTTCCGAGTTTCACTCGAACTCGAACGCAGCATAAGCCCAGCGTCCAGCGTACACCCTGACACTGTTTTCTTGTGCACGTTGGCGAAAGTGACGCGGGAACGCAGCCTTTTCAGGATGTCGGCGCGTCCGTGGTGGGAGTAGCAGAAAATTAAATAAAGAGTAAATTGAGACGTTATAGCACATCCCAAAAGCGATACAATAGTTGCCACCTTCATAAATTCATTATTAATAAAACATAATAAATCATAAAATAACAATGGCTGAATACTAATTTAAAAATCATATAAAAATAAGATAGATAATAATATAATAATAAAACGAATGCTATCACCATCACTATCAGATGTACAGTATACCACATGTATGGCACAAGCCCTCTGTAAATGTAATTATAAATCGTACATCTACGGGGATCGGATTAAACTGGAACGTCAATTATTCCGATTAAATGCACCACTTAATTATCTTCGATTATATAGCACACCTCGATTCGGGTGTGCTATTGGGCAGGATGAGGATAGTCAGCACTCACTTGTGTGGTAGGGGACGACATCATTTGGTTGCGTCAGAGTGCGCAAGAGATAAATCACAACCGTTGACGTCACTGCATGCTCATCTATTCAGTCCTTTAATCTAAATCATCAAGTAAAAAAAACGATTTGAAGGGGCATTGTTATTGATAAAAAAAAGTATAATGTCATATCACAGAGACCTATGGTGAAATTAATCTGAAATATGTTTTCTTTCTCAATACTATAGAAAGTCTCAAACTTTGAGTTACTCAGAATTGCCCATCATTGCCTATGCGTTGTTTCGAGTTATTAATACGTCTCTACCGTGTTACGATTCAGTAAATTCTAAATTGATTTAAGCAAAATTATATCGTATCATTATATTCCATGCCCCAATCAATTTCTATAGGTGTATGCAGACAATTAATGTGCAGAATACATAGAAAATTATTCAAGTTCATACAAATGTTATGTTATATCAAGTCTTCAATATTTTCTGTTTTAATTGGTTTGCGAGATGATACTGTATGCGTATCATTTGTTGGTCATATGTACAGTATATATTTACGATCCAGGTCAAATCAAACAACGGGATGATTTCATAATTCTATAATCTCTAAAACATTTAGGATTTTATGAAGTCATGTACTAAACGTCCATAAAGAGCAGTAAATCTCAAAGTGTCCGGGGACCCTCAGGGGTCTGTGGGACTTAGCCAGGGGGTCCATGAAAAGGTTTTTGAGGAAAAAAAACTTTACGTTTTCTTTTAGAAATATAATATTTTCATGCAATATATACATATATACAGTAATTATCTCCTTTTAGATTAACAAATCCAGCCATGTGCACCTCCATAGTACATTTCTCTTGATGCGTGTTATGTGTGATATTTTGTGTAGCTACCTTTTTACTTGTTAATTTAATCGTCAACCGAATTTAAACCATTGGTTTTATATTGTGTATTTTGAAATTGTGCAATACATATATCTTTAATACATTTACCTTGAATTTTTTTCCACACGTAGTAGTGTGAAAAATAGGCCTAATATGATTTTTTTTTTGAGGACATACGTGAGGGGGTCCTCGGTGATGATGATGATGAAAACAATGTTTTCTGATGCCGCTTGATCTGGTTGTTTTACACTGCTTTTAAATGTGGGTCATATTTGACCGCGGTTAAATATGTTAATATTGTTTATGTGACGTTGCTATGTGTTTGCAGTTTCTTCTCAACCGAAGGGTGGCAGTAGTTACTGTTTTTAATTCCGCAAAGGCAGAGGAAAAGGAAAAAAACTCATGCTCAGTCGTATTATTGTTATTTGTATGTATTTCTTTTTATGTTAACGTATGTGTATATATGCGCGCGTGTATATTGTTACTACTACTACTACTACTACTAGTTATTTATTCATGACTAGAATCTTTATTCCGAATTGATGTTTATTTCGTCTTCCACCGACAGGTGACAGCAATGCTCAAAACGGTGGGTTTCCCATCCGCCATTAAAACAGACGAATAAGTAATGTTATCGTCGTAGTCAGTTTCGTTTTGAAAGAACGGAGGGAAGAGAAGGAAGAAAAGGGGGAAAGCACAATAAATCAACGTTTAAAAAAGTCAAAATACAGCTTCTATCCGAGCAGGGTAGGCCAATTTTAGGTTGTAGAAATGTAAATGGTCGTCGATCGCTTGATCTTTACATGCTTCAAAAAAGTGTAAAAAGCAGAAATCAGCACCTGTAATGTAACCTCGATATTTTCGTAATTTAACCAAATAAATGTCTTAATATTTACCCTTTTATATAGCTATATTAAACACTGCTGGTTAGCTTAGATTGTGGTGCGTCTAGGCAGCTTTATGTGATGAAAAGAACAGGATGATGTTTTGCATGTATACAGTATGGGGCGTGCAGTGAATCTCCTCGCAACGCATCTTGGGTTATGGCGTAAAAGAAAAGATTCAGACTGAAACATTATGCACATTTCTGAGGTACAGTTTTAGGAGTAGGATAATTGAGCCATGAAAATGCACTGATGTTACATTAAATATGTATGCAAGCTCGCGCAATTTAGATAGATACATAATGAAGTGATATTGGAGATTTTGTCTCATGTTTTAGTTATTTTTTATGTTTATTGTGTATTGACATTATTTCTCTTTTTAGTTATTGTTTGGGTTTATTGCATATTGGCAATTTATTTAAATACTTTTATTGTTATCACTTTATTATCTATCTATCTATCTATCTATTTATCTATCTGTCTATCTATCATTGAATGTATCTCCAACCATCCATCCACCCATCTTTCCAACCATCAACCCATCCATCTATCTATTATCAACTTATACCTTTCTATCTATCTTATCAAGTTTTCTAAATTGGGCCCGACCGATATGGATTTTTTTTGTCACGGATACTGATTTTAGGGGGCAAGAAATTGAGATAACCGATATTATCTGCTGATATTTTTTAGAAATTTTTTGATTTTTGCAGAAATAAATGTCTTATTGAACAAAAGAACATGAATGTGTATGAATAAAATTGATTGTATAATATCAAAATAAGTATTTTCAATAATAACTTACTTGAAATAATATAATTTTAAACTGTTTATTTAATGGATGTACAGAGGCCATATCTATACCGATATGAGGTTTCCTGTCAGAGTAATAAGTCCCCAAATACCTGTTTTTACTCGCCGTAGGCGTTCCAACGCAGATCCCTTGTTGGTGACACAAGAAGTCTTCCTACACGTCACTTCGTTGGAGCTTGTTACGCTACTGACAGAGTAGGACACTGCTTCCATACTCATAAGGTTCCAACGCAGCTGAGGGCTCGACAGTGGGAAAATGTAGATTTCCTCACTGTAGAGTGGGGGCAGTGTTCGGCGTTCACCCACAGTAGTCCGTTGAAGACTGGAAAATCAGTTTTATCCAATCTCCGGATCCTTAGGAGTATTACTCCAGAGTATTACTCCATCATAAACGGTCACCACCTCCACTTGACTGGTGACTTGGCAAAACCATGAAATTCTCGTCCCAGTCAGGTTGTTAGTAGTCCGGTCTAATGAGACAATATTCCTGAATCATAAGGAGGGCGCCTTCTGTCAGGAATGTGTTGTGGGGTTGAAAGGGATCCATCTGAATGGTGAGGTGCCTGGATCACTTCCCGGTGAGTTTTGTAACCACGAGTTTGAAGTCAGTCCAAACATTGAATTATTTGTTTTGGGCCCAGGTCATAACTACTTGGTTTTCTCCATAGTTCCATCCTCTACATGTTTTTCCCATTTTCTGCCGGGTCACCAGGCTTCTCAGTACAGGGATACAACAGCAGGAAATTAGCCCCACTGCCAGCAGGCAGATTCCCACTGCTGCTAATATCTTTAACAAGGCGGCCACCCATCATGTAAAGTTCAGTTCTACCCAGGTGAAACAGTCTTAATCGGATGTTCCTCATTCTCTGCTTCTTCTGTGGCCTGAACATAGTGGTTTAAGTGATTCCACCTTGGCGATCCCTGCACTTTTAACAGTTTAAGAATCTCTTCATGTTGTTGTATGGGTGAACCATCAGCCCTCTTGAACCCCCGAGCTTTCTGTGTGGCGCCAAAAAGGTGATTTGTAGGAAGCGGAACCTTATCTGCTGGGTTCTTAATCCTGCAGATGGATATTGTGACGTTGGGGTATTGTATTTAACGGTTGTAGTCATTTTTCCTTTAGCCAGTACGAACAAACGTGCCTTTTTCTATTAGGTTCACGAGTTTATGATGGGTAAGTATCTCAATGGGATAGCCCATGGTCAATGTGGATGCCTTTTCGTATATTAGGTGCGCTGCCGCTAATATCCTGTAACAGTCACTGAAACCTGTCTCCATCGGGGAGAGTGCCATGGAGTAGTAGGCTATTGGCTGTGCGTGGTGTCTTGTTCCTGTCTTTTGAGTTAACACTCCACATGCTTGTTCTTGTCTATGGGAGACAAACAGTTGGAAATGCTTAGGGTAGTCTGATAACGCCAGAGCTGGTGCTTGTTGCAGGGCAGTCTTTACTGTTTTGAATGCTATGTGTCCTTCTTAACTCCATTCTCAAGTACCCTGTAGGTTTCCTGCGCCTTGTGCTTAGATCCTTGCCCTCACTGGGGCTACCATAGTGGAGTAATTCTCCATCCAGTCTGAACTATACCCTTTCACCCCCAAAAAGGTCATCATGTCCCTTTCTGTGCCTGGTTTTGGGGCTTTGAAGATTCCTTCCAACTGAGGGGGAGATACTTGTTTATGTCCCTTTTCTATAAGTCATCCTAGATATTCTACCTTATCCCGGCATTATTATCATTTCGTCAACAAATCTTTATGCCCTTGTTGTGCCAAAAGAGTCAACAGAGTTTTTGAGTCTTTGTGGCATGTGTCCAGGTCAGATCTACACAAGATGATATCATCTACATACTGTAGATGATATCATCATCTACAGACTTGTGATTTTATCAGGCAAATCCTCTAAATCTTCCTTCAGTGCTTTGTTAAAAATGTGGGAACTATGCTTAAAGTCCTGTGGCACCCTTTTGTATGTATAGAACTGGTTGTGAATGTGAATAGATGACTACTTGAAGGGCTAAGGGGCATGCTAAAGAATGCTGAACAAAGATCAATTACTGTAAACCATTTGGCATCCAGGCGAACATCTAAAAGCAGTGTGTGTGGGTTCGGTACTTCTGATTGATAATCTTCTACCACTTTATTTACTGCTCTTAGGTCATGCACTAATCGGTACTTGTCTGCATTGAGGATTGGAAGTATAAGGGTGTTGTTGGGTGTAGGGGTGGGGTTCAAGTCTAAGCACTCCAGCTCTCAAAAGTACCTCTATTGTTTTAGCAATTCCTTCCTCGGCTTGTGGTTTAAGGGGGTACTGCATTTTCCATGGTGGTCTACAGCCTGGTTTAACTTGATTTCAACAGGTTCTGCGAATTTAATTTATTCTACATCCGTGTCATGTTGTGACCATAGGTTAGCAGGCACAGAAGCCATTATTTCGTCTTCCAAATTCAAGGTTTGGTTTGAACATTCAGAAACTTGTGGAAGCCTTACCACTTGGGGCTGTACTGAGCCTGATGCAGAAATCATTCTCTTGATATAATTCCCATCCACGCTGTGCCATATTTGTTTATTCTGAGTTGGTTTTATGTAGTCTGAGAGGCTCCTTTTATAATTGGGCCCAAATGTTTTGGTTCGTATCCTGGGTTTACTTAAATAGTAATGTGTGGACTACTATTCTTGATGTGGAAATCCTTCATCAAATAAGGAGTTTTCTACGACCATGGCTGCTCCTTGTTAACCCATTATAATGGAGCTGGTCACTAGCTGTACCTCCTTGGGTTGGTTTGCTTACCACAGTTCTGGTTAGTCCTCGCGTCATTCTTGAAATACCATAGAGTGTAGTGAAGAGGATCGCTGGGTGGTACTGCTTGAGGGAGATTTGCTTGTATAAACCTGTCCCATTTGTATATTTCTTCAGCAAATTGTTGATGTGTGTTCCCCAACCAATACACAATGCCCCCTTTGTCTTTTCCCATAGGATGCTGCTTATCTACATAAGACCTTGCAGGGTACATAGAATGGTACAGCCCAATTTACATAAAGCATCTCTTACGAGGACGATCAAAGGTGTTTGGTCGGATATCAGTACAGGTAAGGTCATAGTCTTATCTTTATTTCTTGAAAGAAACTGGTCTGGAGGTGTCGTGTCCAATATTTCCAATCTGGAATGATGCGATGAAACTGGAACTTTGAGCTTAGGAGAGTTTATTGGACAGTTTGAGAATCTACCATAAAACCTCGTTTACCTGTCACCCAGTGACTTCGCGATTTTCTTTGTACGTCGACATAGTGAGTTCTAAGCTGCGTGTCTCCTCTAGCAGACAGTTCACCAAGAAGTCTGTCAAACATTTTCTGCTATTTCCTTTTTTTACTATGCTGCTATTATCCATCCCCCAAGTATCTAGTTTCAGACTCACAGCTGTGTGTGTGTGCCAGATTAACCGTTTCAGTGCCTGTTTGGAACTGGCTTCGTAGTTATACGCAGTGTCTTTATACATGTTTCTTTTTGGCTCTGACTCGAGGCCTGATCAATGAAGCTGTATTTCATGATTACTCACAATATGAATGATAGTAATGTTTATAAATACATTCATTTAATACATACTGTTATATACACACATAGTTTTGCTGTCGAGGATTAGTTCAATCTGTAATGTTATATATATATATATATACAGTGGGGCAAAAAAGTATTTAGTCAGCCACCAATTGTGCAAGTTCTCCCACTTAAAAAGATGAGAGAGGCCTGTTATTTTCATCAGAGGTATACCTCAACTATGAGAGACAAAATGAGAAAAGAAATCCAGAAAATCACATTGTCTGATTTTTAAAGAATTTATTTGCAAATTATAGTGGAAAATAAGTATTTGGTCAATAACAAAAGTTCATCTCAATACTTTGTTATATACCCTTTGTTTGCAATGACAGAGGTCAAACCTTTTCTGTAAGTCTTCACAAGGTTTTCACACACTGTTGCTGGTATTTTGGCCCATTCCTCCATGCAGATCTCCTCTAGAGCAGTGATGTTTTGGGGCTGTCGCTGGGCAACACGGACTTTCAACTCCCTCCAAAGATTTTCTATGGGGTTGAGATCTGGATACTGGCTTGGCCACTCCAGGACCTTGAAATGCTTCTTACGAAGCCACTCCTTTGTTGCCCGGGCGGTGTGTTTGGGATCATTGTCATGCTGAAAGACCCAGCCATGTTTCATCTTCAATGCCCTTGCTGATGGAAGGAGGTTTTCACTCAAAATCTCACGATACATGGCCCCATTCATTCTTTCCTTTACACGGATCAGTTGTCCTGGTCCCTTTGCAGAAAAACATCCCCAAAGCATGACGTTTCTACCCCCATGCTTCACAGTAGGTATGGTGTTCTTTGGATGCAACTCAGCTTTCTTTCTCCTCCAAACACGACAAGTTGAGTTTTTACCAAAAAGTTTTATTTTGGTTTCATCTGACCATATGACATTCTCCCAATCCTCTTATGGATCATCCAAATGCTCTCTAGCAAACTTCAGACGGGCCTGGACATGTACTGGCTTAAGCAGGGGGACACGTCTGGCACTGCAGGATTTGAGTCCCTGGCGGCGTAGTGTGTTACTGATGGTAGCCTTTGTTACTTGTTACTACGTGCGGTTCTGGGATGTTTGCTCACCTTTCTTGTGATCATTTTGACCCCACGGGGTGAGATCTTGCGTGGAGCCCCACATCGAGGGAGATTATCAGTGGTCTTGTATGTCTTTCATTTTCTAATAATGGCTCCCACAGTTGATTTCTTCACAACAAGCTGCTTACCTATTGCAGATTCAGTCTTCCTAGCCTGGTGCAGGTCTACAGTTTTGTTTCGGGTGTCCTTTGACAGCTCTTTGGTCTTGGCCATAGTGGAATTTGGAGTGTGACTGTTTGAGGTTGTGGACAGGTGTCTTTTATACTGATAACGAGTTTAAACAGGTGCCATTAATACAGGTAACGAGTGGAGGACAGAGGAGCCTTTTAAAGAAAAAGTTACAGGTCTGTGAAAGCCAGAAATCTTGCTTGTTTGTAGGTGACCAAATACTTATTTTACCGAGGAATTTACCAATTAATTCATTAAAAATCCTACAATGGGATTTCCTGGATTCTTTCCCCCCATTCTGTCTCTCATAGTCGAAGTGTACCTATGATTGAAATTACAGGCCTCTCTCATCTTTTTAAGTGGGAGAACTTGCACAATTGGTGGCTAACTAAATACTTTTTTGCCCCACTGTATATAAATATATATATATATATATATATTTACTCACATTCCCTCCTTGGACACCGTCAGGTGTCCACAAGAAAATATATAAAATACAATAAAACATCCTGCTTAGCATAATGTGCACAGTGCATGGCTCCAGGAGTGATTGGCAACGGAAAAGCCCATTTGTCTCAGCGGGAAAACCTACCAACATCCGTATTATTGTACGTGCGGACGGCATTCACTCACCACCTCAACCATTTACAATAAAAGAGCAAACAAGCACAGTGTAATTTCTTAGGAGCAGTGTCTCCCTGGGTGTGCTACTGGATCTCGCAGCTTTTTAGCTCTGACTTCGCCATTGTGTCTTTCTGACTTGAACCCTGGTCAACTAGATGCAGTCATCGTGGATGAAGACATCGGGGTCCTGGCACTGGGGAAGGGGGTCCATACCTACAGCAACATAGGTGTTGCCACCTTCCTCCTGTCTCAATGCCATGTCCGCTTGTATTTCTGGTTTTCCCAACGCAGTCATGATGCATTTGTCCAAGAGAGTACGAATGCATGGTATACAACAACATCCACATACAATTAACAGAGCGGCAATGATAGCAACGCTGATTAAGCATAATAAAATGAGGCCTTTCCATTTGGAAAACATGGAATCGAACCAACCAGTGATGTGATCTTCTATTCCTGCATTTTCTTTTATTTCTACGCTCAGTGAGCGAAAACCCTCTAGGGCTTTTGTAAGTGATCCGTCAGGGGCAGTATTATTTGGTATAAACGTACAACAAGAAGTTCCAAACATGTGGCAAACGCCACTTTTTTCCGTAAGTAGCATGTCTAGGGCCAATCTTTTTTGCCAGGCCATAAGAATTAAGGCCGACAATTTACCATGTATACCATCTATCACGTTTCTGGTGTAATTGACGAATCGTTGTTGATTATAATAGATGTAATTGATCCAGTCTACGTTTTTGTTTATCGTGATGAAGGGGAATAGGGAGGATAGACCGGCCAAAATCTGATTTTTTGCTTTGAATTTGTTTGGGACGCCACGTGGGACTCCTATCGCATCTATGGTTACTGACTGGTCGAATGATCCACCGGGAATGTCTCTTTTGCCGTGGTGGGAATCACACAGGGCGGCTAGGTGAAAGAGTGTTTGGGAGTCAGGGGGTGTACATACACAGGATTGATTAGTTTTACCAGGGCGCATGTTCCTTCCCAATTAAAGGGAAGAGTGGGCCACAATACTTTTGTTCCACACCACCACCACAAATCAGCGAGCGATGTGTTTTGGCAATGGGACAAGTGGGCTGCAGTGGTGTGTTCTACAGTGGTACACCAGGTTGGGTCTATGTGTCCTACATTCTGGGTTGCGCTATGTAGTTCTCCCGAGGTGTGAAGGCACGTGAAATTGTTGTGGGTCATTAGGAACACAGGAGGAGTAGTTTCTATCGTCGGAGGCTACCGGTAGTGATAAGGTTTGCAAGATTCATTTACCGGGGGATTAGATGTTGTGAACAGGAAGAGGAGACAGTGGAAGTGGAGGGAGGAGGTGCTATTTGTGGCGGGGGCCGGGGTCGATGTAGGGCAGGCAGTCGCGCATAACATGCCGTCTCGTCCCGGGAGGGTCGATGCTACCGTGTATTGGGCCCATTGGAGCCACAGATTAGTTTCACCTACGCCTGTTTCTATGTTAAAACGCTTGGGCATGGACTGTTCAGTTATGTACTTTACGGTGGGGCCCATCATTGAGTCTGTGTTTCCGGAAATGGAGATGTGTTATGTCGGTGGCATTTTTAGTAACATTGATATAAATCCAGCCCAGCGGGTTGGACCCAGTTGCGTAGGCTAGAACGGGATACAAAGAGGTGTCAGCAACCGATGCTTCATGGAGCACGAACATGAAGGAGTTACATTGGCCGGGGGAACAGGTGGCTGGGGTGGTTTGCTTAGCTATGGTTAGTCGTGCAGCTAACAAGGTGGCGTTGGGGCCAAAGATACCTGAGTCAAAACAATTCCACCTACTGGTTCCTGTGTTTATAAGCACATTACCCCATGCCCCACAATCAATATGGGTACCTCTAACATTGTCCAGCCACCAGTCACTCGCTAGTCTGGGGAAGGAGGAACACACATATTTCTCATTCCACTGGTACTGCTCCTGCCCTGTGGAATCACACTTTATTATGGAGCATAAATCAACCTTGAATGCCAGGATTTGTCCTTCATAGACCTAAATGACGGGAACTGTTTCTGTCGTTCTGCCCCACTCTGCGACCTTTGTCATATACTGTTCATACGATAATTGGAGTCCCATTACGAGGGCAAACAAGAAAAACAATTTCCACATGGCTAATTACAGAATGTTTGTGTCTTTCAGCTGGATCATCGTTTCTGTGAGAGTTCTTGCGGGTTGGGTGGCAGGGGCGCAGTGGGAGCGGTGGTGCCAGAGAGCACCAGTTTTACCTTTGACCTTTACTGCATGTGAGGTGGTCAACACTACCTCCCAGGGTCCAGTCCACCGTGGCTCGGGCCACTTCCGCTTGTGGACCTTGATGTGGACGCAGTCTCTGGGGCTGACCACTATGCATATTTCTCTGAAGGGGTAGGGGGGCACTGGGAATGTTCCCAAAGTTCTTTGGTAGACTGTCTTCTTATTTAGCCCGTGACAGACTACGCATTCTGCAATATGGTTTGCCACCATTTCCTCCAGGTAGGGTTGCCACCAGTCATGTTTGAGCCTGTTGGTGGTTCTTGAGGAGTGAGGCTGGTGCTCCTGGTACCATTTCGCTTCTTTCTGCACCTCTTTCAGGTGTTCCTCTGACAGATTGACGGTGTTGTCCTCGTTAGTACAATCATCAATGCTGTGCTTTCTTTTAGGTACCCTCCTGCTTCTTTTGCTGCTGTGTCTGCTGCGTTATTGCCAGTGGTGACGTTAGAATTTCCTTTGGAGTGTCCTTTGCATTTGATGATCTGGATTTTTCGGGGGAGATGTATGGCTTCCAGGAGGGGGAGTACGAGGTCTCTGTGTTTTACCGGGGCTCCTGCTGACGTTTGGAGTCCTCTCTTCATCCATATGGCTACATCCACGTGGGCTGCAGCGTGTGCGTATGCTGAGTTGGTAAATATGTTAGCGTTTTTGTTTTTTGCAATCTTTAATGCTTCCACTAGGGCGTGGAGTTCTGCTTTTTGTGCTGATGCTGGTTGTTTTATGACCCCACTTCTAGGGTGACGTGGTGTCCATGAATTTGTTGAATGACTGCGTATGATGCTCTATTTCCCTCTTCTCCTTTGAAACAACAACCATCTATAAACAGGACAATTTCTGCATCGGGGACAGGTGTTCCATACAGGTCTGGGCGACATTTTGCTTCCAGTTTCATTAGTTGTACGCAGTCATGGGTGCCATCTGCATACTGTAGTCTGTGGGCCATGTTGATTCTGCTTTGATAATTCCTTGCTTTCCCGTGATGTCCAAATGGAACGAGGAAGAGTAGTCTGGGGCGCACAGGTGTTCAGGAAGGCCGGGAGGTTCGGGAGGTTGTTTGAATCCCAAACACCATGAGTTGTTTGAATCTTACGAAAGCTTCCTCCGCCCTTGAGATCCAGTTGAGTGATGCCTTGAGGTTCCGATGGCCAGCTTCCCCAATGAGTTTGCGTAGGGGAAAAGAGTGGTCCACATAATCAGCTATGTGGTGTCTGCTATAGCCAGTGAGTCCCAGGAATGCTAGCATTTGCTGCACAGTGGTGGGTTTAGGGTACTGGAGCATTGCCTATTGTCTTTTTGGGTTGATGTATCTCTTATTCCCGCTTTTTCCACGGAATACCACTTCTGGGTGGCAGACCTGTGCTTTTCCTTCTTGATTTTGTAGCTGCATTTTGCGATGTGCCGTAGCAGGGATTCGGTGGCCATGAGGCAATCTTCAACTGTGGTGGTGGCCAGGATGATGTTGTCGACATACTGGATGAGGACGGTATCTGGTGGGAGTGGGAGTTCCTTGAGATCGGCCTCAGGCAGGTGTTGAATATGGTTGGCGTGCATGTGAATCCTTGTGGCATTCATGTGTAGGTGTAAGAGCATATTTCAAATGTGAATGCAAACATGTCTTGACTTTCTTTGGCCAGGGGGAGGCAGAAGAATGCGTTGGCCAGGTCGATGGTGGTGAAAACTTGATGACTCGGGGAGACTGCGTGCAAACTGGGTTGGGCACTCTTTAAGTAATAGGCTGATTACTGTTTGATACATCGCAGATCGTGGACCAGGCACCATGAGTGTCCTCCGGCCTTGGGTACTGGTAGAATTGTTGTGTTCCACGGTGAATCCGCTGGTCGTAGAACTCCTGCTTGTCAGAGGCCTTCAATGGTGCAGGCTATTCCAGCGGCTGCCTCGGGCTTGACCTTGTACTGACCTTGCCAAATGGGCACAGTGTTGGGTTTCACTTTGATATGTATATTGTGGTGTGGTGTGCGGCCAACGTCATAGGGGCAAGTGGTCCAGAGGGTTGGTGATAGTTGAGCTAACATTTCTGCTGCCAGGGGGTGGTCTTCGACGCTTCCTTGATACCTTGTGGCGTTTGCATGTTCTCCCCGTGCTCACATGGGGTTTCCTCCACCTCACGTCAGTAAGCACCCCCACCAAAAACATGCACTCATCATTGTCTGACCAGCAATGGACATTTATCACCTGGTCCCCGGGCGCGTCCACGTATGCTGCCCACTGCTCCTGGCTGTTCCCCCAGAGGAAGGACAAGCCAGGATGGGTCAAAAGCAGAGAATCCATTTCACCGGCCATCATCAAAGCATGTGCATGTGTGTGTGTGCAAGCATGTGTTGTAGTGTGGTGTGTTGCGTGATGAATAAAGACTGTTTCTTTCTTCTTTCTTTCTTCTTCTATTCTCCAGAGCGATTTGTCTGGTGTGTGTTGCAACAGGGGGTTCGTTGTGGGGACCCAGGTGAGTTGGGCGAGGGCACTTTTGACCATGGGGCCCAACTATTTGGCTGCATGGTTGGCTTCTACGGCTAGGGTCACATGTGGGACTTCGGTGTCGTGATGTAGATACCAGTATTGTTGGTCTGGTGTAAGGTGGACCGCTGCTGCAGCTCCTTCGTGGCCCAGATAGATGTCTGTTGTCTGGAGTTGTTCTTGTCGTCCCTCCTTTTCCGCTTCCCAGCCTTCCTCATAGATGTCATCACGGTGGCGTGTGAAACAGAGAGTGCAGTGTAGGGGATCAGCGGGGGGTCCATAGCGTCCTTGCGCCATGATCCACTTCTTCCAGAGTTGGTAGGTTTCAAAAATGCCACCAGCCGGTGACTTTGTAGGCAGAAACCTAGTCCAGTAGACGAGTGGTGGGTCGGGGGTGGTTTCAGGAGTTCCGCCTAGGAGGAGTATACGTTCAAGGGGTATTAGCTCTACTTTTGGCTCAAGAGAAATTACCTTCCAGACCTTGGGGGTTACAAACTACAGATGCTCCTGTTCGTCAGAGTAGGTCCCTTCCCATGAGGTTGATGGGGCAGTCTGGTGAGTAGAGGTATTGGTGTCTGACTTTGTGAGGGCCTATCTTGGTAGGGAGGGATGCGGTGAAGGGTTGGACTTGTGTCATCCCAGAGAATCCAACAGTCCGTAGTTTCTGAGTGGATAGTGGGGATGTGTTACCGGCCAGGTCCTTCAAGCAAGACACGGCTGCGCCAGTATCTACCATGAGCTTGACAGTAATTCCTTGGATCGTACATGGCACTACTGGTTCAGCATTTCATTTTGTCTCTACCACCACTTTGATGTCCCCTGGGCGCCTCTTTGCTCTGTGCCATTCCTCCATTCCATAAACTGGCCCTTGGGGGGCGGGGCGTCCATGCGGTGTCCTCCTCTTCCTCTCGAGGAAGCGCCTCTTCCTCTCTGAGGGGGGCGGTAGGATCCTTTGTATGAACCATTGTCGTTGGTTCTGGGGGCATTTCCTTGCCCAGTGGTCACTCTGGCCGCAGGTGAAGCATCTTGTATTTTGTGCGGGTCCTCCCCATCTTCTAGAGGATCGGAATCGTCCTCTCCCTCTTGGTTGCTGCCATTGGGGTGGCCGTTGGGGGTAGGAGGGTGCGGGGGCTCCTTGATACTGCTGCTGGGGATATTCATATGAAGTCCAGGACAGGCCATTAGGGTACGTGCTGGGCTGGTGGGTAGGCAGGGGTTGCAGTCGGGGACTGTGGTCCTGTCCATTCTGGTGGCGCAGTTTGGGGCAAGGCTTGTGCTTCAGGGGTGGTGACTACTGCTTGCACAGTTGCTTTCTTCTTTTTGTCCGTATTGACTTCGTTTTTTTAGTTTTTTCACATGCATTTTGAGTAGTCTGGTTTGTATGGAATCTTTCTCCAGGAATTCGTCTTCTTGCTTTTTGATGTGTCTTTCCAGGTAATGGATGAGATGGCTCTCCCACTGTCTCTCGGTCATGTCTCTCGGCTTCAGCCTGACATCTCCTGGGAGGCCATTTTGGACCATCTGCATGTACATGGAGGTGTGGGTGTGGGCTGGCTGCAGGTCTTTTATTTTTCTTTGGGTTGTCGTTTGGCTCTAGAGTCGACAGGGGGCGCTATGTGATGAACATGGGTTGTGTTGGCGTCCTCTGGTGGTGGGCCACGTCGTCCAGTCAGTGTGACAGCTGCGCAGCTAACCATAGTGGCATGTTTCTCTTTCCCTTTCCTGATGCCTTTTTGTGGTTTGTAGAACTGGCAGGTGGATTCATCATCCTCTGTATCGGAGGAGAGAAACTCTTCGTTGTCCGGATCGGTAGGGAGCGATATGTGATCATCATCCTTGTTTTCACTGTCAGATGAGTTTGGGGAAGGCTGTACTTGCATTACCAATACGGTTGCTTGTGTTGCTGGCGAGGGTGGGGTGGCTATCTTCTGGTCGCTCAGCACTCTTCCTTCATCGGCCAGCAGGGGGAGGTAGAGGGACGGGGTGGTGTGTGGTTGGAATGGGGCGTGACCTTGGGGGTTGGGTCCGGGGAGGGGCGGTAACTTGTCTTGTTGTGGGGGGCAGGGTTCTTCTCCGGTTTCTACCATTGCCATGATTGAGACATCTCTGACTCTATTGTTACTTTCGACATTCATTTCACTGCATATATGTATGGAAGTATGTATATGTATGTGACAAATAAAAAATCTTGAATCTTGAATCTTGAATCATTTCCGCTTGTTTCCATGCCATCAGTATGCGCTGAACCTGCACCCATCGTGCACACTGCTTGTCGAACTTGCGCTTTCCTGCCCCAATCAATCCAGGGTTGATTTTTGCATCTACTTCCGCTTCAGCCAGCAGTCTTTTTTCTTCCTCTACCACCTTGCCGCGGTTTTCTGCTGTTGGGGTAGTGTTTTTCGGCCACCACCCTGCTTTAATCCATTTTCGTTCATATTTATCGAATTTCCCAGATTCTCGAGCATGGAACTTTGGCTCTGTTCTGGCCTTGAGCACAGCTGCAGGTTCATTACGAAGCTCAATGGTGCTTGGTAATGAGGGGGGGATGGGGTGTGGGGGATGGGGTGTTTGCCATTAGTCCTTATAATGGCAGGAGAACAGAAAACAGGGGAAAAAAACAAACTCAGATGTTCGGGTCTCAATCCATTTCTGGTGCAGCTGCACCAATAGTGGTTGTATATATAGGTTATCACATGCAAACCTTCTTTCTTTATTTTAATTTTATTTATTTTATTTTTATTTTTATTATTTTTTCTCAACCCCCCCCCTTTTGTCTAAAGCTAATTGAGGAGATTTTCATACACACACACACAAACTCTCTCACTCACGTACAGACTCTCACACCCACACAGACTCTCACATACACACACACACACACACACACACACACACACACACACACACACACACACACACACACACACACACACACACACACACACAGCAATAACATTTTATGCTTGGTCACTTGAACCAGGCCTTTCACCCTAAAATGCTTGGTTGCTTGAACCGGGCCTTTCATCCTTAAATGCTTGGTTTCTTGAACCGGGCCTTTCACCCTTAAATGCTTGGTTTCTTGAACCGGGCCTTTCACCCTTAAATGCTTGGTTTCTTGAACCGGGCCTTTCACCCTTAAATGCTTGGTTCTCTAGAACCGGGCCTTTCACCCTTAAATTAAACAGAATGGGTTTTCTAAACAAACGGCCTAAACGGGACTTGAAACTAGTTAGAGAGCTAGCACACAGCCGCTTCGAGGGGGCGGGGGGGGGGGGTGGCTGGCCCGTTCTTTTAACTTCCTTTACTTGTTCTCATCAAACATTCCAATTTCTTCTCTCCACAATATTTAACAATTATTATTCATGCATCATTCAACAATACATCCCACAAAACCACAAAGTTGTTCGTCCGCCTTAAACAGTAATCTAATCTATGCAGACTTCATGAAATGGCTCTGCTCACCTTTTAGCGGGTACCCATGGAAGTATTGCAACCATTTAGGCTTTCGGAACTCCTCTGCAGTCTTGTAATGAGATCACGTCGGGGTTACCATTTTGTCGTGTCCAATATTTCCAATCTGGAATGATGCGATGAAACTGGAACTTTGAGATAAGGAGAGTTTTTTGGACAGTTTGAGAATCTACCATAAAACCTTGTTTACCTGTCACCCAGCGATTTCCTTTATACGTCGACGTAGTGAATTCTAAGCTGCGTGTCTCCTTTAGCAGACAGTTCACCAAGAAGTCCGTTGAACTTTTCCCGCCATATCCTTTTGTTACAAACGACACGCCCTGTTTTGCGAGGCAGTCCCTCCTTTCAGTTATTTCCCATCCCCCAAGTATCTAGTTTCAGACTCCCCGCTGTGTGTGTGCCAGATTATCCATTTCAATGCCTGTTTTGAACTGGGTTCGTAGTTAGAGGCAGTGTCTTTATACATTGTTCTTTTTGGCTCCGACTCGCGCCCTGATCAATGAAGCTGTATTTCATGATTACTCACAATGAATGAATGAATGAAAGATAGTAATGTATATAAATCCATTCATGTAATATATACTGTAATATACACACATATAGTTTTGCTGTTGAGGATTAGTTTAATCTGTAATGTTATATAGAGTATACAGTGGTACCTTGATTTACGAGTGCACTAAGATAGAAGTTTTCTGAGTTACGAGCCGTTGTTCCGTCGATTTTTTGTATTGATTTGTGAGCAAAAATGTGAGTTACGAGGAGCGAGCTTCAGGTACGCCGCCGCTAATTGGCATGGCAAGCGAATCCGGCCAGCATCCCGCGTCTCACTCGTTCTCTTCACGTGGTTACCTGACCGTGGAAGCATCTCTTTTGTGTTTTGTGCTCACTTTTTGTGCAGTTTTTTCGCCCCAAAAAAAAAATTCTAACCATGGGTCCTAAGAAAGTCAGAGCTGAGAAGAAGAAGAGGATGATGTAGATTAAATTAAAGTATGAAATCATAGCGAAAGTGAAGTGAAAAAAAAAATGTCGCAATTAAATTCAGTAATAAAGTGTAGCAAAAAACGAAAGCGACCGAAAAAGCGCAAAACAAAACAAAGTCCTCCAACCAACTCCGCCTATCTCCTCCACCCTCCACCTCCGGCAGCATCTTCCGTTAGTCCGAGTCGTCTGACCTCCAAGGTGGGGTTCTGATTTTGTTCACGTTTCCAGGACAAAAACCTGTAAGTTCAATAACCAGCCTTAATATTACCTATTAACTTCCAGACCCAAACAGGCCTGAGGTTAACCTTTGAACCTTTCTAGTGGCACGCAGACAATACATAACCACTAGTCTTATCTCTCTTTGGCGGGCTACAGACCTTCACTCTCTGTTTACAGTGGTATCCACAGCAAAATGTCTTATGTCCTAAATCCATTTGCTATCTGTACAGACCTGTAAAAGCATTTAATAGCAGCTGTTTTTCCCCTTCTTACCTTGGCTATTTTGGTAAAAAAAAAATAATGTTTTTTTCCTTTATCTTTTTCTGTTGTTTTAATATTTTATTTTAGTAGTACCTCTTCTCCATTGCTTTTGTTCTTTGTCTGGAGTGCCAAATTGATTCTGGTCTTACCCGTATCATCAGGGGAAAAAACAGCAGATTCCTTGCCAAAATGGAAATGAAATAATCAAAACACTTGCCTTGGCCAATTTTTTCCAATCTGCGGGAAGGATCGCCGCCCCAACTACACTGGTGCCTGGAGAAATGTCCTCCTTTTTGCTCTTTTTCCAATCTTGTTCCTGACGCCAAATATGTGGTGGAAAAAAATCACCTCGGAGAAGAGGTCCTTTAATTTAAGATCATTTATTATAAAAATATCTGAGTTTGTCTCTGCAGAGGACAAGACTGGCTAAATACACAGATGCATACCCTTTTATAGTATCTACTTGCAGAGTGTGTTCTTAGCAGAATATTCCAACAATTTTTCTGATTAAATACTACTGTCTACCAGACTGACTTATTTCATAGGAGTGGCATTGATCGAGAAGGCTATGCTCAAACCACTATTTCAATAGCCCAAACAATGTGTTGTGCTAAGCACATTCTGTAACCTTTCAGCTACATTTTCAAAGGACTTGGGGGTGAGTAAGGAATGTCCGCAGTCTCCGCTAGCTTACTCTTGACACTGACAATCCTTTAATGGTTATTTACAGTTTTAATGGTTATTTATTTGCCCTATTTCTGATATGGTTCAGTCAAAATCGAATCCTTTGCAATCAATGCATAGAACAAACAACCCATTTGCAAATCGGATTCCGTATCATGAGTGGCATTATTATCATTATTCCTACATAGTGAAATGCCCACAAATGGTTTGTTGTTTATTTTTGTTGGTTTCTGAAACGTATTTATTGATGAAGTCTGTGTGCTTGTGCATTCACTGTACACGTTTCAGATTCTTAACCACCCTTATGGCGACCAAACATCGGCTGATCACGGACTCGTTCAAGGTGATGAAGGAAGCACGGCGAGGTGGCAAGCGAGAGAAGCAAGATCCAACTCCACCTGCCCCTCCACCTCACCAAGGTGATCAGCACGCCCATTGTTTATTCATTTAAAACACTATGGGGCAGTTTCACAGATAGCAGCAGCAGTAAACTAATCCTACTTCAATGAATCCAGAATTTTAAAAATTACTTAATCTAAGATTAATTAGTTCTAGAACAGGAATTCCTAGACTAAGGTCATGAAGGACTAGCCAGCTCCTTCTGTCTGGTCTCGGTGCTGGTCTTAGTCAAGTTCAACCTTGTCAATTCACCATTTATTTGACTTTGGTTGAATTTGAGCTGATGGTAAGATTTATAATGCGGCATCTAGTAAGTGTACCCCGTAAGTGTATCTAGTGTACGTCAGATGTTCAAAAGACCGTTTCAGATCTAAATGTAGATTAAAAAAATAAGTGTGAGGAGGACTATCTAACCCAGGGGTCGAGAACATTTTTGGCTGGGAGAGCCATAAAAGCCTAATATTTCTAAATGTATTTCCTTGTGAGCCATATAATATTTAATAAAATTGAATGCAACTTAATGCGTGCATTTTTTAAGTAAGGCATCCATTTTTAATGTATAGCACATCTCTGAGTACTTAAAAAAGCGCTATATATAATACATTTCTCTTTATTCTTCTTAATAATTTTTTTGTTATACTGTAGCTAACCAATAATAAATGAAATACTTTTTACCATTAATGTGACTTGTGGTGCTGCATGGTTTTGCTGATGGCCTTGTAGTCTGCTTCATACGTAGTGAGATTAAGCTTCATGCAGGTGTTGAGACTTCCATCAGTTAAACGTGAGCGTAGGTTGTTCTTAATGTTTCTCAGATGCGAGAAAGACTGCTCACTTGCGTATGTAGAGCCACCAAACATGGTCAATACGCCAGTACTCACGCTGCATTGTGTGGTATGTGACGGGAAGCTCGTTCCAAGTTTTAAGAATCAGCTGGTCTTCAGGTTCAAGTTCAAGTTTTAAGTTCAAGATTATTTGTCACATACATATTGTATTTTTTTCCATTTCTGTCCACTTGTGTTCAGCTGATTGGTCCGACTGGAGGCAGGGAGTTTTCTTAATGTTTGTCTGCCTTACAGAGGGGATCGGCGCACGGGTAAGCACTCGTAAGCAGCCTAGCAGTGGAAGGCCATTCCTCCTGCACCCAAGAGGATCATTATTATCCACAATTAATATAATAATCCTCAGTGATATATATAATTGTGGCCTGCGTGCCGCATATTGAAATGAACAATAAAACTCTTGCAATGTGGGCACACCACGGCCAGAAAGACTCCATCTCCCTCCCTAAACCCTTAGCTGTGGGCAGAGACTCCCACAAGTGGCGCCTGAGCAGAGACTCGGGAGGGGTAGGGCACCGAGTAAAAGGCCATAGCAGAACCACCAAACTGAGGAGGATTGTGATCACACTGTGGCCACACCGACACCGGCACTGCTGCTGTCTCATCCTTCCATCATTCGATGCCATTCATCCTTCCACCCATCCATCCATCCATCCTTCCATCCATCCATCCATCCGTCCATCCACCCATCCATGCATCTATCCACCTGACAGGAATTGTGTACACAACTGCAAAGTCCTGAGATGCCTGCGCAAAGTCGTAAAACTGATAACAATACCTTCTATATTATTTAAACACAAGTATCTCCCAATGTTTCAAACCCAAACAAAAAAAACTGGATTAAATAAATGCTAACAGGCAGGACATGTTTGCTTCCATGAAATCGAGAGCTCGAGTAGGAATGAGGGCTTCTCACAGGATCACAATCAAAACAGACCAGAATTTTTTTTCCATGAAAACTTATTTTGTTAATTTGGTAAAACAGGGCACTTTTTTTCTCAACTGAATGCATTTTGCTTCTGTACTAACCTAGTACCTAAACAGATATTTTTTTTAAATCTCATGCCACAATTTACCTGAACTCTACCATTTATAAGCGTAAACCTAAAGTTAACAACCTCCAACCCAGATTTTTCAAAACTTGGGGTCGCCTCATATGCAAATGAGTTGCAAAAAAATTTTGGTAAAAAGAGTTTGACCCGAAGGCACCTGTTCTACTTTCACTTTCTATGTTTGAATAACAGAGAAAGGTGCGACACCAGCGTTTATATTAAGCATCTCCTGACACGCTCCTTTTCAGTAACGTCACCTGGAAATCTCCCCATTTCTACAGATATTTAACAGATTTTGTCCTTCATGTCCGTAACTCACAAGCAGAGTGGCTGCTTGCTTACACAGAATGAATGCAGTGGTGATTTATGCTGAGAGCTGTTGTTACGCACATGTCATTTTAATGACATGCTTGTTTGTCTCAGTGCAAAGGAAAAGGAGAATGATAGCGGCTTGTTTATGACGAATATGCCATTCAATACATTTTGATGAAGATTATTTTGTATTTCTGTTCTCAATAATCAAACCATAGTCTGGCTATACAGTGGGGCAAAAAAGTATTTAGTCAGCCACCAATTGTGCAAGTTCTCCCACTTAAAAAAATGAGAGAGGCCTGTAATTTTCATCATAGGTAAACTTCGACTATGAAAGACAGAATGGGGGGAAAGAATCCAGGAAATCACATTGTAGGATTTTTAATGAATTAATTGGTAAATTCCTCGGTAAAATAAGTATTTGGTCACCTACAAACAAGCAAGATTTCTGGCTTTCACAGACCTGTTACTTTTTCTTTAAGAGGCTCCTCTGTCCTCCACTCGTTACCTGTATTAATGGCACCTGTTTGAACTCGTTATCAGTATAAAAGACACCTGTACACAACCTCAAACAGTCACACTCCAAACTCCACTATGGCCAAGACCAAAGAGCTGTCAAAGGACACCAGAAACAAAATTGTAGACCTGCACCAGGCTGGGAAGACTGAATCTGCAATAGGTAAGCAGCTTGTTGTGAAGAAATCAACTGTGGGAGCAATTATTAGAAAATGGAAGACATACAAGACCACTGATAATTTCCCTCGATCTGGGGCTCCACGCAAGATCGCACCCCGTGGGGTCGAAATGATCACAAGAACAGTGAGCAAACATCCCAGAACCACAGGGGGGGACCTAGTGAATGACCTGCAGAGAGCTGGGACCAAAGTAACAAAGGCTACCATCAGTAACACACTACGCCACCAGGGACTCAAATCCTGCAGTGCCAGACGTGTCCCCCTGCTTAAGCCAGTACATGTCCAGGCCCGTCTGAAATTTGCTAGAGAGCATTTGGGTGATCCAGAAGAGGATTGGGAGAATGTCATATGGTCAGATGAAACCAAAATAGAACTTTTTGGTAAAAACTCAACTTGTCATGTTTGGAGGAAAAGAAAGCTGAGTTGCATCCAAAGAACACCATACCTACTGTGAAGCATGGGGGTGGAAACATCATGCTTTGGGGTTGTTTTTCTGCAAAGGGACCAGGACGACTGATCTGTGTTAAGAAAAGAATGATTGGGGCCATGTATCGTGAGATTTTGAGTGAAAACCTCCTTCCATCAGCAAGGGCATTGAAGATGAAACGTGGCTGGGTCTTTCAGCATGACAATGATCCCAAACACACCGCCCGGGCAACGAAGGAGTGGCTTCGTAAGAAGCATTTCAAGGTCCTGGAGTGGCCTAGCCAGTCTCCAGATCTCAACCCCATAGAAAATCTTTGGAGGGAGTTGAAAGTCCGTGTTGCCCAGCGACAGCCCCAAAACATCACTGCTCTAGAGGAGATCTGCATGGAGGAATGGGCCAAAATACCAGCTACAGTGTGTGAAAACCTTGTGAAGACTTACAGAAAACGTTTGACCTCTGTAATTGCAAACAAAGGGTATATAACAAAGTATTGAGATGAACTTTTGTTATTGACCAAATACTTATTTTCCACCATAATTTGCAAATAAATTCTTTAAAAATCAGACAATGTGATTTTCTGGATTTTCTTTCTCATTTTGTCTCTCATAGTTGAGGTATACCTCTGGTGAAAATAACAGGCCTCTCTCATCTTTTTAAGTGGGAGAATTTGCACAATTGGTGGCTGACTAAATACTTTTTTGCCCCACTGTAGCTCTCTGGCTTAAATAGAAAAATATTTATTTCAGGTCAAATTTGAGTAACTAGGTAAAAAAAATTGATAAATTGCACCAATATCATGGGATTAATCATGATTAATGCAGTGCAACTCACAATTGCAAACATCTCATTATTTATGGCGAGTTCAAATGAACATTTGTGCCAATATATTGTGCTTGGATTGACTATTTGATTGTGGCTTGTGGAGATTGTAGACTAAAATGTTCAGTCATATGTAATTAAATATTAGTGATTTTTTTAAATCTTGAGCCTGAATCCTGAGTCCTGAGCAAAGAAAAGGTTGGGAACCCCTGCTCTACTCTAATACCTAAACGGAACCTCTTTTCACCATTTGCCTCAAGTCAGCAAATATTGGCGGTCAACATACTACATACAACAAAAGTCCCACGAGAGATTCAGATTAATTTTATGTATCGCCTATTGGTGGCAGTTTAAATTGAGGTTTCCTTTCCATTTTTTCTTCAATCAGAGGCCGAGAACAACTCTGACACAAGCAGCGACAAGGAGCAAGTGGCATTAAGGCAGTTTGATCTGGACTGGCGATTTGGGCCTTGCACAGGTAACACGATCAATGAAACAATTCACTATTCCATCTACAGTATCTATCTATCTATCTATCTATCGATCTATCGATCTATCGATCTATCGCCATCCATCTATCTATATCAGTTGATCCTTCCATCCCTCCCTAACTCCAGGTATCAGTAGACTCGAGAGGTGGAAGAGGGCACAGCTTCACGGGCTAGACCCACCCAAGGAGATTAGAGAGCTGCTCATGCATACAAACACACATCCCCAGTACAACCAGAGGTACTGTACCAACACACACACACACACACACACACAAACACACACACACACACACACACACACACACACACACACACACATACACACACACACACACATACACTGATCAGCCGCAACATTAAAACCACTGACAGGTGAAGTAAATAACATTGCTGATCTTGTTACAATGGCACCTGTCAAGGTATATATAAGATATATTTGGCAGCAAGTGAACAGTCAGTTATTGAAGTTGATGTGTTGGAAGCAGGAAAAATGGGCAAGCTTAAGGACCTGAGCAACTTTGACGAGGGCCAAATTCTGATGGCTAGACGACTGGGTCAGAGCATCTCCAAAACAGCAGATCTTGTCGGGTGTTCCCAGTACCTACCAAAAGTGGTCCAAGGAAGGACAATCAGTAAACCAGTGACAGGGTCATAGGCGCCTATGGGTTCATTGATGCACGTGGGGCGTGAAGTCTAGCCCTTCTGGTCTGATCCCACAGAAGAGCTACTGTAGCACAAATTGCTGAAAAAGTTCAGGCTGGCTATGATAGAAAGGTGTCAGAACACACAGTGCAATGCAGCTTACTAAGTATAGGCCTGCGTAGCCGCAGACCGGTCAGGGTGCTGACGCCTGTCCGCCACCGAAAGTGCCTACAATGGACACGTGAGCATCAGAACTGGACGATGGAGCAATGGAAGAAGGTGGCCTGGTCTGATGAATCACATTTTTTCTCTCTATCATGTGGCTGGCCAAGGTTAGGGTCCAATCCGATCGAGCATTGGTGGGATGTGCTGGAACAATAAGCCCGATCCATGGAGGCCCCACCTTGCAACCTACAGGACTTAAAGGATGCTGCTAACGTCTTGGTGCCAGATACCACAGGACACCTTCAGAGGTCTTGTGGAGTCCATACCTGGACTGGTCAGAGCTCTTTTGGCAGCACGAGGTGGAACGACACAATATTAGTTGTGGTTTTAATGTTGTGGCTGATTGGTGTATAAATATATTTCTCTGTTAACCTAAGCAAACATGCACACACATTTATGTATAGAGATAAATATTAACACAGTATATTGAAGTGTAATTATTCTGTCTTGTTGACTTTCAGCTTATGGAGCGACTACCCCTTGTGAGGTTGAGGATGTGAAGATGGTGGGCACACAAGAGAAAAAGAAAGCGCTGCAGATGACAAAATAATTCCCATCGTTCTCTTGTATTTAATCACATGTTCTCTTGCATTTGTACTCCACTCTTAAGATTTTATTAAAATGTCCCCTTTTTTTAAACAACACTACACCACACTACTCTCTGTGTTTTGTCTTATCTGTTTGCCTCGGTATGATTGGCTCACAAACATTTTTATTACATTACATTACATTTAGCAGACGCTTTTATCCAAAGCGACTTACAATTATTCAAACACCGACGGACGCAGCCATCAGGAGCAATGAGGAGTTAAGTGTCTTGCTCAAGGACACTACAGCATGCTAGCAGTAGGAGCCTGGGATCGAACCAGCAACCTTTGGATTACTAGACGACCAGCTCTACCTCCTGAGCTACCATTTTCAAACCTTTTGTAGACATTTTATACAAAACTAAAAGTTTTGAATTGGATGGAAATCATTTGGAAACATAAGCTAAAAGGCAGGGTCCAACCAATATGGAGGTTTTGCACATCTGACTGTATGAACAAAGGCGGAGACATCCCATGCATGTACAGTATATCAAAAAATGATTCTGTAGCACACAACGGAGGGTATCAGTCATCAATGAAGGGAGTATTTCTCACCTCCACGATGACTTATCCTGTAGATCGATTTGTCCCAGCAATGCACCATTGATCCCAGAAGCTTCTCGTGAAAGTGAGTGTCTGTATATGGACGTATATAGAGGTAAGCAGGGCTGGACTGGGACAAGAAATTGGCCCTGGTATTTTTTGAATAAAATCAATGGGCTGCTGTCCCTGCTTTATGGGCAGGCTGTTGGACTTTTTATTTTCTATTTCTATTTTCTATTCTAAATGCTCAGTATGCAAGATTACCAGTCCACCCCTGGCGGTAAGGAACACAGGTAGCTGCTAGCAGGCTGAAGTTCCTTTGAGCAAGATACTTAACGCCAATTGCCCCCTGATGGCTACGTCCATCAGTGTGTGAATAATTGTATGTCCCTTTGGACAAAAGCACCTGCTAAATGACGATGTAATAGTAAAAGTAATGACTAATACAGTCAAATGTTCTACAAAACTTCCATATTGCTTTAAACATACACAGTTGTTATGGTAAAAGATTTGAAAAAGGGGGGAAAGGCTTATTGTACGTCTTTTTTGTGGCTATTGTTTACATATTAAAGTGAAATCCATCTGTGTTGGGTGGATTACATGACAAGTACCACGATTACATAAAAAAACTTCAAATCAACCTCATTCAGTGCATTCTTGACATGAAAGGCGGATCAATAATGTAGATGGCACATACTGTGGACAAGCACATTCACAACACAAATACATTAAATGACTGTTTCAATGTGATTTAATGTGTGATTTTCGTACATTACTATTTTCATCATATTTTCCTCATAAACTTGCAATTTGGTTACCGACATACCCTTTATTAAATGTTGAAAATATAGAGGAGTAGCCCAGGAATAGTCAGCTATAAGTACCAGGGAAAACCAGCAATGCAGAAATAGTGATACGCCCACTGCATACCTGCGACAAGTCAACAGAAACCTGAAGAAATAGTCGTAATTCTGGAAAGATGACCAATTATGTAGAAGAATGTAACCTTTAAAATCGTATGCATTCAGAAAGAGACGAGAGACAGATGGGCGTCAGAAGGAGAAGACGGCCGCTGTCCACATTGTCGCTTGTAAAAAAGAAAAAAGTACTATCCCGCCTCCATTTCCTCAGTAGCGTCTCGATTGGTTCAAAGCGCCGCCAATCCCGCCAGATGTGGACTGTGATTGGCTCTCAACTCAATCGGACGCGTGATAGTAGACGCACAACGCAACGAATGGCTAAGATTCGCCAGGGAGGCGGGACTGCCTGGAGAACAGACCCCCCTCTGGAGGGCGGGACTAAAGACAATTCCCGACCTCCCATTGGCCCTCTCACCGCGTCAATGGAATTCTCTCAGTTCCGATTGGTTTGAGCGCCCTCGAATTGCTGCAACGACGGGGAAAGGCAAATACCGTCCGCTAATCACTTCCATTCTGTGGCCTGGGTGCAGCGAGCAGCCGTAGTTTCTTTGCAATTAGATCAGGAATTATTACAACTAGATCAGTCCTGAACGTTAATAATAGGCCTGAATCAATACCTTACTTTGCTTCAGTCTGAATCTGGTCACCGACGCGGATTTCAAATTTTTGGGCGTAAAAATCGGATTCGTTTTCAATAACCACCTTGGAGATTCCTCACTCATCATGATGTACAGCCCGCTTTGAAGAGGATTCCTATATTTTTGGGGGAAGAAAGAACATAACGGTGTTTAACCGCCCAGAACCACATGGTGCTTTGATCGTCTGATTTATGCAACCGTGGTGATAGTAGGACGCGGCAGTTGCATCGGTAAGCGGCGGCAGGATCGAGGTTGGAGCTGAACAACCTGTTCGGCTGCGAAAGGATTATTGTTATTATTATTATTATTATTATTATTATTATTATTATTATTATTATTATTATTATTATTATTACACTGCCAGTTATCATAGACAAGCTACATGCTATTATGTTATTAGCTATGATTCAGCACTACAGCCTATACTGACCACTTTATCCAGATATCATCGCAGTGAGCATTTTTTTTATGGGATTATCAATTTGGCATACGTCTGATTTAGTCATTTCACAACCCCTAACCTGCTTTGCTTCTGGTGTTTAGCAAGGCTTTTTTAATGCGTACACGCCACATTTTTTGACCAGTTTCATTACAACTGTTATAATCACAGTCAAGCATCAGTGTGTAACCTCTGTTATAACGCTAGTGGCAAGCATCTTCCTGCTGTAGAGTTGAGAAGGCCTATTTGAAGAATTATATTCTATGGAGATATATATATATGCATATATATGTTTTTTCTGCATTATTATTATTATTATTATATATTATTATTATATATTATTAACAGGGGTTCAGCCCGCAGAGTTGTTGTTGTTCAGATTTTTATGAATTATTAATCTCCATGGCATTTTTCGGGCTTAAAGTGCGGAACACGACAACCGCTGGAACCACGAACACGGTTGAGGTCCCGTTAGAACAGGGACGCCTCAGAAATCTTGTGATTCAAGTTTCATCCATGTTGATCTACATTCGGAGCTGGAATTAGTGAAAAAGTGAGAACATTTGACCGGAAGTAGAGCACATTCGCGCATCGCTCACACGTCAAGGTTCAAAAACTTCCGGTCGGGTAATGGAGTGAGATGAGTTTGTGGAGAAGGACGCTTTGTGACATCATCATCAAATTCATTATATATGGGCAGGTTGTGGCTCCGAACGCACGTTCACATCATGCTATCTGTTTAGTGTAGATTCCATTGCTCTGTAGTGGTTACAAACTGTGCGTGCGTAGGTGTCTGTGTATCGTTTTACCTGCTTGTTGTCGATGGGGCTGTTCGATTTGATATTTTAACTATTTTGGTATCTTTGTAAATGAAGGCATTCTGTTCGCATCTAATCCCGTGTTAGATGCGGCGTTGTGTCCTATCCTTACTTTGCAGGATTCAAGGAAGTTGTAAGATACAAACTGTGGCAGTCCATGATTGGTTTCATTTACTCGAAACGTATCGGTAAACTAGGACCCAGAAAATTATAAATTATCACAGAAAGTTGTCACCGCGTCATTACGTCACTCCGTCATAGTTGCCCCACAGGGCATCAAAGAGTCACCTGTCCGTCATTGAGCGGGCAGCTCTATTTCCACAGACCGCACAGTGAGACAACAGACTGGGTAGCTGATGCAATGTTCAATGTGAACTTTGAAAATTGTGCTGCGTTTCAGAGAAAACTACAGAAACAGGAAACTGTAATACTTATTAAACACAATTGGACAAACTGTACCCTGGTTATTATTATTATTATTATTATTATTATTATTAATAATTAGGGGTCCAGCCCACAGACCTGCAACCCTATTGTTTTCGTTCAGATTTTTATTTTCATTTTTCTCCTTGGCATTTTTCCAGTTGAAAGTGTCTGGCACACAGCAACTGCAGAACCCACGGACATGAATGAAGTATCACTGGATTCGGGGCAGTTCAGACATTTTGTGGTCCAAATCTGATCCGCCTATATTTTAAGCAGGAATTAGTGAAAACAAATTCTCTGAAGGACTCGAGGCCGACATACTCGTTGCCCCTCGTAGCTGAACGAAGGGACCTGGGTTGGTGGAGTGGGCGCTTTGTGACATCAACATACAGTTTGTTATATTTGTTCAGGGTGTGGCTCTGGGAGGGCTTTCGCATGGGGCAAGGTGCGCGGTGTAGACTCATTGGTGTGTGTTGGTTACTTCGTGCAGGATCTGTGTCGGGTCGAGACAAGAGACAGCAGTAGCCTTTCATGCATTCCATGGGAACTCGGAAAATTGTAACTCGTGTTTGTAAGAAATAAGACTGCGTTTCACAAGAACTCGGAAAACTGTAATTGGTCACAGAGTCGTCACCATTGTGTCATCATCGCCCGACATGGCACCAAATGGTCACATGAAAACCTTGTAGAGTATTGATTGGGCACAGACAATTGCCACTCCGTCATTGCACTACTGCGTCATCATTGCGCGACACGGCACACAAGGGAATTTAGGACACAAACTCCCAAATTATAAACAGTTTATAAACTGTCCGATCAGAGAGGATTGATTGGTTGCTCCAAACTCCGACAGCAGGAACTGATGCTGCATTCCATGGGAACTCGGAAAATTGTAATTTGTGTCGGGAGGAAGTGCAACTGCGTTTCACAGTGTGGGAGTGTCTACCCACAGGTAAAGGTTTAGGGGGGGAGACAAGTCTTTTTGCCGGTGGGGCACCAATATGGTGTGGGGATGGTAGCTCAGGAGGTAGAGCTGGTCGTCTAGTAATCTCAAGGTTGCTGGTTGGATCCCAGGCTCCTCCTGCTAGCATGCTGTAGTGTCCTTGAGCAAGACACTTAACCCCTAATTGCTCCTGATGGCTGCGTCCATCAGTTTTTGAATAATTGTAAGTCGCTTTGGATAAAAGCGTCTGCTAAATGTAATGTGAGTCTTCATTCATTCTTGCAACAAAAAGTCTCGCCGGCCAAAATGGGAACATAAAACAGCAATGAAACAATCGGCGTCAGGGCCTGTGTTGCTGGATCTGGTCCCCGGGGTCTCGTCTCCTACACCACGCGATCCTCACTACAAGACAAACACATAAGAAAGCTCTTCCAGCTGGGTCCGACCAATCACATAAATTCATGAGTTTAATTTATAATATAGTCTGATACAGAGTCCGTATTCCTCTTCCTCTTACCTACAAAGAATAAAACATAAATAGCCAATCGTACAGCAGAGAAACAAACCTGTGACACGAGCAGCCAATTGTACAGCAGGAGTGCCGGGCTTCCTTCGCTCTCTGCAGCCGGGCAGCGCGCAGCGGTGATGAGGCCCCTGGAGCTGATTCGGCGGATCTTCGTAAAACACCAATTTGAACTCGAACTCACCCTTCCCATCCCGAGCCCGGCATGGCCCCCATCCCCACAAAAGGAGATAGAATAAAGAAAGAATCCGTGATTTTCAGCGACGGCTGGTCTGACACAGTCAGAGTCCCCTGATCCGCTCCAAATGTTTCCTCATAATCACAGAGCGCAGATTCTGGAACATTTTGGACTGTTCTCAGACGACAATTATGATTATATGATATATTTAAATGTATATAATATATATATATATTATTTATTCAATCTATTTTTTGTTAACATTTTTTTTATTTTATTTATTCAGTGTTTAACTTAATGCCATGAGAATACCCTTAAAACTGTAAATTCAGCATAATTATTATTTAATATATATTGTGATAATCATCTACATCGATCAATATAAAAAAAAACATAATAAACAATATTTTAGGCCATATCGTCCAGCCCTAGGGGGGAACTGTCCTTTTCTTTTGTGTTAATTTACAGAACCTCAGAAATCTGTAATTTGTACCTCACTTGACTAAACTGGACCCTGTGTATGGCTGCCTGCAGCTATATTTATTATTACTGTTACTATTTGATTGTCTTCTAATAGTGTACAGCACATTGAGTTGCATATTGTGTATAAAGGGTGCTATACAAATAAAGATTATTATGGTCAATTACCAATATACTGTATATTTATATTTGCATGGCATTGTTGATTATTTATTCCAAATTACCAACGTGATAGAGGGTTTTTAATGGGGACGGTTTTGTCTCAAGGTACTGGGCTTGGTTTGTTTGGTTGCCTGGCTATGCTGTTAACCCCCCCTCCCATTCTCCAGTGAATAAGTGCTATAATTAAGTGCAATTTTCATGTCAGGGTGCAAAGAGGTGCAGCTCTTTGGAGGATCGAGAACCTTTATAAATACACATTTCCTGAATGCAATTAATGTGTTTTGAATTGTAAATATGTCAAGATACAGGTGTCTCTTATTAATTGTGTCGTGTCAAGATATTTATGCTGTTTCTCATATAACAACCCTCTCCTCTATTTCATGCATTGTCATCCATTCACCCCATTGCTATCATGCACACACACACACACACACACAAACACAGACACACAGAAACACATATTTGTTGCATAAATTATATACAACTCCCCCCACCTCTGTAGGGACAATGGACAACGCACATACAAAGACGGTGGAAGAGGCTCTGGGCTTCTTCTCTGTCAACGAGTCAACGGGCCTGAGCTGTGAGCAACTGAGGAAGAGCCGGGAGAGATGGGGACCCAACGGTATGGCCTCCCAGGAGTGTGTGTGTGTGTGTGTGTGTGTGTGTGTGTGTGTGTGTGTGTGTGTGTGTGTGTGTGTGTGTGTGTGTGTGTGTGTGTGTGTGTGTGTGTGTGTGTGTGTGTGTGTGTGTGTGTGTGTGCTTGTGTGTGATTGCATGTTGTTTGTGTTGGAGACAGCAGTTGGCAGGGGACCTGCCCAATCTCATACTATAACAATTCTGAATTGTCTGAGCAATCAAGTTCAACGTATGTATTGCGATGCAATTCTGCAATTATTCAGACAAGAGCTTTTACCTTTTCAATCACTTTGACACTGAAAATTGTGGAATTGATCTCTGGATCAGATGTAAGTTGGGTACGAGGGTTAACCGCAATATTTAGTAAAAAAATAAGTGGGCTGTCATTTTTATATTTTCTTTTCACCCCAAAATGTCTTTTCTGCTTTGGCTATTTAAATTATCATGCCAAAACATAATTTGTGAGCATTTTCGATGTTTACCATTGAAACTAGGTCATTCCTTTTAAATATGGGTGGGGGAAAAAGTGTACATTTTCTTTTTTTACCCACTTTGCCAAACACCCGGTGTAGAAAAAACCCACAAATGTCATTTCTTGAATCTAAATGTCCCTCAAAACAGCTGAGTAACAACATCGGACCATCACGCCAACCACAATGGAAAAATGCGATTCCAGTGTAATAACATATCACCTTTTCTCCTTTTCCCCTCCCCCACATTTCCTGTCTATATTTCCAACTCTTCCGTTCACCTCCAGAGTTGCCGGCGGAAGAAGGTGAGATATGTTTATCCCTCGCCAGCACCTCGCTTTCAGTCTCTTTGTTTATCTCACTTTTCTAAACCTCCAGTTTTTTTTCCCCTTTCACTTGATGGTTACCAGGCATTGCCAACCTCCAAACGCACTGTTATTCATTTCATTCATTATTCTGATATTTATTTCATATTCATATTCATTCAGTTTAAATAAACCACTTGAATGAATTCATTTTTTTTATCTATTTATAGTCATTTGTGCTTCGTCATTTCTTTCTATCTTTCTCTTTCTATCGCTCTGGTTCTATCTCACCCCAGGCAAATCCCTCTGGGAGCTGGTCATGGAACAGTTTGAGGATCTCTTGGTCCGAATTTTGCTGTTGGCCGCATGCATCTCGTTCGTAAGCAAACTTGCTAATCTTCGCACACACACACACACTCACACACATGCACAATCCTGGGTGTTGGCAAGGGCTGGTCAGTAGAATAATCTGTAGCCAAGCGCATACGTACCAGAAATCAATGCGTGAAGAGGGTTGATTCTTATTTGAAGTTCTGTATTTCCTCCTATCACTCCATGGACTTGGAGTGGATCTGCACGTTATCTGACAAACCAACCAGAAGGGGAGACTAACACAAACAAAATATAATAATGCGCTAAACTGCCACATTGAATACCAACTTTGCGTTTTAACTTTTGGCATAATGTCTCACAAAGCCCCTTTCACAATAGTCGGGGTTCTTGACTAGGTTACAACCTTAAGGGATACTCCAGTCAGTCGGGAAATTCACTTTTTTGGCTATCTTGAAGATATAAGAATGTATTCTTATTCTAAAACAACTAAGATCTTGCTTTTATGACGCAAGATGTATCGCATAAATTTCCCTAATTCCACAGGAGCTATGCTTGTTGATTCCCAAATTCCACAGGAGCTAGGCTAGTTGATTCCCTAATTCCATGGGAACTAGGCTTGTTGATTCCCAAATTCCACAAGAGCTAGGCTAGTTGATTCCCTAATTCCATGGGAACTAGGCTTGTTGATTCCCAAATTCCACAAGAGCTAGGCTAGTTGATTCCCTAATTCCATGGGAACTAGGCTTGTTGATTCCCAAATTCCACAAGAGCTAGGCTAGTTGATTCCCTAATTCCATGGGAACTAGGCTTGTTGATTCCCAAATTCCACAAGAGCTAGGCTAGTTGATTCCCTAATTCCATGGGAACTAGGCTTGTTGATTCCCAAATTCCACAGGAGTGAGGCTAGTTGATTCTCTAATTCCACAGGAGCTAGGCTAGTTGATTCTCTAATTCCACACAAGCTAGGCTAGTTGATTCCCTAATTCCACGGGAACTAGGCTTGTTGATTCCCTAACTCCACAGGAGCTAGGCTAGTTGATTCCCTAATTCCACAGGAGCTAGGCTAGTTGATTCCCTCTGTGGCCTTGCATTGTGCTAACACAGTTAACATGCAGCCTGTCCCGATCTTGGTACTGACACACAAGGATGAAATAAGTATCAACCTTCTCGTCCGAATCTAGGTATAATAGACATAAATGAAAAGGTAATTCTCCTCAATAAACTGAAGTATACTCCTTATACAAAACCTAACAAATGCAATAACGTCCAGCTCATACCACAATGGCTCTGATTGAACCCCGGGCGTGTGCACACATAATTGTAAGACGCCTTCAATGAACAGCCAACTGAGGGGCACGAGGAGGGGGGAGAGCCATTTTTTTAATGTTAGAATGTATGGCTCTCCCAGTTTACACTTTTTCGTGTTTATAGTTACAAAAATGTATCTATTGAGTCATGTTGGCAAGTTGTCCGACTTTTTTCATTCTACAGAGACAGAACGAAACTAATTAAACTAATTAAAACAGAACCAATTAATTTGAATGGAAAGATTTTTTCATGCCAATAATGGGACATTCTCAGACTTTTTTCATGCTGGACTGAAGGACATTTAAACCAATACATTTAAATTGGGAGATTTTCTCCAATTTAAGAATTGGAAAAATCTGAGTATCCATGATACACCGCATTTACCGTTTGTTACATTTGTTTATATACAGTTAAATTTGATGTATAAATAACTAGAGGGTGCACTGTATGTACCCCCCCTCCCCAGTGAAGGCAGAGGACTTTTATTTTTTCAAGACATTTCCATTATAAATTGATACAGATAAGGCACAAATTGGTACATAGAAGTTCACCAGAATGCACTAAATAGAGTGTTTCCGACATGAATTTCCTGAGGGAATACCCCACGCTTAATGTATGCCCCCAAATGTAACGAATTTCCGGTTTCTAACTAAACCTACACCATTGCCCTCCCCTTCTAAAGTCAAAGAAAATCTCCCGATTTAATTGTATTGGTTTGAATGTCGTTCAGTCCACCAAGGAAGAAATCAGAGAAAATCTCCCCATTCAAATGAATTTGTTTAAATTTAATTCTGTTTAGCACGAAAAAAGTCAGACATTATGCTGCGGGACACAATTCAATAGATACATTTGTGACTATGAGCACGAAAAAGCGCGATACCGATGTGGCAGTTCTGCCTACCACACGCCACCCAAGTGGCATTTTCAGGGCCCTCCGGCACAGAGACACAGAAGATGATGGGTTGTAGCCACCAGTTCATTGTAGAGGGGAGGCTAGGTGGAATTAGCCAGGAGCAGATAGACATGTGTCATGACAGGGCTCCTATCCTGAGTGTGTGGGGATGGCAGTTTTACCTGCTGCTCATGAGCCCAATCAACTAGCAACAGGTATGCAGCCACTCTGATCCCAAACACCTAGATCCAGGTCAGGTGTGGCTGCTCAACCAGACCATCCCCTCACCACAACTGGGTTGCGTCGTAAAATGCAGTATATCGCTGTTGCCTATGCGTAGACCTTACGACTTGCTTCTGCTGCTTCCCGTTTCTTCTGTCCAAATGAAAATATTTCAGACCCTGGCGTGGTTTGAGGAAGGACAGGGGACCATCACAGCCTTTGTGGAACCCTTCGTCATCCTCCTCATCCTCATCGCCAACGCCATCGTCGGAGTGTGGCAGGTGAATACATTTTTGCCTGTGTGGGTCTAAGAACCGTATGTGTGTGTGTGTGTGTGTGTTTGTGTGTGTGTGTGTGTGTGTGTGTGTGTGTGTGTGTGTGTGTCTATGCGTGTGTTGAGGGAGAATTTATTGAGTTATAATTAGCAACAAATGCACTCATTAACAACTGGATTTCACTCCATGTCCATGTTGAGGTAATTCATTTGGAATTGAGTTGACGCTTGTGTGTGAATGTGTGTGTGTGTGTGTGTGTCTGTCTGTCTGTCTGTCTGTCTGTCTGTCTGTCCGTGTGTCTTGTCTGTGTGTGTGTGTGTGTATTGCATAGTAGCCGTTATATGAAACATATGCAAATGTACTTCTTTGAACTCTCCGTTACACTTGTGTCTCAGCACATACACAATACATACAGTGTTGAGTGCGTGCCTCTTTTTTGTTAGAGGAGAGACACTCCACTAAGAATTTTTTAAATATATTATGAAATATATATATAATACAATATAATGAGGAATAAATACATTTTTGTTTTGGTCATAATTCCACCATTAGCAGTTAAACTTCAAAATGTACTTTGCAGCATTCAGTGTAATGACCTCTGTTCCTCCATGTATAAACATATGTTTTTTTTGGTTAGTCGCAATGAATGACAAATCGAAAGTTAAATTATCTCACATTTAAACTCCACCAAAATCTAGTCAAACCTTCATGGAATAATTTATCCTCCAATTCTAGGTGAAATGGAGTCTTGATGAAAAAATGACATCAAGTGGACAACAGTTGACCCAACATTAGTGCCTTGAACATCAGCATGTTTGACTTTCAAACGATTAGTTACGGCGAGACATAAGAAACTGTAATTCTGTGATATTTGATATATGTTTTGACCAGCACACAGACTACACATTATGGCCATTTGTATAAATACTTTTGAACTGTAAGCATCCATTACGTACTCGCCATTTCGAGGCCAGTTTGACTGTGTACAGTAAGATGCAACTATAGGTACTGGAGAAGTGCCGAAGCCGCCGGATGAGTTCCTACTCATCCGGTGGCATGTGTGTATGTGTACGTGTCTCCAGGAGCGTAACGCAGAGAACGCCATCGAGGCCCTGAAGGAGTACGAGCCCGAGATGGGAAAGGTCTATCGACAGGACAAGAAGAGCGTCCAGAGAGTCCGAGCCAGGGACATCGTACCTGGGGACATCGTGGAAGTAGCTGGTAAACTGTTCATCCAACGGAAAACAATACCTTCAATAAATGCCTGTTCTCATATTTTATATTTTTTCTACGTTCCCTTTTGCTCTCCATTGTTATGGCTAGCAAGCTTTTTATCATGGGATTCCATTGATTACCAACCTAATTGTTCATGGAAATTCAGTGATCGACCACACCCCGATTATTAGTATTTGGAGAAAACTTGAACTTGAGATGGGTAACAAGGACGTGAAATTGTCTGGAAGTGACCTTTAAACACTACAGATACCCTCTTTGACTGCCCATTTCATATATCGGAGGCAGAAATTCACAGTGAAAACAGCAATAGGCAGTAGACTCCATTCAGTGATCAGAAGCTATTAAATTAAGTGGAAAAGAAGGTGGAACACGATTTATTTCTTTTTCTCAATAGGTTCTGTTCTGTTTTGAATATGCTGTCACCTAGAGATTCACAATATATAACAAACAATTATGACAATATGAAATAGATGACAAAACAAGAAAATCCCAAGTCAGGGGAAGATTTGCGCCAAGCAGAAACACACTGGCAACCAGCTCGGGTTGGACTGTCCTTGTAAATATTTGGGGTTTATCGGGTTAAGGAGCTCAACTTAAAAAAACAAAACAAAAAAAATGCAGGCATCCCCCAGATTGATGTCGCAGCTCACCCCGGATAATCCTTCACCCAACCATCTCACAGTGTCACACAGGGAGCAGATTTTGGCATTTTGGAGAGCCTCCTCCCACTACCCCTTTTGGAAACCCAACAGCAGGTTTCCATCAGGAGCAGGCGTTGTTTTGACACGGTTGGAATAACACTCTGGCCTTTCTCTGTTTTAACTCTTTCCGGACAAGCATCTCGAACCTCCCGCCCACCCCTGGGTTTCTCTCTCGTTCTCTCTCTCACTCTCTCTCTGCTGCTGTCAGGGTTACCCATGTCTAATTCAAGGGCATTACAAAGCCCAAAATCTTTTTTCAGTTTGGTAGATCGAGGTCTTTGAAATCGTTTTGTACATTGGATTTTCTTCTCATCTTGTTATATATTACACACAGGACCAAGCAAGAGAGAAAGAAAAGGTTAATGGGTCCAAATAAAAAAATGTATAAAGCAGCACGGCCTTTTCCAATAGAAGAATTCCGCTTGGTGGATTAGAGCGAGTCACCGTGAGACATTCTTTCGTATGTGAACAAACATGGCAAAGGGTTAGTTATTTCCGCTGATGCATATCAGTCCGCTCAGCGGCCCGTCGCGGTCACACACACACACACACATACAGTACACACACACACTCCCTTTTCCAGCTTTGCCTAGAGGGTTTCCAAATGAAATGTCAACACACCAGGCCCATTCGCCTTGGCCTCGTAGGAAAACTTGTTGAATCCTCTAGAAACTCACTGCTATTTTTGGGCTGCTGCACATAAAAAATAATTAAATAAAAAACAGAGTTAGTGTGTCTTAGCCATGTGATACTGCATGCATGTGTGCATGGGTGTGTTAGAGTGGGTGTGTATTTACTGGTTCATAGATCATATATGCGAGGGATCTGTGTGGGAATGAGCATTCAGAGCTTGGTGGAAAAACTAAACTAGTAGACTTTTCAGAGTGGAACTGTTGCACAAATTGGGCACGTGTGTGACGGTGATGAAGTCCCGTTTCCTCTGAGCAGCCGGGTTTGGCTTCTCTCAGAGCATGGGAACTGGGTGACACGAGTCACCACTAGTACAACAACAGGAAAAGAGCCGGGGTTAGGTTTACTTGTCGTCACCCTAACCCGTTACTTTGACTTTTTTCCCAAGCCCGAGAATAAGTGTTTTGGAGCTGACGGCCCCATGCAGAAAGTTCTACTGTTCTACTGTAGTTAACTTCTCAATTAAAAAAAATATTTTATTTTAACAACAGGTAATATTTTCCAGCCACAAGTGAGTAGAAAAAAAAAGTCAGGCCTGGTAAAATGAAAGCAATTGACAGATTGAATGGGTAGAAGGAAACAGAATAAAGAATAAGGCATCAATAGATTAAAGATGTTATATTGTCACATACATATACATATGAGCATACATATAGTGAAATGAGATTGCAACGCACCCAAGGATTATGCACAATAAGTAATAACTGGCACAGTAGCTAGCTAATTAACTGACTAAACTCACTGAACTAACTGTTTCCTAAAACATAATTCAGTTAGTAAAAATGGTAATATATTAAGTGGGAATACAAAATATAAATAAATGGAATAGACTATAGTGTATACGGATTATGTGCAGTTAATGGCGTGAGAATAAAGTGAGGTAGTGCGTGTTTAGATATACAGTACAGTAACATGGAACAGCAATACAGCACAGTATGCTATACGCAAGTACAGTGATACAGGGGCAGAATAAAGTACACCATAGAGTACTCTATGCAACATAGAGTACAGTAAGGCAGTGGGGCCTATGTGTGTGTCTTAGTGAAGGCCCCTGGTGAGTTCAGCGTTCACAGTCCTTATGGCTTGAGGGAAGAAACTCCCATCCCAGGTGCTTGCCCGACAGCAGCAGCTGGAACAGTCCGTTGTTGGGGTGGTGAGGATCCTTCATGATCCTGCGGGCTCTGCTAGTACACCTCCTGGTGTGTAAGTCCTGCAGGGAGGGGAGGGTAGTTCCAGTGATATTTTCAGCTGAACGCACCATCCTCTGCAAGGCCTGCCTCTCCTGAGCAGTACATTTCCAAAACCAGGCAGTGATGTTGCCCATCAGGATGCTCTCCGCTGCTCCAGAGTAGAAGGACTTGATGATCCTCACCTAGACCCTGAATTTCTTCAGCTGTCTGCGGTGGTAAAGACGCTGGCTCGCCTTTCTCACCAGAGTGTCTGTATGTATAGTCCATGTTAAGTCCTCCATGATGTGGACACCCAGGTACTTGAAGCTGCTTACCCTGTCGACAGAAGTCCCATTTATCATCAACGGCGCATCCGTCCTCGGTTGTAATCCTCTCCTAAAGTCCATAGTCAGCTCCTTAGTTTTGCTGACGTTCAGGAGAAGGCTGTTGTCCTGGCACCAGAGTGACAGATTAACCACCTCCTCATGGTAGGCCTTCTCGTCATCGTCTGTGATCAGCCCCACCCTGACGGTATCGTCGGCAAACTCTATAATGGTGTTGGTGCTGGACCTCGCCACACAGTCATGTGTGTACAGGGAGTACAGTAGGGGGCTGAGGATGCAGCCCTGGGGGGATCCTGTGTTCAGGGTGAGGGAGCTGGATGTCTGCCTCCCCACCCTAACCACCTGTGGCTTGGTTGTAAGGCAGTCCAGGATCCCGGCACACAGCAGAGTGTCCAGTCCTAGCTCCCTCAGCTTGACAGCCAGTCTCGTGGGGACTATGGTACTGAAAGCTGAACTGTCAATGGACAGCAATCTCACATAGCTCCCCTTCTGGCCATCCAGGTGCATGAACGTGGGGTGCAGTACCTGGGAGACCACATTGTCTGGAAATCTGTTTGGCCGGTATGCGAACTGCAGCGGGTCAATGATGCGGGGGAGGGAGGTCAGATGTAATCCTTAATCAGTCTCTCAAAGCACTTCATGACCACTGAGGAGAGGGCCACCGGACGATAGTCATTCAAGCAGGCTGGAGAGGCCATCTTCAGCACAGGGATGATGGTGGACCTCTTGAAGCAGGACGGGACTACCGACTCGGCCTGGGAGGCGTTGAATATTCTAATGAGTACAGGGGCTAGCTGATTAGCACAGGTCTTCAGTACTCGCCCAGTTATGCCATCTTTCCTGGTGTTCACACGCATCAAAGCCCTCCTGACGTCATGTGTTCAATTTTTTGGCTAGGGATGCGTACACACTTGTGGCTGGGGAGAAGCTGCTCTTGTAGTTAGTAATACTCCACAGCCCCTGCCACAAGAGTCTGGTGTCCCATTGCTCCATCTGTAGCTCCACTGTGTTCCTGTATGTCCGTTCAGCGTCCTTCACCGCCCTTTGTAGTTTTTAAGATTAAACTGGACAAGCCTTAGCTTGTCTTTCATTATCACACCCACACCACAACACATGCATTACGTGCAGCTACGGCTGACTCACACACACATGCAGGCTGTGAAATGGCTTCTCTGCATTTTTCCCATTAAGGCTTGTCCTTCCTCCGGGGGCAGGCCACAAACAGTTGGCAGCCTACAACGCCCGGGGACCAACTTCAACCGCTGGTCAGACGATGTTTCTTGTGCATGTTTTTAGTGGGGGTTCTTATATGTTATATGGAGGAAACCCTATGTGAGCATTGGGAGAACACGCCAACTCCGCACAGAAAGGCCCCTATTCTGTGTGTGTAATTCACGGTACACACACAGCATATGTTAAGGATGAGGTCAAGATAAACCCAAACGCAGGACACACAGTTTTAGGAGTTTATACAGGGGTTTAATGAGTAGACAGGCAAGAATCAGGAACAGGCGACAGAAGGGGGATCAGGACCGGCAGGGACTTGTGACGGGGAAGGCAGGGACTCACGCACAGGTAGGGACTCAGGACCCTGGAACCAGGAGCAGAGGAGCCAGTGGAGGATCAGGAATCGGGGCACACACCCAGGGAAACAGGCAGGAACAAAGACGCTGAAGACATGCGTGAAACACATGCAGAAACACGAAGGAGGAAACAAAAAGAAGTAGGCACCCCTCAGGCGGACGGTCAGGGAGCTGGAACCCTGCTCAGGCAGGTAGGCGGAGGCCTTCTGGAGGGCAACCAGGGGGCCGGGTCCGGGAGCCGGGCCGCTCAGGGGGGTCGTCCCGGACTGGGATGATGCCACAGGCGGAGATGGGGGGGGCATGTAATTTCCACCGGTTGAAGGCAAGCATCTGGCAGAAATCAGGATCCTCTTCCCAGGAGACCGTGAGTATCTGGAGGAAAGCAGGCTCCTCCTTTTCCAACACCTCCTTCGACACTCCAAAGTCCTGGCAGGTACAGGCAAGGGGGGCAGCGGGGACAGGGGAGCTTCGGGCTGCGGAGACAGGGGAATGGCGGGTTCGGGGAGACAGGGGAGCGCCGGGCCGCGGAGACACATGCAACGAACTGACACTGAAAGAGTGAATGGGACCAGGTTAAATACAAAAGGAGTGATGAGGAAGGTGAAGAGAGGTGGTGAGATTACTGACTGGGGACAGGTGTGCATTGACAGGGATGTGATGTGATGTGACACAGACACAGACAGGGGGAGCCAGAGAGGGACAGACGGACCTAGAGACAGAGGGAGCCAGAGAGGGACAGAGGGACCCAGAGACAGACAGGGAATCAAGGCAGAAGAGGATCGTGACAGCATAATCATTTCCCATTAAATTACTTGGAATTAAAGATTGTATTCTGCACTTCCTTTTTGAGTTGAGTTAATCTAGTCAGTCTTGATTTCACCCCTTGGTGAAACCAGCCTCTATGAGGGTGATCTTTTGGAGCAAATTCAATCCATTTAAATGCAGTTGCCAGGATCAGTGTATTCACTTCCAACAGCAAAGTGTAGTTACTGCATTGGAGTAGAGTTCAACATTGATGAACTTGAACACATGACTCTGTGTGTCAACTAAAAGCAAAGTTATGGCTGGAGATTCCAAAAATAGAGTAAGATACCATTGAAGCTGCAACGACATGCAAAGCAGTCTCGCACTGCCAATATCTGGTGTTACAGAGTCTTAGTGTTCAATATACAGTGGGGCAAAAAAGTATTTAGTCAGCCACCAATTGTGCAAGTTCTCCCACTTAAAATGATGAGAGAGGCCTGTTATTTTCATCATAGGTAAACCTCAACTACGAGAGACAAAATGAGAAAAAAAATCCAGAAAAATCACATTGTCTGATTTTTAAAGAATTTATTTGCAAATTATGGTGGAAAATAAGTATTTGGTCAATAACAAAAGTTCATCTCAATACTTTGTTATATATCCTTTGTTTGCAATGACAGAGGTCAAACGTTTTCTGTAAGTCTTCACAAGGTTTTCACACACTGTAGCTGGTATTTTGGCCCATTCCTCCATGCAGATCTCCTCTAGAGCAGTGATGTTTTGGGGCTGTCGCTGGGCAACACGGACTTTCAACTCCCTCCAAAGATTTTCTATGGGGTTGAGATCTGGAGACTGGCTAGGCCACTCCAGGACCTTGAAATGCTTCTTACCAAGCCACTCCTTCGTTGCCCGGGCGGTGTGTTTTAGTTCATTGTCATGCTGAAAGACCCAGCCACGTTTCATCTTCAATGCCCTTGCTGATGGAAGGAGGTTTTCACTCAAAATCTCATGGATACATGGCCCCATTCATTCTTTCCTTTACACGGATCAGTCGTCCTGGTCCCTTTGCAGAAAAACAGCCCCAAAGCATGATGCTTCCACCCCCATGCTTCACAGTAGGTATGGTGTTCTTTGGATGCAACTCAGCTTTTTCTCTCCTTCAAACAAGACAAGTTGAGTTTTTACCAAAAAGTTATATTTTGGTTTCATCTGACCATATGACATTCTCCCAATCCTCTTCTGGATCATCCAAATGCTCTCTAGCAAACTTCAGACGGGCCTGGACATGTACACTGGCTTAAGCAGAGGGACACGTCTGGCACTGCAGGATTTGAGTCCCTGGCGGCGTAGTGTGTTACTGATGGTAGCCTTTGTTACTTTGGTCCCAGCTCTCTGCAGGTCATTCACTAGGTCCCCCCATGTGGTTCTGAGATATTTGCTCACCGTTCTTGTGATCATTTCGACCCCACGGGGTGAGATCTTGCGTGGAGCCCCAGATCGAGGGAGATTATCAGTGGTCTTGTATGTCTTCCATTTTCTAATAATTGCTCCCACAGTTGATTTCTTCACAACAAGCTGCTTACCTATTGCAGATTCAGTCTTCCCAGCCTGGTGCAGGTCTACAATTTTGTTTCTGGTGTCTTTTGACAGCTCTTTGGTCTTGGCCATAGTGGAGTTTGGAGTGTGACTGTTTGAGGTTGTGGACAGGTGTCTTTTATGCTGATAACGAGTTCAAACAGGTGCCATTAATACAGGTAACGAGTGGATGACAGAGGAGCCTCTTAAAGAAAAAGTTAGAGGTCTGTGAAAGCCAGAAATCTTGCTTGTTTGTAGGTGACCAAATACTTATTTTACCGAGGAATTTACCAATTAATTCATAAAAAATCCTACAATGTGATTTCCTGGATTCTTTCCTCCCATTCTGTCTCTCATAGTCGAAGTGTACCTATGATGAAAATTACAGGCCTCATCTTTTTAAGTGGGAGAACGTGCACAATTGGCGGCTGACTAAATACCTTTTTGCCCCACTGTAATCCCAGGAGAACCATTACCTCTAAGGCTTCAGTTCGTATCCTGGATTGGAAACCACCCACTGGCTACTTCCTTGTTTCCTTGAGGCTTGTTTTTAGGTTGTCATCAGGCAAGGTATTCTATGGTGCTTCCAGTATGTGTGTGTGTGTGTGTGTGTGTGTGTGTGTGTGTGTGTGTGTGTGTGTGTGTGTGTGTGTGTGTGTGTATATATATATATATATATATATATATATATATATATAGTGTGTATATATATATATACTGTGTGTATATATATATAGTGTATATATACTGTATATTAGAAACGGTGTTCAGCCAAGGCCCAGGGAATGAGCGAGGGAAGGCAGGCGAAGGCCAAACAGCGCCAATTGACGTGTATTTATTAAAATTTTAAACAAAAAGATGGCTTTTGGGCCAAAGGGAAAATCATACACTCGCTGGCAAATAGGTGCCGCCAGATCGTGTCCAGTCTGCTGCGCTAGCGCCCTTGATGTCGAGTCTGATCACGTGTCTCGAAAACACGCACCTTCCTCAATGCGGGGAAAAAACAAACCTAAATTAGTTTCTGGTCTGGGATTCGGGTAATTCAGCGGAGCCCCTCCGTTGATTCGCCAATCCCCAGCAGCTAAGCGTTCCCGGGACGGGAGCCTGCACCGCCTGTCTGCAGCGGTGGCTGCCACACCCCCTTGGATGTGATTCCTGGCGTGGGGCTTTGCTCTCAGCTCCAGGACGTACTGGACCATGTTTTTACTGGTGCTGGGACCTTCCTGCCAGTTTTCCTTAATCAGGTCCAGCACCCCACGAGGGCTCATGTCAAACAGAAGCTCAAAGGGGAAAAACCATGTGAAGGACTGGGGAACCTCCCGCACCGTGAACCACAGGGGGTTCAGCCATGAGTCCCAATTCCGGCTGTCATTGTGGACGAACTTCCGTCTGCGGGTGGTAAACGCTGCTTTGAATTGAGCAGACGCCCAGTGACCCATACAGTTCGTGCAGTGTGCCAGACATGAACGAGGTGCCCTAGTCAGTCAGGATTTCTTTTCGAATCCTGGCCTGGGAGATGACCTGAAACAGCGCCTGAGCCACATCTTTGGCCATGATACTGCGCAGCGGCACTGCTTTGGGGTATCGGGTTGTGTAGTCCACTAGGACTAACACGAATCAATAGCCCCGAGCACTGTGGTCTAATGGCCTGAGATCCATAGCGATTCTCTCAAGCGGCGTCTCGATTAAGGGGAGGGGCCTCAATGGCGCTCTGGGAATAGCCGGTGGATTCACCAGCTGACACCCGGAACAGGTGGCACAGCGCCACTGCACGTCCGCCCAGATGCCTAGCTAATAGAAACGGGCCTTTATCCGCTCAAGTAATTGGCTAACCTCTTCTCCCGACTAAGCGTCACAGTTCACTCTATAGTATCTATCCCCAGTCACCGTGAAATGTGGTCGAGTTTTATCTACCCGGTCAAAGGCCCCGGGAAGGGTTCCAAAGGAAAATCCTCCATGGGATGGACTGGGGGGTCCAGATAAGTTCCCACCTGGGGCTCCTCCTCACCCGCTCTGGTGACCCCCATCGGCGCAACGTCCGCAACACCACGGGCCCGGCAACACTCACATATCCCTACAGACCGTGAGTGCAACCCCCTCGGGCCCCTCGGCAGTCCCAGCGGTCGTTGTCCCGTGCGCTGCCGGGAGAGGACATGAATGGCCTGCTGGCTATCCGGAACGCCTCCCGGTCCCGCTCCCGTCTGCCAGGGAGGAAGGCATCCAGGACTCTGCCTCGCACTGCTCCATGTTGTTCAGGCGCCACTTGTAAATGGGTGTTCTGGCCCAGGGCCAGGGAATGAGCGAGGGGAGGCAGGTGAAGGCAAAACAGCGCTGGTTGGTGTGTATTTATTACAGTTTTAAACAAAAAGCTGGCTCGTGGGCCAAAGTGAAAATCATACGCTCGCTGGCAAATAGTGAGAGAGTCTAGAGCCTCTGTGCTTATGCGCACTTCCGCCGTAACGTGTCCGCTCTGCTGCGCTTAGCGCCCATTGTTGCCGTGTTGGTGTGTTGAAAACACACACCCTCCTCACTGCGAGGAAAAACAAAACCTAAATGACTTCCTGGCCCTGGATAGGACGAATCAGCGGAGCCCCTCCGTTCATTTGCCTGATCCCAGCAGCCGAGTGGCTCCGTGATGGGAGCCTGCACCACCTGTCTGCAGGTCTGAGGGTGAATGTATTCTGTTTATGGCATTTTGCCAGATTCGTCAGTCAGTTGTATATCCAGATCCTCTTTCCACTGATTTTTTGCTAAGGTCAAAGGAGTATATTATGCCAATAAAGTACTTTGATTAAGGATTGAGTTCTAGAATACAATCTAAAAAATAATTGGGCTGTAGAGATGGAAAATGGGTGGAGAACGAAGAAAAAAATCCCAAAGCTGCAAAAATTCATAGAAGTAAGAATGAATTTTTGATATATTGAATATTGATATCAATTTTTTGTGACATTTGTTCAAAAGACATAGTTATTATTAGCATATATATCTTTGAATGGGTTAATCCCTTTATTTTTCCGTATGTTATAACCTTTTCTATGATAGAGGGTACAAACATGTTATTTCTTACTATAGGGGCTTGAATTGAGAATTGTTCAAGTGAAAATGATTGTCTGAACTGTGCCCAAATCTTAAAATAATGTTTCACAGTTGGATTTAAAGACTAACTGGATATGGGTTGTGGAGGTTTTGAACAAAGCAGAGCATGAAATGAGGCAGGACTTCAAAACAAGTTCTCTAACAATAACAATTTAGGAGCACTAAAGTCAGATGGAGAATTAATCCAAAATAGCAATCTGGATATTCACCCAGTAGTAGTATTGGAATTTGGGTAATGCTAACCCTCCGTCTTGGTGGTGTCGCTGTAGTATGCCTTGCGTTTTCTGGATTTTTACTTTTTCCAAATGAATGAGCATACCAGTTTGTCTATAAAATAAAAAATGATCTTGTCAATAAGATGGTGAGACATAACTACAGTATAAAGGAAGGAATCTCATGTATGTATATATGTATATCCCTCGGTTATCTTTGCAACCGTTTATTTGATCTACTTCACAGTTGGCGGGTGTATTGCTGGGGACCCAAGGAAGTGCAGTGTTGAATTTGGTGCAATTTGGACATGTGACGTGTAATTAACAAACAATTAACAAACTTTCAATAAACAGCGAAAAGTGAGCCAGCGAGGGGCGTGGCTACCCGTGAAAGCAAGCAGCCCATTCCGAACACTTTCGGTGCAGACACGCGACATGTGTGTAATATTAATAAACCTTGGATAAACAAGTCATGTTTTGAACGGGCACTGCACTAGTCTAAATAAATATATAAATCTAGGTAAAACGTTCATTTTTACAGTTTTAATAATGCCTCCTCATGATAGTGGTTATAAGTCCAGCGTTTAAAGTCTTTCTACAAACAAGTTATAAGTGGGGAAAAGTTGGCTTTATAAAGATCTTTAAAATGATGCGTAATCCAGATTCCTAACTATTTCTATTTATGTACACTTACTTTGAAGGGAAATTGTGTGAATATAATGTGTTGTGCCACTGGGTTCACAGGCATTAGTTCGCTTTTTTGTAAATTAACTTTATATCCAGATATTTTGCCAAAGTAATTTAGTAAGTTAAGCACTTGTGGTACAATAACTAAGGCATCACACAAATTTAAAAGCATATCGTCTGTGTATAGGGATACCCTATGCTCAGAAGTTCCTCTTTGTACATATTAATGGTGGTCTCACCAGCAGCTGCCAATGGCCCAATTTCTCCAGAAATTAAAAGCTGTGACAACGGGCAGCCCTGCCTGGTGTCGCGATAAAGTGCAAGGAAAGAGGAAAGATTGCTATTTGTACAAACAGCTGCCATAGGAGAAGTATAGATAACCCTAATCCAAGAACTGTATTCCAAATCGTTTGAGTGTGTAAAAAAGTCCCACTCCCTCCACTCAAATGCCTTTCAGCATCAAGTGATATTTATACCTCTCGGTATCGTAAGGAGTGGGATCATACAGAAAATTATATACTCGTCGTAAGTTGAAACACGAATCAAGACTTTTAGTAAATCCAGTCTGATCATCGGATACGATAGAGGGTAATACAGTGTCTAGTCAGCGAGCTCACATCTTGGCTAGTCGTTTACTATCCATATTCAGGAGAGAAAATGGGTGAAAATTAGCTGCATTCCAAAGGGTTTTTGGAATATAAGGGGGATACAACTGTCCGTCACATAGTTTGGGGTAGTAAACCACAAGTTAATGATTCTTCAAAAAACAGAAATCAAGGTTGTGGCAAGGTTATTGGCAATTTTCTTCAAGATTTCACTGGAAAATTTCGTCGGTACCCGAGGATTCCCCATTTTGCATGGACTTCGCGGTGGCAAGTTCTTCTACAGAGAATGATCTCTCGAAATCAGTTGCTGTCTCCTCATCAATACTGGGAATACGTATATCTTATCAAAAAAAGTCAAACAAAGACTCCTATGTGAGAAGTGTACAGTTTTGCATAAAAATTTGTGAGAACACAATGTGCCTGATGCCTGTTTAATCATTAATCTCGGGTATGGACTGGTTTGCAGTCTTTTGACGCGCATTGGTCAGCAAGAATTTTTCCAATCTTTTCACCGTATTCATACATTTTGTGCCATGTTTTATTGATAAGATTTTCTGCCTGAAGAAGAAGAATCTTTAATTGTCACACAACACAGCACACCACACCACACATCCACGCACACACACGCACGCACATGCTTTGGATGGTGGCCGGTGAAATGAGGCCTCTGCATTTAACCCATCCTTAGCTTGTCCTTCCTCCGGGGACACAGCCAGGAGCAGTGGGCAGCATTTGTGGACACGCCTGGGGACCTGGTGACGAGTGTCCATTGCTGGTCAGATGATGATGTGTGCACGTTTTTGGTGGGGGTCCTTACTGATGTTAGGTGGAGGAAATCCCATGTGAGCACGAGGAGAACATGCAAACTCCACACAGTGCATTGCACTGCGCCACTGCTGCCGCCCCTGTGTTGTTGATAGGAGGTAGAATTCTGTTTGGAGTGTCAGTTGCTGCTTAAATGGGCAATTTAACCTATCATAATGAACTAAATGTTGATTGCACAATGTAATGGGCCATAGCTACAGAATAATGACATCATCAGCGTTTAGATTTGTTCCCTATAAGCCTCGATATCAGTATGCATTTGGACTGTCACCGGGTACGAATCTTCGAGAAAATTATAATTTATGGCATTGCGTCACAGGAAGTGCATCAACCACTGCGCAACCATTCATTGAAGTTGGTTGAGAAATGTAACGTTTTTGTGCTTTTTATCCAGAAAAACCTCAGCTCCCCCATTTACTTGTATTTGTTTACAGGCCAGTATTGCCAGCAAAATGACTTAGACAATATCTAATTTAAGGTGCAGTTTCTCGGTGTGACTAAACAGCTTTTAGAAAGAAACTTTAATTGTCTGAGCCTCGCGGTGCTGCGGGTTCCAGATTAGATAGGATGGGATTAATGGATGAAGAGATCCGCAGCGAAGTGCTCTTTGCCCAGGTGGAGGAACGGGGTTCGGGCAGGGAGGTGCACTAAGCCCATACCTGTCAAAATTGGATTTAAAATTTAGGGGGTGTAACTGACAAGGTGTCCCTGCTACAGACGGTTACGCACAGTGTTTTCATTTCATTCAATTAGATACATCTACAATAAAAAAAAACGGGTTGATTAATTCTTTAAAATCATTCTTTATTTTAAATCAGTCGCTGTCATGTTCCAGCTGCCCTCTGCTTTTTGTCATGTAGAGCGGTAACCTCAGACTGGAGTTTGTGTACAGTAGTTTGCAATGATGCTACGTTCGTCCCAGCATGTAGAAAGGCTGTGTTCCATTTCAGACCACTTCCTCCCTAACAGCCTTTAGTTCGGTTTTGATTATATCGAATTGCTCTGCCAGTACTGTTTTTTGTTCCAACCTGAGAAGCGTTGCAATCGCTGTGTTCAGTGACAAAATACTGTAATGTTGGCCTTCAGATCCGCCATAATCTTGTTGGTCCATAGCATTCCCTGTGTACTTGTACTTGTACTTCACAGTTTAGAAGCCATTCACATAACGCTATCAGAGCAAAAATGCTGAATTATGAACTCAGTAAAATATTCTATAGCTTTTACGGTTATGAAGTGCCAAAAAGTAGTTTTTAAATCCAATTATCAGCAGAGCTCACTAAAACCTGACTAACTCCATTGCCTATTCGCTAGCGGCCCTCGTCCAGCTGTAATTCTAAGTAAAAAATATATATTGTTTAAGAAATGAAAAAAATATTAAGAAAATAATTCTTCAATCGAATTACAACATCATCATTATCACATTAATTCACTGGTATATCCCAACTTGCAAGTTGCCCTGCAACACACAGAGACACCATGCATGTTCTCTTCAGCCGACTACTTGTGACATGAAATATTCCTCTTTCACCCTTTTCCCTCTCCAGTTGGTGACAAGGTACCTGCCGACATAAGGCTTACGTCCATTCGCTCCACCACGCTGCGGGTAGACCAGTCCATTCTGACGGGGGAGTCTGTCTCGGTTCTAAAGCACACAGACCCAGTGCCGGACCCCCGCGCTGTCAACCAGGACAAGAAGAACATGCTGTTCTCTGTGAGTTGGCGTCACCAATACTAGTTGTGGTATGCAGTGTGTGCGCTTGTACATATATCTCACTAGTGCCTACATTATAGTATGTGTAGGCGCATGTCGTCCAAAGAAGTGGGGTTGAAGGTGGCTGTGTTTGTATGCAAGAGAGTACATTATGCGAAATACACAAGTAATCTTTTGGGATAAGCCCAATATAATAAGTCTGTCTGTGCGTGTGTGTGTGTGTGTGTGTGTGTGTGTTTTGTTGGGTGCTATCTGTGTTCCATTATCTCTGGCTTACCTTAAAAGGCGCTTAGACGCTAAGTGGTCTCTGGTCAGACATCAACAGCCAGTGATGTTTTATTTAATACACGAATACACTGAGTCACACTTGAGACCTGCAGGATATCTTCGTCTTGAGCGGTTGGCAGTGTATTGTTTATTGATGACGACAGTGTTTGAACACAGCGTTGTGGACAGGGATGAAAGACTCTGAACTTCACCGAACATGCCATCCATCTAATAGCCAGCAAATGACATCAAGCAAGGGTTGGTTTTAGGCCTGTCGTGATAATTACTTTATCGACTTAGCGTACGATATATGGACATGACCTCGATCATTTTTCTGACCTTGATAATTGCCCATTGTGTTTGCATGCGTGTTTGTTGACATAAGAATTTCACCAACATTTTAGCCAACGTGATGCCAGAATTAACTGCAGAGTTTTCCCTACCATTATAACACTTGGGCGCAGCACCAAGTGTTTTCTCATAGCGCCAGGCAATGGCGCTGCTCCTCCGAGTATCGTAGCGTAATGTGTAACGTGACAAAACCTAAACAGTATCTCTGCAACATTGGGATCTCAGCCTTATCTTTTGGAGTTTTTACAGTGACCACGATCATAGTTCCTGACTTAGTTTTATCAACGCTTGAATCCTCAGTGGACTCTCTGTCACTGTTACTCCTACAGATGCTGCGTTCAAGTCATGTGGGAATTTACGATCAAAACGACTTGCTGCTTTCTGCTGCTTAAAATGACAATAATATCGTCTATCGCAATTATTTCTGGGACAATATATCGTCCAACAAAAGCAAAAGTAGTTATCGTGACAGGTCTAGTGGGTTTTGCTCAGGTTCATGAATTGGAAGTTTCCTTGGGGTTCAAGTCGGGAAGTGCAGCCATTCTCTGCTAAACTGCAATCGCCGTGAATCACAATACAAATTGGCCCAATGACTCAATCTGGGAAAGGCAAGGCGGATTTCAGATAGACCTTTTCAAATCTTGCGACAACCTGACCCTGGAATTGTGTGTGACTTTCTCTCTGTCTATCACAACTATTCTACCTATTGCCTTTGTCAGGGTACCAATATAGCGGCCGGGCGGGCCATTGGCGTTGTCGTGGCAACAGGGGTGCAGACAGAGATCGGAAAAATCCGGGACGAGATGGCCGCCACCGACCCCGAGAGGACACCGCTGCAGCAGAAACTGGACCAGTTTGGCGAGCAGCTGTCTAAGGTTAGAGAACTATCTGGAGCAAAGGATCCATCTATCTATCTATCTATCTATCTATCTATCTATCTATCTATCTATCTATCTATCTATCTATTAGGGATGCACAGATTGTGAAATCCTGGACCGATACCGATGTTTTTTTTGCTTGTTTATATGTTATTTATTCCCCCTTTTGTGCCAGGGAAACAAAGAAATCTTCATGAACTGTTGTAAAGTCTGTCTTTAAATGAGCACAAATTCATTCATACAAATGTATGAAACAACCTTTAATATAACCTTCTTTCACATGACAAAGATTATTTTTGTGAAAAATAACTGTTTCAAAGTTTTTAGACTGCTAAACAACAACTTACTCAAAAACATTTTTTCAGTACTTACACAGCCCAACAAAAATTATTTTTGGGAAATATAGATTGAATCTTGTGGCAGTTTCGCCTACCACGCGCCATTCAAGTGGCTTGTTCAGGGACCTCCGGCACAGATACAAAGAAGACAGGGTTATAGACACCAGTTTATTGTAGAGAGTTGTAATTGGCCCAGGAGCAGATACAGTAGAAACATGTATCGTGACACGGGCTCCTCTCCTCAGTGTGTGTGGGGATGGGGGTTTTGCCTGCTGCTTCTTAGACCAACCAACGAGCAACAGGTATGCAGCCACTCTTGACCCCAATTACCTAGATCGAGGTCAGGTGTGGCTGCTAAAACCACACCATCCCCACACCACATACCCCGACACCAAACTGAGGCCAGGGAGAAGTCCTGGCTGAAGCATAGTCCCCTCCCCCCACCAAACAGAAAAACAGACTTTGAAACAGGGTTGCTATACCTGAAACTGACAGACTCTGACGCAGGGTTCCTATACCTTAAAATAATAGAGCAGCATGGTCCACCGGCATGGTCCACCAGACTGCCCCCTCCTCCCTTCCGGAGCGTGGGGCCTGGCTGCTGTGCTGACTGGTGAAGGCGTGGCCGGACTTGGCTGTTGCGGGGGCTGCTTGGAGGGGTGGCCTGGCTGCTGGACTGCTGGATGGTCCTGGCGGTCGCTGCTGGGCAGAGTAGTTAGCTGCAGGCAGTTACCCGTGGTGGTTGCTGCTTCTCACCCGGTCCTTTCGCTTATCATGCGCCACCCAAGTGGCGTGTTCAAGGACCTCCAGCACAGAGACACAGAAGACGGGGTTCGAGACACCAGTTTATTGTAGAGAGAGCGCTGGTTCTTTGTGGCCCAGGAGCAGATAGAAACAGGAGCTGCTGCTTGTTAGACCAACCAACAAGCAACAGGTATGCAGCCACTCTGACCCCAATTACCTAGATCGAGGTCAGGTGTGGCTGCTCAAACCACACCATCCCCACACCACAAATGTAATTAAATGCGGAGGCGAATATAAAAGCAACAAAGTTAAAATAATCAAACTTTTTGCCCACCTCCGAATTACAGCTGGATGTGACGTAGCTTACTTACAGACATGGAGAAAGCGAGGAGCTGACTCTACTGCACATTTCTGCTGTGGCCGCTGTAGTTTATGGAGCTATGGGGATGCTGTTTTGTCCGGAATATCGCAAAATTGAAGATTTAAACTTTAATTCACCCTATGTTGCCGGTGTGTTGTAGCAGGCGGCTAAATGTTGTAATATCCATCCATTGAGTAATTCCCCAAAGCGCTGCATTCCGCCATCTTTGTTTACACTTGCTCCCATGGCACGCAAATAATGAAAAGCACCGCGTCATAAAATATTGGTGTAAAGCAGTTCTGCTGTTGAGACTTCTCATGTTCCCAGACTTCCCATGGTAAAGACTTCCCAGTCTTTATCATGTGTTTTTCTTTTTTTAATATAAACTATGAATTGAATACCCAGAAAACAAAGGAATTTGGAGTATTTTGCAGTATACATCTCCCCGCCCCTCTCAGGCAGACTCCGTTCCCTCCGTTGACGGAGCGGGGACAGAGCCCCTGTCCTCGGACGCAATAGCCCTAACCCAATGTTATTAAATGAGTGTGATCATTTTCAACCTGTCCAACACTCTCTGCCTCCGGGGAAAGAACATTCTCCACCCGTTCTACTTCTCTCTGTCCGCTCGTTCCCCATCCGGCTCCTCGCTCCCCGGCGCACTCGGCATGCACGCAAATCGATAGTGCCTGATGTCCCAGCACCACACCCCTTACTCTAAAAGACACATCTAGGGTCTGAGTGGCATTTTCAAGAAGAAAAATAATAAGATGTAAGAATATAAAGACCTGTCTCCGTTGAGACTGACCGTGTTTCAGTTTTGTTTTTTTGGAGCCGAGCGCCACAATTCGGATCTGACTCGCCATTTTTTTCAATTGTTTTTTTTTTTCCCATAAAATAAATAACTTCTGAATTATATGCACAAATTAAATATTCGTATAAAAAGAACTATTTGTGCTTTCAGTGTATTCGGATTTGGCTCCAACCCTACTTTACATGCTTGTCCGGGCAATGTTACTGCTTCCATTCACACAGACTTCCATTCACAGCTGTAACGTCATTTTCCCGGAAATGATCTGTGCTAGGTCAAGAGTGGGGAAATTAACGGAACGGCTTTTACGGAACATTACGGAACACCGACCCCTTTACCATATTACGCCAATATGAAACATTGACAGTGGATTTACAGCTTTCATTCCATGTGGAAAAGGGGCTTTATACCTACCATGCATACCATACATACTTACAATACCCCATGTCTTGGTTAGAGAAGTACTTAACCATAGCATCCATCACAGTATTCTCCAGTCCTCATCAACCCCCCTGTCTTCCTAAGTTTTTGTTCCAACTCTTTTCTTGCATTCAGGTGTGCAAGAGTAGACAAAAAGTGAAAATGATTCACTCATTTTGACCCCCGTCTTTCTCTCAGCATGTTTCCTTCGATTCTGCTCTGTATATGAAATGGGCATAGAATTAAAGCCCTATCATCAATCTGTGTTTTGTCTCCATAATTCCTCTCCTTCACCCTCTCTTTCTCTTCTACAGGTGATCAGTGTGATCTGCGTGGCGGTGTGGGCCATCAATGTGGGCCATTTCAATGACCCCGTGCACGGGGGCAGCTGGCTGCGGGGCGCCGTCTACTACTTCAAGATCGCTGTGGCACTGGCTGTGGCAGCCATACCAGAAGGTTCCCTGTCCTTTAACATAACTTTTTATCTGTCTGTCCATCTTCAATTCCTGCAAATTCTGCATCACCTCATAGCCCTTTGTGTGTGTGTGTGTGTGTGTGTGTGTGTGTGTGTGTGTGTGTGTGTGTGTGTGTGTGTGTGTGTGTGTGTGTGTGTGTGTGTGTGTGTGTGTGTGTGTGTGTGTGTGTGTGTGTGTGTGTGTGTGTTTTGATGTCCCTCTCACGCAGGCCTGCCCGCAGTCATCACCACCTGCCTGGCCCTGGGCACAAGGCGCATGGCCCGGAAGAATGCCATCGTCAGGTCCTTGCCCTCCGTGGAGACCCTAGGCTGCACCTCAGTCATCTGCTCTGACAAGACGGGCACCCTCACCACCAATCAGATGTCTGTCTGCAGGGTAAGAGGGCGGGAAGGCCCAAATGACCCTTCGCAAAACAACAATTGTCTGCTGCTACTTCCAACTGTATTAGATACCATCAGGAAATAACCTACTACTAATTCTTCAAAAATAATCAAGAAAATTAACAATTAAACAAAGATATTTGGGAAGCTGGGTTTACTGAAGACAAAGAGAAACCTGTCTTCTGTAGTTTTTCTATTAGAAGACATTAAAATACGTAGTATAGCCTCACCATGCATTCATCAGTTAATCAAGGGAAATATTTTAATGATCGGATTGTTGTAGAGGCTGAAGAAATATGTTCATTGGATTTCTCACAGAAAAAAAACTAATGGTGCTAAGAAATGACTTAGAGCCAATGTTGGGCTTTAAATGAGCTGAAAGCATTTTATAGGACCAATATGATATTATACTCTTATTCGTCTTAGCTTTGGAGTGGGCGTAATGCATTTGGTAAAGTGTTGGCCACAATGTACTCTAAAGATTTGCTGAGTGTACATTGCTCAGTCACAATGTCAGTCAATATTTTGTGCCTTGTAAATGGGTTATGTGAGCATTTTTAAACAGCTGAAGAGAAATAGAAAGTTTGAAATAAACAGGAAATTGCCAGCAGCTAAGATGTTTGATACTAGATCTACTGTATGGGCTAGGTCACAATGTGTTCTTGCCATATTGCTGTATTTGGCAAGATTTATGCAGGTTTTACAAAACACCTCTTTATGAAACATTATTGTTATTTTTCTATAAAATTAACTAACCATTATCTATTAGGATGAAGTTACGTAATCTAATCAAGTCACTGCGAGTACGGATGCCTAGTGCTGACAATAGGCATGCCTGGTAATGCTAACATTCCAGCAACTAAAGCTTGTTCTAAATGTTCTAATCATAATGATTAACTAACTGCTAGTTGTGTGTGTGTGTGTGTGTGTGTGTGTGCGTGCGTGCGTGCGTGCGTGCGTGCGTGCGTGCGTGCGTGCGTGCGTGTGCAGATATTTGTGGTAGACAGCTTGTCCGGAGAGCGTTGTCGCCTGAGTGAATTCACAGTCACCGGATCCACTTACGCCCCAGAAGGGGAAGTGTGAGTGACCTTTAACCTTTTAACCCCCTGCTATGCTCCTAACCTTTTTAATGTGACCCCCTACCCACTTTACTACTCATCAGACTTGGGATACTGATGATTGATTGATATTTATCCTTTAGTGTTCTTTCTTTATGTGAGATGTGGTTTTGAAAATAAACACAATACTATCTAGTTGTATCCTCCCTACCAAGCCTACAGTTTGCTTAGATGCCTTCACTGTGTGAGAAAAATGAAGGATGATGCCCGGCCGTTGGCTATTTTTGTCTAGTCATTTTGCCATCTCTACTCTGGAATCATTTTTGAGTACTGAATTCTGAAATCAAGAGGTCTAATTTCTCTTTGTACTCCGGCCTCCTTCTCTCCAGTTACAAGGACGGTGCAGCAGTGAGGTGTAGCCAGTACGAGGGCCTGGTGGAGATGGCCTCCATCTGTGCGCTGTGCAACGACTCCTCCCTCGACTACAATGAGGTGTGCCGGGGGGCTCCAGAGAACAGGGCCGTGGGTCAGGTCGAAGCTGCTCAGCCACACTTATGTAGGAACACCACCTCTGTCTGACTGTTCTGGCTGAGTCACTGATAATTGGCTCAAGAAAAAAAGGAAAACTGGGGAAACTGATTAAATGTGGCCTTTTTTTCCTCCTGCTGTGACTAATCTCGCTCCCAAACTTAGAAATGAGGGCCTTTTGAAGGTGACCTCGATCAGACGTTGCTCCAGCCAGAGCTTATTAGGTGTAATTGCACCTAACAACATTATTAGTGCTGGTCATTGGGTTTTTATAACAAATTGCCAGGTTTCTGTAAAAGTTCACAACCTATAACTATAGTTTTTTCATTATAGAAAACGTTACATTTCTTGTTTTCCCATCATTATATTTTAGTCTTCGTCTTGCAATTGTGACCACTAGTAGGACATGGTAGGATTCCCTGATATAGTACAATTCATAAGGCAGTTGTACGGTGACCCTGAGAGCTCAACACACTGCAACTTAAGAAAAACACATGCACAGCATTTTGAAAACACACTATAAATTGAGACGTGTCGAACGAACTGCGTACCAAAACGCTTCACAAATTCAAAAACCATAACCGCATTAACGGAAAAACACAATGGCAAAAGCCACATTACGGAAGTGAGCCACCGCGGATGCACCGATTTATCTGCAATAAAATATATTAAACTAAATTATATTGCGTCTGTAATTATATAAGTATATAAGAATTTCTGTAAGTAACAACCTGGAGCCACGACTATCACCGACCAATCGTGCCACACGAGATCACCATATCAAAATCCACCATTTGCTTCAACAACTTTTATATCAACCCAGGTTTTTATTTAAGCCATTTTTAGTGTTATTCCAGAGAAAACAACATCTACCGGCTCTGTGATAGTGTTGTGTTGTTCGCGAACGATTCAAATCTTTTGGCTGAAAAAGGGGATTCACTCACTTGTGAGTGCATCCCTGCGAACGAATCTGTGATTCACTGATTCAGTGATTACTTTGCAGGGATACACTCACTCACAGAGTGATTCAGAATCACGTTCACTCCCCCAACTGACTGAGAGCTCAACTGAACTGACTGATGAACAGATCGTTTCAGGAAGGATTCAGCTCAGTTTGTTGGCCCAAAAGATTTTAATCATTCGCAAACTTCACGACTCTGTGCCTTCTTTTTTGGAATATGGCACTTAAATGGCTTAAATAATTACCGTGGATTGATATAAAAATCATTTTTCCGATTTATTAATTGCATGGAGGAACAGATGGAGGATTTGGACTCGTGTGGTCTGATTGGTCTGTGATAGTTGCGGCTCCAGGTTATTACTTTTATAAATGTTTTAATAATTACAGACACAAAATAATTTTGTTTAAATATTTTATTGCAAATAAATGCATGATAGATGCATGCAATGCATCCGCGGTGGCTCACTTCTATAATGGTGTGGCTAACTTTAATGTGGCTTTTTCTGTTAATACGGTTGTTTTTCGCATTTGCAAAGCGTTTTGGTATGCAGTTCGTTCGACACGTCAGGATTTGCAGCGTGTTTTCTAAATGCTGTGCATGTGTTGTCATAATGGTGAAGATATTTTCTTAATTTGCTTGTGTTTTGTCTGTTTGTATGTGTTTTCTTAGGTAACAGTTATGTTGTGGCTTTTGCATTTGTGTTTTGTCTATTCGAAGGCGTTTTCTTAAGCTGCAATGTGTTGTGCTCTTTGTGAACGCAAGTCATAATGGGTCCCTCTGCTGGTCGCATTTCAAAGTACAGGCATAAAAAGCCTGACTACATACGCTGTAATACTGTTTTACACCAAAATTAGCGCGTAAATGCAGTTTTTTTAAACGCCGGTAAACCCATTTAAAAATAGGCGATAGGCGACTCCTTTCCCACTGCCAGTAGACAACTATGCCTTTCTTTTTTCTTCTGGTGTGTCATGTTCGACATACGTACACGCAGGAAAGGGGGCGTGTCATGTTTCCAGTGTCGTGTTTCCAGCACACTCAAAACATTTCATGGTCCCCGAATGTGGGAAAAAAAGTCAATAACTTCTGAGTTTGATTTTGGATTCTGAATTGGCTATTAAAAGGGTCGAATGAAAAACAGATATTCCTGCCAATTTACACGCCAACGTCCGGAATCTCAATGCGCGTTATAGCATCCACCGGCAAAGGGGCGAAAATTAGCATGTCTACCCGGGGGTCATGATCCATCACTGCCGATCGAAGCCGGAGCCAGGGACGGACTCGGACTTAAAAATAGCCATGGACTTTTTTACCCAGACCAGCCCACCACAACCAGCCTGCGTATACTCCACCACCCCAGCCCCATCGACACACATACAGACACACCAGCCCGTGGATACTGCCATTCATAAGCATAATAGATGGATACTCTAGGCTACTGTAACACTAAAACACATATTTGAAGAGCAAGTGAAAGGTTTGTCGCCAGCAGGCCATAAGTGTGAGGATCCAATGATAGATTCAGGCAGTTAATGTTTCATGAATGTCTATATTTTAACAGGCTGTATAATCTATTTCAACACAGGAAAGAAGTCAGATTATGCCATTGTCAATTTGATCACTTTAACCTTGAAACTTGAAGGACTTACTCTTAAGGGCAGGTATATATACAATAAGTTACTACAAACAACAGGTACTGACTGTACACATTTGTTCTTCTAAAGTGCAGTTAAACAATCAATAATAGTTAAATAAACAAACATACTCTAGATAATATCTAAAATTGGGGGGGGGGGGGGGGGTGGTTATGAGGGCTGGTGCATAATCAAAGCTGGCCGTTGACACGGAGCTCTCTGATCGCTCTCGCTCTTGTTTTTGTATAATGGGCTGCTCAGGCGGCCCACAGAGCAACCGGCCCACTGGGATTTGTTCCAATGACCAGTCCAACTATGGCTAGAGCCGATAAATACCTGTGTCTACTGCAGAGTCATTTGGGCTTTTTGTGCAGTGTGAAAAGGCTATACGTTTGACATAATATTGTGTGCCCTCCATGCTCAAAAAAGGATTTGTCTGAAGCGACCTCCCCAAATGGATATTTCTATGGGAGAAAAAATGAATGTTGTTTTCACATAATCTTTGTATGTTTTTACAAGTCTACTTACAACTTGTTCATTTTTTAGTAACCTTTCGTTTCTGTGTCTATGCTCTCCAGTCGAAAGGTGTGTTTGAGAAAGTCGGGGAAGCAACGGAAACTGCTCTTTGCTGTCTGGTGGAGAAAATGAACGTGTTTGACACAGACCTGAGAGGACTCACCCCCTCTGAAAGGGCAACAGCCTGCTGCTCTGTAAGTGTGTGTGTGTGTGTGTGTGTGTGTGTGTGTGTGTGTGTGTGTGTGTGTGTGTGTGTGTGTGTGTGTGTGTGTGTGTGTGTGTGTGTGTGTGTGTGTGTGTCGAGGTATACTGTACCTATTTAGACCTACTCACAAACACCTAGTTGCTTTTGTAGTCCACACAAGGAACACATTGTCGTCAAGATGTGCAGAACACATCTTGACGACAATGGCAAAGAAACAAATAGATCAAGTTGTCATGGCAATTAGAGTAGAGTTAGGGACAGTAGAGGTAGACTAGAGAGTGGTAGAGTCGATAGTGGTAGAGTAGGGTAGAGTAGAGGGACGTACAGTAGATGCGGAGTTGAGGGATGCAGAGTAGAGGGAGTTAAAGTGGTACAGTGACCTCTGGAGGTACAGTAGAGGAAGGTAGAGCAGAGTAATAATATTGGAACCGGAAGTGTTGTGTCCTCTGCCTGACGGAGACATGGCTGAACCCGCTGGTGCTGGACCACGCCATACGTCCAGCTGACAGGAGTCCGGGAAATCCAAGGGTGGAGGCGTATGATAAGCAACAGCTGGTGTAACTCATACAACATCAAGACTCTCCCGCTCCTGCTCACCGAACCTGGAACAGCAGTCTACCTGTATGATGTGTTGTGCGGACTTCAAAACAAACATCCCGAAGGGGCTGTGGTGGCTGGGGATTTTAACAGGGCAAACTTAAAAAAACTTCTGCCTAATTTCCACCAACACATCACGTGTGCCACCAGGGGAGCTAGAACTCTGGACCGCTGCTATACAGCGTACAAGAACAGATACAAAACCATCTCGCTCTCTGCTTTCGGGAAATCAGACCATGCCGTCATCTTGTTATTTCCTGCTAACAGGCCATGCATCGTACGTGGAAAGGTAGTGACGAGGGACGTAAAGCGGTGGTCGGATCAATCAGAGGGGGTAGATAAATCCATCCGTGGCGCTCTGAGTGCTTGCACGGCTGCTTACAACGAACGTCTTTTACAACATAGACAAGTTCAGCATCGACAGTTCAGCTTTCAATACCATAGTCCCCACCAGACTGGCTGTCAAGCTGAGGGAGCTAGGACTGAACACTCTGCTGTTGCCTGGATCCTGGACTTCCTCTCAGCCCTGCCCCAGGTGGTCAGGGTGGGGAGGCACATGTCCAGCTCCCTCACTCTGACACAGGATCCCCCCAGGGCGGTGTCCTCAGCCCCCTACTGTACTCCCTGTACACACATGACTGTGTGGCAAGGTCCAGCTCCAACACCATCAAGTTTCTGACGACACCGTTGTGGTGGGTCTGATCACCGACGACGACAAGAAGGCCTACCAAGAGGAGGTGGCTGATTTGTCACTCTGGTGTCAGGACAACAACCTCTTCCTGAACGTCAGCAAAACTAAGGAGCTGATTGTGGACTTTATGTGAGGATTACAACCAAGGATGGATGCGCCTTTGATGATTAATGGGACTTGTTTTTTTTATTTTTTATTTTTTATTTTTTTTATTTATTCCCCTCCGATTAATGGGTCCTCTGTCGACAGGGAGAGGAGCTTTAAGTACCTGAGTGTCCACATCACGGAGGACTTTACATGGACTTTACACACAGACACTCAGGTGAGAAAGGCGAGGCAGCGTCTTTACCACCTCAGGCAGCTGAAGAAATTCAGGGTCTCGGTGAGGATCCTCAAGTCCTTCTACTCTGGAGCAGTGGAGAGCATCCTGACAGGCAACATCACTGCCTGGTTTGGGAACTTAACTGCTCAGGACAGGCAGGCCCTGCAGAGGGTGGTGCGTTCAGCCAAACGTACCACTGGAAGCAGAGCCCGCAGGTTCATGAAGGAGCCTCAATACCCCAACAACAGACTGTTGCGGTCTGTTGGGCTCTCACTGAGACACACACATAGGCCCCCACTGCATTACTGTAATGTATGTTGCACATATTACTGAATACTGTACTGTTACTGTATTGCTGTGTCATACTGTGGTATACTGTACTGTATATCTCAACACACGCTACCTCACTTTACTGCACATATCTGTATATATATAAATAGTCTATTCCTCTTATTTCTATTTTGCATCCCTGATCAGTATATTCCCTTTATATGCTTATTTTATTCCATTTATTAACTGAATTACATTTTGTGAATCAGTTGGTTCAGTTAATTGAGTTACTTAATTACTTAATTACTTCGCTATTGTGTCCTTGTACTTATTAGTTCAGTAAGCTTAGTCAGTTAATTAATTACTCAATTACTTAGCTATTGTGTCTTTGTACTTATTGTGCATAATCTCCGGGTGTGTTGCAATTATTCAAGATTCAAGATTCAAGATTCAAGAGGTTTATTCATCACATATATATACATACTTTCATACATATATGCAGTGAAATGTAATGCAACGCACCCGGTGATAACACACAATATGTCCTAGGAAAAATTTCTTTCTAATAGACCAACTAACTGACTCCTAAAACGTAATACAGTAAGTCGAATACTTATAGAATAGAATAAAAATATATAGAATAAAATAAAATACAATAAAATAAAATGAAATAAAATGGAATAGATAGAGGGAATAGACTATTATGTATATACAGATATGTGCCTCGGAGTTCAGTATGATACCCTGTGCGTCCTTTACCTGGACTGCCTTCTGTTGGGGGCCTGATTTCACTCGCCTTAGGGTTCGATACACTTGGGTGAAGTTGTTATTTTCGGCGGCAGACTCCAGGCATTCTGCTTCTCCTTGCCAGAATCTCTCCCTGTTTTCTTGTATCGCAGTGTTGCCTATGCGATTTAGGCGACGGTATTCAGTCATGTCGCCCCTAAGACGTGCTGCTCTACGGAGCTCTATGATTTCTAGCGTTGTTGGTGTTATCCAGGGGCGCCTGGGTGTATGGTGAGGGCGTCGGATGGAGTCAGCAGCTGCCTGGTTAATTGTGGACACGAAAAGGTTCCAGTTGGTGAGGTCTTCTTTGGCCAGGGCATTATACCGGTTGGAGATGGAGCGGGTAAACACTGAGGTGATGGTTGGATCCTGGAGATGAGAGGATCTCAGTCGAGGTGGTGCCCGTGATGATGGAACAGCCTTTAACTTCAGTCTCAACTGGGCAACCAGTTGGTCCGTAATCGGTCCGTGTTGCCTAGCTGGGCTCCACGATACACACGGCAGTTGGTAACACTGGATTTCTAGCGACTGGAGATGATGATGTGATCTAAGGCACTGCGGGTTTTGCCATCATTGCTATACCATGTCCATTTGTGTATGTTCTTCCTGGGGAACCACGTGTCTACAATAGATAGGGCCCCAGCACTGCATAGATGCTGGAGGCGGTCACCGTTGTTGTTGGTGATGGGACCTGGAGATTCTGGGCCAATAATGTTTTTGGTCTGCGAGTCTCGTGAAGCAGAGGAGACGGTGGCGTTGAAGTCTGCTAGCACAATAGTGATGTCATGAGGGGGTATCTACTGGATGACCAGATGTAGTTGATCAAGGAAAGCGTTCTTTGCCTGGTCGTCTGCGACCTCTGTTGGTGCATAGGCAACAATGACTGTTAACTTGCCGTGTTGGTGGTGGAAACGGGCGGTTAGCAGCCGTTCGCTGACAGGGGTCCATCCTATAAGGGATTTCCTAACATGGCATGGCATTGCTAGGGCGACACTATATAGCCCTCTGTTATCATTTGAGCCGCTCCAGATGTAGCCGTGGTCTCCCTCTTTCTTCTCACCACTATCGCGCCAGCGTGATTCGCAGAGTCCCGTGATGGAGATGTTGTAACGAGACAGTTCACTAGACAGAAGAGTAGCGTGTCCTGTGCGTTGAAGTGTTTGCACATTCCATGTAGCAACAGGGAAGGGATTTCGGAGATTGATTGTTCGTGAGTCAGGGGCGTGCAAGGGTCGATACCAAGGGTCAGTCCGGCTATTTCTGATTGGTTTCGTAACAAGGAGAGGTTCTCTGGAGTAGGTTGTTAGCCCACTGCCAGATAGCCAGCTGGCAGTGGCTGCCCCTTTAGGGCCTGCTGGCCTGCCCTAAACCGTTCTTCGTCAGGCCCCTCGCCTGAGACCAGTTTGCCATTGGAAACCCTACCAGGAGCACAAGGCTCCAGACAACCTAGCTCCCAGGGTCACGGGGACGCACAAACCTCTCCACCACGGTAAGGTGATGGTTCCCGGAGAGGGCATGAATGCATCAGCCGCTGGAAGGAGCATTTCAGTGACCTTCTGCATCACCCCGCACCCCAAATCGACCCCACTCTCACCATTTCATCTGTAAATGCCAGTGCAAATGACAACTGCAGCATAGACCGTGTCACCAAAGTAGAGGTCGTGCAAGCTCTGACCAAACTGAGACATCACACTCCTGTCTATCCCAGGCAAGATCTTCACCCGCATACTTCTCACCCGGGCCCTTCCGGCTATTAGAAGCGAAAGATGCCCCCAACAGGCGGGCTTCATGCCAAACCGCTCCACAACGGACCAGATCTCTGCCCTCCGCCTCATCATTGAGAAGGTACACGAGTTCCGCCAAAACAGACACCTCTACATTGCCTTTCTTGATCTTAAGGCAGCTTTTGACACTGTGGACCACTCCTCCCTCTGGAAGATCCTCACTATCCTTGGAGCTCCAAGAAAGATTACCTCTCTCTTCCAAAAGCTCTACAGCGATGCTGAAAGCTGTGTGCGTGTCAATGGCACAAACTCTACCTGGTTCCCAATCAACAGCGGAGTGAGGCAGGGATGCGTAGCTGCACCAGACCTTTTTAACTGCATCATCGACCACCTGATGGAACGGATATGTGCACGTATTCCTGGGGTTAAACTAGGCAGTTACACCCTTACAGATCTGGTACGCGGACGACACCATACCATCTGCTCCACTCTTGATCAGTTAAAAGAAGCCTTGGAAACCTACCAAGAGGAAGCAAACAAACTGGGTCTGAAGGTCAGCTGGCCCAAAACAAAATTAATGCACATTGGGGGTGTCGCCCCCCCTCCGCTGCATATCAGTGGAGAGGAGGTTGAGTTTGTGACCTCCTTCACCTACCTCGGGTCCATCATCACCAACGATGGCAATATTTCACCAGAAATAAACCGGAGACGTGCCCTGGCAGCCAGTGCCATGAAAGCACTTTGGAAGCCTCTGTGGAGACACCACTCCATATCAAGAGCGACCAAACTAAGGACACCTCAGTCCTCTCCATCCTCCTCTACGGAGCAGAAACCTGGCCTCTTAACAAGACCTTGGCTGCCAGAATCGATGGCTTTGACACCAGAGCACTGCGCTCAATAGAGGGGATAAAATGGCAAGATAGGGTTTCCAACATCATGCTGTGGGAACGCACCCAACAGCCCCCTGCGTCCCACCTGGCAGCACAGCGTCGGATGCGCTGGTATGGCCATGTCAAAAGGCTCCCCTCGGATCACCCTACTCACGCTATCCTCCACTTCCAACCTAAAGCTGCCGGCTGGAAACACCCCCGCAGTGCCCCCCGCACCCGATTGATTGATGCCGTCACTAGGGACCTAAACCAAATGGACCTGTCGCTTGTTGAAGCCGAGTCCCTAGCACTGGACCGACAAATGGAGGAGATTGGTGGAACTGATTGGCTCTACGCATGGCGTCGCCCCCGTCGCCGAGCAAGAGACCTGATGATGATGATGAGATATGTGCATTAAAGTGGCCTGTTAATTAAAGTGGCATGTGAATAAAGTGAGGTAGTGTTTGGGATAATTCAGCACAGTATACAACAGTACAGCGCAGCAATACGGCATCATGAACTACCCTGAACAGTGACACAGTATGCGGTACAGTATGCTACATGTAGTACAGTAAGGTAGTGGAGCCTATGTGTGTGGCTCAGTGAGGACCCCTGGTGAGGTCAGCATTGACAGTTCTAATGGCTTGAGGGAAAAAACTCAGTCTCAGTCTCTGTTCTCGCTGTGTGACTGCGGAGGCGCTTGCCTGACCGCAGCAGCTGAAACAGTCGTTGTTGGGGTGATGAGGATCCTTCATGATCCTACGGGCTCTGCTACTACACCTCCTGGTGTATAACTCCTGCAAGGGGGGGAGGGTAGTTCCAGTGGTACATTCAGCTGAACGCACCACCCTCTGCAGGGCCCGCCTGTTCTGAGCAGTACATGTATGTATATGTATATGTATAAGTATTTGATAAATAAACATCTTGAATCTTGAGGTACAGTTGAGGTAGAATAGAGGTAAAGCAAGAGTAAATAAAATATAGTAGGCGTAGAGTAGAAGTAGAATAGAGGGAGGTAGAGTAGACCCCCTTGTCCCTCTCCTGGAGGAACAACAGATATTGTGGGTGGGTGAGGAGAATTTTGTGAATCATTGAGAACTACACTTAAAAAGAAACTGTTCACTTACCCTCTCCCCCTGCTCGCAGGTGATCAAGCAACTGATGAGCAAAGAGCTGACTTTGGAATTCTCAAGAGACAGGAAGTCCATGTCTGTATTCTGCTCGCCCAATAAACTGACCAGGTCAGCCACGGGAGCCAAGATGTTTGTTAAGGTCAGGCCTCATCGCTTTCTTTCCTTCTCTCGGTCTGTTTTGTTTGTTCTTTGTTTCTTTCCCTCCTTCCTTCATACCTACAGGTTTTCACGCTCATCTTCTTCCTCCTCGTCAGGGTGCCCCGGAGAGCGTGCTAGAGCGATGCACTCACATCCGGGTGGGTGGCTCTGCCTCCGGCTTCGGGTCCGCCCGGGTCGCCCTGAGCCCTGCCGCCCGTGAGCAGCTCCTGGCCACCGTTCGGGAGTGGACCTCCGGCCGTGACACACTGCGATGCCTCGCCATGGCTACCAGGGACACGCCCCCCGACCCCCACACCCTCTACCTGGAGAATTCGGCTACCTTCGCTGATTATGAGGTGGAGGAGACAGGATGGTCATAGACGGTCGCCTGGTTGTGATTATATAATAACAGAGGCAATGCCACAATAATAACTCTACCTCTGCAGTATAGAGGTAAAGTAGGGGAAAACGAACTTCTGCACTTTGAAACAAATTCAACTTCAATTTAAGTGAATGTGATTCTCCAGATAACATATTGTTACTTACTTACCAGTTTCTTTGAGTTAATTCAAGCGAATCTTTGTACAATAGCATGAAGTTTCCAAATATGCTAAATAAGTTTTGTTATTAGGGTTTAGTTAGTCTTAAGTTAAAAGCCACACTCCTAATTTTCTCATTTCTAATGTATGCCCCCCCCCCCAGTCGGACCTGACCTTCGTGGGCTGCGTAGGCATGTTGGACCCCCCCAGGAAAGAGGTGCTGGGTGCCGTCAGAATGTGCCGGCAGGCCGGCATCCGAGTCATCATGATCACAGGTAGATTGCATCACTATGGATATTGTAGATATCATTGTAGATGTAGATGATATTATCGCAAGGTTTTTGCAGCCTTTTTGTAGAATAAATATATGATGATTGATGATTGAAGCAATACATTATTGTGTGTATGTATTATTTTGAAACGAGAACAGACAATTGGTTTCCAAAAATCATTTATATTTAGCCATTTAGTCAAACTTACTATGGTGAATGTGTTCTGAGATTTAGCATTAAATAAAAACAACCCGTTTACATCAGCCCCGTTCCCACATGGAATGAAAGCTGAAAAATCCACTGGCAATGATCCGTTTTGGTGTAATGTAGATAAAGTAGCCAGTGTCAATGTTCTGTAAAAGTTGTTCCATAAAGCCTGGTTTATAGTCACCGCAGCCATAGTGTCATTTAGTGTGCACACCATAAATCAGGCATGTCCAAAACCGGCCCGTGTCTAAATTTCCACCGGCCACATATATATAAAATATATATGTGGCCCGCCAGCACGTACAAAAAAAAGCAATTTTATAAATCACCAGAGGATGGCAGAGGACTTGTGGCCACATGACATCTGTGTGAACTTTTACAACTGTGGTATATTTTTAGCCCATTTCTAAAATGGCAACTGGAACTAACAAAAGGAAAGTTGACAACGAGGGCCGCCGTTTCCAGGACAAGTGGAAATCGGAGTATTCTTTCACTGACATGCGAAACAACTGTGTGTGCTTAATTTGTCAAGAGACTGTGGCTGTTTTCAAGGAATTCAATATTAAGCGGCACTATCAGACGAAACATGCTAACTACGATAAGCTAACAGCAAACGAACGCACCGAAAAACTTAAGCAACTTGAAGCGGTTTTAATGGCACAGCAGCGATTTTTCAAAAGAGCCCGTGACTCAAATGAAAATTCTACAAAGGCGAGCTACGAGGTGGCAATGCTGATTGCCAAGCACTGCAAACCTTTTACTGAGGGTGAGTTTATTAAAGACTGTGTGATGAAAATGGTGGAGAAAATTTGTCCTGAAAAAAAACAAGCGTTTGCCAATGTTTGCCTGGCTCTTAGCACTGTGGCACGGAGGATTGAAGAAATTTCATCTGATATCAAGAGACAGAGGCAAAAGGAGAAGAAAAGAAACAGAAAGAAACAGTCTTTATTTATCACGCAACACAGCACACTACAACACATGCTTGCACACACACACATGCTTTAATGGTGGCCGGTGAAATGGATTCTCTGCTTTTGACCCATCCTTGGCTTGTCCTTCCTCCGGGGGCACAGCCAGGAGCAGTGGGCAGCATACATGGACGCGCCCGGGGACCAGATGATAAATGTCCATCGCTGGTCAGACGATGATGGGTGCATGTTTTTAGTGGGGGTCCTTACTGACGTGAGGTGGAGGAAACCCCATGTGAGCACGGGGAGAACATGCAAACTCCACACAGAAAGGCTCCTATTTGGGAGATAACCCGCCGGAGCACGGTGCCAACAGCGCCCCAGGCGGGAATCGAACCCAGGACCTTCTTGCTGTGAGGCAGCAGTGCAATGCACTGCGCCACCGTGAGTGGAGTTTGACTTTTTTTTCATGAGCCTGCGACGAATGCACGGATGCATCTAACACCGCTCAGCCACTGATTTTTTTGAGAGGAGTGGACAATGAAATGAACTTGAATGAAGAGAGACTTAACCTCCAGAGCCTTAAGGACCAAACAACAGGAATACATTTGTTTGCTTCTGTTTGTTCCGCCGTAGATGACATGAAACTACAGTGGAATAAAATCACTGGGATTATTACGGATGGCGCACCTGCCATGGTTGGTGAGCAAAGTGGGCCTACCCTAGTTTACCCTAGTCTGTAAAAAAGTCAGCGAAGAAGGAGGCAAAGCTATAAAACTCCATTGTATTATTCACCAACAAGTTCTATGTGCCAAACATCTGAAATATGATCACGTTATGAAACCGGTGATGGAGGCTATTAATTATATTTGCTCCAGAGCCCTGTGTCACCGCCAGTTTCAACAGTTTCTGATCGACATCCACACTGAATATGGAGATGTTGTGTATCATAATGACATAAGACGGCTCAGTCGGGGGTCTGCACTGCAGCGATTCTACTCTCCCAGAAAGGAAATCGGACAATTCTTGGCACAAGAAAGACAACCGATCCCAGAACTCTCCAATCCTGTTTGGCTGGCTGATTTTGGATGTCTAGTTGACATAATAGGACATCTGAACGCGCTGAACACGAGCCTTCAGGGGAAAAATGCAGTGGTAAGCCAGTTGTATTCACACATCAAAGCTTAGGGACAAAGCTGCTACCTTTCCAAAGGTACCGGTCACAAACGCAGCTCAATACCACACATTTCCCATCGCTGCAGGAAATGATGAGTTTGATGAGTTTTCCAGCAAACAATGTCACTGCACAAATGAGGAGGTATGCAGCAAACATCTCATCTCTGGCTGAGGAGTTTCAACAGCGTTTCAGGAATTTTGCAGCTATTGAAAAGGAGATCACACTTTTTTCCTCTCCTTTTTCCATGGATCCTAATGACACTCCAGCCCACCTGCAGCTGGAGCTCATTGAGCTGCAGTGTGACGTGGAGTGTCACAGTCAGCACCAGCAACTCCCTCTTGTAAACTTTTACCGCCGGCTGGACAAAGACAGGTTCCAAGAGATTCGAACATTTGCTCAGAAAATGCTGAGCTTGTTTGGCTCGGCATACTTGAGCGAGAAGACGTTCTCGGTTATGAACATTAACAAGAACCGCGTGAAGACAAGACTAAGTGACTCTCACCTGCGTGACATCTTGCGCATCAAAACCACTGTTTGAGCCAGACCTGCCCTGTCGAGATCTGCAGTCGAGATCTCAGTATCACCCTTTATCATCAATCAATGATATCATCAATGTAGGTCAATAATTTTTTTTATTCTTCTGAGGAGAATAAAAGTCTCAGTGAATTAATTTTTTGCGATGATCAAAATCACATTGTCATATTTCAGTCATTTCATTTGACTATACTATCCTTTGTCAAAATGCACTTTGATGTGATTTGTTAAAAAAAAATCAATAAATAGATGTTACTAAAAAAGATTCGGAGTCAGATTTCATAAAATAGTTCATTTGCATTTAATTTATTATTATTTTAACCTTTATCTATCCTGATAAGGCAATTGACAACAGATTCTCATTTGCAATGTCAACCTAGCTGCGGACAGCAGAGTAAAACAAAGCAAAATAAAAGCAAATTCAAATAAACACGTATACAACAAACTGTACAAAGTGATATAGTTACATGTTTACATGTTAATTTACAATGGTAATGGTTCAAAGAATGTCAGGCTGAATGGTTGGCCCCCATACATTTTCACCTCACCAAATCTGGCCCTCTTTGCAAAAAGTTTGGACACCCCTGCCATAAATGATGTCATTGATGAGCTTGCGACCTCCCAATTTCTGGAACTTCGCGCTGTGCAGTCCATCCGTGCATGACTACAAAAATAACCAGATGCCGCTTAATTCATGGAAGGAGATAGCGCCGTCTCTGTCCAAAGATATGGACTATTTTAATACCTCGGGACTTCTTTGTAATGTTTACACTGTCAATTTGCACAAACTCACGTCTATATATTTTGAAAAAACCTGCACTGACTACAATAAATATACATACATTTAACACTTTCTTTTTTAATTGTACTGCTCTTTTCAGTTATTCAGATCCTTCAGGACTTCTTTGTGATGTTTACAGCGTTTCTTTCAGTTTCCCCTGGTGGTTTGTGCACAGCGCCCCCTGTCATTCAGGAGAATATCGCCGCAGCAACACACAACTACAGTATATGCTCCTGCTCTCTGGTAGTGCACGTGCCATGAGCAACAAGGCTCACTTGCAGCAACTATAATAGAGCCTTATCGCCCCACTCTCGACCTTGTATCCTTTCCTGAAAAACGGTGGTACAGCTGTGATTGGAAGCAGTAACATTGATGGGGCAAGCGCGAGGAAAAAAAAAAACTGTAAAAAAATGTCACTGTAGTGCTGCGAAGACGAGAAACTGAAACAAACACGTCCTGGCTCTAAGGAGACAGATATTCTTAAATTTTAATATTTTTCTTCTTAAAAATGCCGCTCAGACCCTAGATGTGTCTTTTAGAGTTAGGGGTGCGGCAGGGCGACATCGGGCACAAGCGCTTTGCTTGCCCCCTGGCTATACCGGAGCTCAGAGAGGGAAGTGGAGAGAGTGGACAGGGAGAGGTAGAACAGGTGGAGAACGTTCTTCTCCGGAGGCAGAGAGTGTAGGACAGGTTGAAAATGGTCACACTGATTTAATAGCATTGGGTTGGGGCGTCCGGGGATGGGGCTCTATCCCCGCTCCGTCAGCGGAGGGAACAAAGTACGTCCGGGAGGGGCCGGGAGACAGGAAGCAAAGCGCTGGTCCCTGAGCCAGGAAAAAAACAAAAGAGATTTAGACTGTCCAAACGATCGCATCTATGCTAGATATAATGTACTAACCCTCACCCATTACCTACTGTGTCCGTAACAGTCATCTAATGTGGGAACAGACTCCATACGGAACTTTTCCTTAAAGGAGGCCAATGTGGGAATGACTAACTACTGCCTTTTCCAGATATTCTTTATGCAGCAATGTTATGGATTCCACGTTGGAAAGGGGCTTTACTGTATGGTTTGGAATCGGTTGGTCATGAAGCTACTAACTTTATATTGTTAATGATGAATATACTGTATATGCAAATAAGGCCATCTCCAGTCATGCCATCCATAGTTACATTTACAGTGTAACACCTATTTTTGTGTGCCTTGGCTGTGTGATTTATGATAGTGTATCAACTTTTTTTTAAATCAAATTTAGATATAGCCAATTAGTTTAGGGAAAACATGATGCTGAGAAGATATAAACAAAAAAAACACAGTTTGGCGTCTAGAATATGACAACGCTGTTTTATTTGGAAAGCTATCATTTTGGTCTGATGCAATATTTGTCAACCCACCATGACCAGATTTTGAATTCATAAACATATATTGTGGGATGCGTTGATGTGTTGTTAAATGTGCTCTGAAGAGAATGGTGAAATTCTTTGGCTGTTACCCAGCCCTAACATGCTCCCACGTCTCCTTTGTTCAAGGTGACAACAAGGGCACAGCCCTGTCCATCTGCCGCCGGGTGGGCATCATCACAGAGCAGGAGGAGGAGGAGGGCGGCGTGGCCGGCGCAGGTTCCCCCTTTGGAGGGGGGCTGACGGGGCGCGAGTTCGACGAGCTGCCCCCTCACCTCCAGCGGCAGGCCTGCAGCACGGCGAGATGCTTCGCCCGTGTGGAACCAGCACATAAGAGTCGCATCGTGGAGTACCTTCAGAGCCTCAGCGACATCACTGCCATGGTGAGTGGAGGCTCCTCCTGCCATCTGTCTAAAACATAGAATGCTAGATACATTTACATTACATTACATTACATTTAGTCATTTAGCAGACGCTTTTATCCAAAGCGACTTACAATTATTCAAACACCGACGGACGCAGCCATCAGGAGCAATTAGGGGTTAAGTGTCTTGCTCAAGGACACTACAGCATGCTAGCAGGAGGAGCCTGGGATCGAACCAGGAACCTTTAGATTACTAGACCACCAGCTCTACCTCCTGAGCTACCGCCCCCGTGTAGATAGATGCCTTAACTGTCTGTTTACTATTTCCCCATGACTTGTGATTTCTCATTATAAATACTTACTACTAGTACTCACCTACTGTAAAAATTATTATGTGAATCCAGATAAACTGCGAGCTATCTAGCTTATCTAGCTGGCTAGCAGTCTACTGTACTCAGATGATTTCCTATTCTAACCCACAGTAATTGAAACGTTTCAAATGTCTAAAAGTTATGATGGCTTATCTTGCAGTCTACTTTTTGCTTTTATGCAGATGATTTATTTTCATAAATCACAGTAATGACAAACTTCATTTCTGTCCATAAAAATGGTAACACAAATCCAGATCAATTAACTTTGGAACACATAATTAACAGAGTTGGTACAAGGTTTGAAAGCTGTTGCTTTTTTGTTTTTTTGCCCGATTGAGAGAGAGAGAGAGAGAGAAACTGATCTGTGCTCAATGAACGTCAGACAGGTGATGGAGTCAACGACGCACCGGCGCTGAAGAAGGCCGAGATCGGCATCGCCATGGGCAGTGGCACAGCCGTGGCCAAGTCGGCCTCAGAGATGATCCTGGCTGATGACAACTTCTCCACCATCGTGGCCGCTGTAGAGGAGGGAAGGGCCATTTACAACAACATGAAGCAGTTCATCAGATACCTGATATCTTCCAACATCGGCGAGGTGGTCTGGTATGTTGCTGAATAAACGCTGCTTTTTGTAACTAGCTAGGTTCCTTACATGAAGCTCTCTTTTATTTTCACTGTAGAAGCCAATGTGAAGGAATCATTTATGCTCCTATCTGCCATATCTCCCCCTCCCTCCTTTTTTCTTCCTCCTCCCATCCATCCTCTCCCGTTTGTCCTCAGTATTTTCTTGACGGCGGCATTGGGCATGCCCGAAGCGCTGATCCCCGTCCAGTTGCTATGGGTCAACCTGGTCACCGACGGTTTCCCGGCGACAGCCCTGGGCTTCAACCCCCCCGACCTGGACATCATGTCTAGGCCCCCTCGCTCACCCAAGGAGCCGCTCATTTCTGGATGGCTCTTCTGTCGCTACCTCATCATTGGATGTGAGTCCTGTTCAAAGGTTTCGTAATCCAGCACAGGGGACCCACATTTAAATAAGGGTGGGAAAGAAGAAAATATATACCTAGAATTTGAAAGAAAACTATTCTTTTCATTCACATTATTTTTTATGGCAAATGTTAAACAGTAGCATAATATTGACCATATTTTAGATATTGTAGGATAGGTATACTAATATATGCGAGCTAAGCCTTTGTCTATTTACCCTGTGAAATTGATACCAAGTTTAGACAATTAGTAAAGCATTTGATGAAGCATACCAAGGTGCCGTCAACATAGTGGAACCCGATTGGCTCATAAAAGGAAGCTGTTGTGAAGCTAATAGGAACATGACTAGCTTAAAACAATGCTCAAACTAATTTGTTTAAATCAGCTCTGAGCATGTATTTTTGTGGCAGCAAACAATATCCCAGAATGCAGTAGCATGGCGACTTAAACTGCTTAAAGGTTTTCTAAAGTCAGACCAGGACTATTTATCAGTCACCCCTTTTCACTCGTTCTGCCCAGGCTATGTAGGAGCGGCCACAGTGGGAGCTGCTGCCTGGTGGTTCATGGCAGCCCACGACGGTCCAAAACTCTCCTTCTACCAACTGGTAAGCACACATCTGTTTATTTATACACACATGCCACTGTACAGTATTCACTGCCCTTCTGAATCCATGACCCAACTTCTGTTTAATTCAGTATTCTTCATCGACCATGGCTTAAGCTTTAGGGTGTATGGAAGGATTTATTACAATACTATGCTGGCGAGCGTATCCCACAATGCATTGTGATAGCTGCAACAAAGTTTGATTTCAGGGGACAACAACGTCAACATCTCCCAATATCCCCTGTCTCCTCTGACTCTTGTCCTCTGTCCCCTCTCCTACTCCCACAGTCCCACTACCTGCAGTGCAGCGAGGGCCACATGGAGTTCGCTGGTGTACAGTGCTCTGTGTTTGAGTCACCCTACCCCATGACCATGGCCCTGTCCGTCCTGGTCACCATAGAGATGTGCAACGCCCTCAACAGGTATGTGGGTGGGGGGCGGTGTCACAAATCACACACTACCAAGGTTGTTTTAATACCTCTTCCATCATTGACCGTCCATGAGCTGTAGATGAGCTGCCATGCACAAGGCCTATCACTTGGTCTTACATTATACAGGGTTCGTACCAGGCTCTTGAGGTGCTTGAAGTACTTGAATTGAATCCTCAGAAATGTAAGTGCTGGAATACCTTGAAAATAGCCCATTTTGTGCTGAAGTGCATGAAAAATCCGAAAAGTCATTGAAAACCTGTGATATTCCCCCTTTTTTTTTTAATTCAAATTGTTACATTTCCAGAATCGCTTTTACAACATAGTTTATATCAGGGAAATGTACATTTAATCCAGCATGGCTGGAAAGACATTTATAATGGTTGATAGCAATGACATAAATGCTATATATATATATATATATATATATATATATATATAGATACCAATGTAGTATTATGTTTAATAGTATGTAATAGTCCATGAGACTAAGATTATACTATATTTGAATTAACAAAGATCACATTGAAAATTGATTATATTTGTTTTGTGTGAAGTCCTTGAACATGTAAAAAATAGCACTTATAAAAGTATTTGAAAGTCCTTGAATTTCATTTTGCAATGCCAAAATGAACCCTGATTACAACATGTTTAACAACCTCATAGAGGATGGGCTCAGGGTGAAATTTCCTTTTGAAAGCTTCTTTTGAGCAAGCGTGTTCCGCTCCCTCCGCAGTCTGTCGGAGAACCAGTCCCTGCTGAAGATGCCTCCCTGGTCCAACCCCTGGCTGGTGGGAGCTATCTGTCTTTCTATGGCTCTGCACTTCCTCATTCTATATGTCGACCCACTGCCTGTGAGTCACACCCTAGTACAGAATATTATGTTGTATTATATTACATGTTTGTGTGTATGTGAGAGTACTACAGTAAGTGATGTATTTGGGTGACACCTAATTATAGAAAATATCTTTGCTCTACTTTCCGTATTAACTCTTGGAATTTATAATGAAATTGCACAGATACAGCAATAACGCTTATTGAATGGCAGTGGATGTGCCATATGAAGCTGTCATTTTCAGATCTGGCCAAAAAAAATCCACAAGAACAATGCAAATTCTCTGTCAAATTCTCAATTAGTGGTGATGAAAAAAATACCAATGAAGACAAACCTCATAATTTTTCTGCACTCCCATTCTTATATATAAGGCTGTTGGGGATAAGTCCATCACAGGTGTATCTGCATCAATTTTACATTTCTGTGGCAAGAGACTCTTGGCATACTTAAAAAATATATACATATATACACATAAAAAAATGTTTGGCTGGGGACCACCTGCAATTATTTTACAGACCCCTAGAGGGCTACAGAGTACCCCGTTTGGGAACCCAAGTGCTATACCGCTGTGCTTGAAACAAGGTTTATTGCTTTTCAAATCCCTCCCTGACCTCCTGCTCGTCACTTCCTCTTCCTCTCATGCCGAACCACCCAGGTGATTTTCCAGATCCGCCCCCTGTCGTGGCCCCAGTGGGTTGTGGTGTTGAAGATGTCGCTGCCAGTGATCCTGATGGACGAGGCCCTCAAGTTCCTGGCGCGCAACTACATCGAACCTGGCAACCAGCCGCAGGTCAGAGAGTAGAATGTCGTTGGGGTTGAGATTTCTTGTGCTGGAAATTTCATTAGCTTGATCAGTTCTAGTAGCTTGATTGATAACATCTAAGCATTGTCTGGGATTTTGGTTATCGTAATATTGCACTATAGTAAAATGTTGTCTTTGAAAGGCTGCAATACAGTAAAGTTATGTTCTATATATTGTTTAAAATTATGGATATAAAATATTTTTGCTGGGGGGGCCCTGCAATTCCTTTGTGGACCCCTAGAGGGCCTGTTCTTGTTGTTCTAATTGCGCTTGAGTTAGAAGCGTCTGATGTCATGATATCCACATTACTAACTTCCCAACGATTCTCTCTCAAATATTTGTTGTGTGTAAATATCTCTCGTGTGTAAAGGTACCAATAGTCGTCCCTAAAATATTGTAAAATGGTGAATCGTAAGGTTTGGATATTTGGAACATATGGAACTTAGGATATTTGATTTCTGTCGAGTATTGCTAACTCCAATCTAGGTACAGATCAGCCTATCAGCTACTTAACATCACCGCATTATGTGTCTGTAACCCCGTGTCACGTATCTCTCGTGCAAATCAAATCGCAACGGAAGCAGGACGAACAAGAGGAGGAAGCCCAACGAAGGAGGCGGGCAGGCGGCAACCTGATGGAAGCCATGGTGACCAGGGTGAGCCGGCCGATGAGGGGCGTCTCCTGGTCCTTCGTCCTGATCTCGGCACCGCTCCTGTTCTGGATCTACAGCCTGGACTCTGACATCACCAACATCTTTTGGGAGTGAGCGAGGAGGACAGTGTGTGTAGGGGAGTGGGGATGGGCTGGAGGGGGCAGGTACGGGGTGGGGAGGCGAGCGATAGCTGGGAGAAAAGGGAAAAGGAAGGAGGAAGAAAATGCGCTTTCGGCCGCTCACCGAACAGATTTGTGAAAGTTGAGGAAGAAGGCAAACAAGGTGAGAAAATTCAATTTTAAAAAATATGTGTAAAGGGTGATATGTTCAAGGCCTCGGTCACACCAGCATCTGCACACACCGATATTTGCACCCAATTGAAGTAATTTAGATGCAATTACTGCTTTGAGGGGATTATCTTCCGATAGCAAAATTAAGTCGACGAGTGGCGTTAGTTGTGTCAAACCTCAGAAGCCTCGGGCTGTCGGGAGAGTCCAAAATGGAGAAGGCTGACACTGTGGCTTTTGATAAAAAAAATCGTATTTTCAAGAACTCTGCATAAATGGTCTAAATATATGTTTCACTGTTTCAAGGTTTAAAGGAGCTCGATAGCCTTCTAACGAATGTGTACGGCTCTTGCGCTGGTACCGCCCCAAAATCTCACACAGCCACTTCCTGGTGTGGCCAAGGCCTTTTAACGGACAATCAGGAGGAGGGGAGGCCGCCCTGTTCACCGGCGAATAGATGGAGAGAGATGGGCCGCCATCAAAACATCTAGGGAGGGGGAGTTTACATATGAGCACACACGCAGTGATGCATATTTACACCGACATACAGAGACATTCCCAGCAGTTTTACGGATTATAATTAAACCAGTAATAAACTACAGTTGTAGTCCTATTCAGTAATTAGTAGCAGACAGTGTGATACAAATGAACCTCGATTATCCCAGCCGAGCTGGTCGCTCTACCAAACAGTAACATAATCGAAAACGCAGCAACGCCAAAAAAAAAAGGAGATGTAGAATACAAAATGATATATGCATTGATGCTGGGATCTCTTTGTAAATATATAAATACACTGGGTTTTTTTTCTTTTTGAACAAAAAAGCATTAACCCTATAAATAAAAAAGCGGTAGAGAGAAGACAACGGAGTGCATGCCAACGCATGTTGCACATTTTCAAGCAAGTTTCTGCAGAATCTGCCTCTTTTGGGTGTAACTGTTTGATAGCGCCGCCACACAAGCTTCAGGGATAATCCAGGTTTCGGCTGTACGCGCGAAGGAGCCTCAACATTAGACACCCAGCGGCCTGACATTTACCAGGTTTAGCATTTTGCCGGAGCTGGATTTGAAGCCTTCAGACCAAACCAAACACCTTAGCTCTGTTTTTATTTTATTTTTTTCATTTTATTCGATTTTAGGATTCTTTTTAAATTATTTTTCTTATGCAGTAGGCAAGTGTATTATGTGTCACGTAAATTACTTTGTCATCGATTTGAAATAACAGCCTAAATGTACAGTAAGTGGATTGGCCATTTATTAAGCCTCCAACATGGACCATTATAAATGTATTGTATTGTGGCAATGCTGAAGTTGGTGATTTGTGTATGAGTTTATTTCTTATTTAGTGTATTTATTTTCTTGCAAGATGTTTTTTCTTCTCCTCTCCATGCGTATTTGTTTTCGCAAACACAAAACGAGTCTGCGTAAGTATGACGTAAAATTAGCGGAGAACCTAGTTTTCTTTTTTTCTTTTTGACAAGATTCTGGCCTGAAGCCTTTGCTTCAGTTATGCGCTTTAGTTTTGAGTTTATAGGTGATTCTAACAGGAAATACTTCTACCGACCAACCAGTCCGCTCTGTTTTCTCCCCTAATGCCCCATAGAGCTATCTGGTAAGCTCGTAAGCTCTATTAATGCCATATGGGCTGAAAATAATTTTGAATAAATGGCAGTGGAAAAAACATTGCAACTCCTTATAAATAGCTTTTAAAAATACTATATTTGTCATGTTATTTTCCTGTACCTACCAGAGACCCTTCAATGTTATTAAATCAAGGGAGCTGCCAGTAAATGGGGCCAATGCATCGCCAGCCATTCCGTGGTATAAAATGAAGATTAGAGATTAGAAAAAGGCTTATAAGAGAATGAATACCTTTGGCATGCTGTCTTATTTGTCATACAAAAAAATAAGTTGGAATCTAAACACAACTTTTTTTCCCACCGCCCCAGGTGGACAATTTTTATTTCCAAAATTGTATTATCATTTTATTTTGTGGGCAGTATCATGACTGCCCCTTGGCTGGAAGTGACTTCAGTTTGTATTTACCAATGCACTAAATCTGTTTAAGCTCTGGTTTGTTCATCTTTAGGATTATTTTCATTTGGCTAATATTATTATTCCAATCCCAACATTGTGTAGGCAATACCTAGAGAAGGGCTACGCCCTGTAGTTAAAAGGAAAAGACTCCGTTGGAAGGGCATGAGGAAAAAAAAATAAAGAAAGGGAAATACAAGCAGAGTTGACCGGGTCTCCTGCCTCTTGGCACACTGTCTTATATGTACAGAGGTGTTCCTGATTGACTTTGCTGCTTAAACAAAGGTTGAACTAATTAAAATGAAAAGTGAGAACTTCACACAAATGACTATTTCTGTTTTTTGATTCTTTGTCTTGTTTCTTGGCTCACTTATCTTCTTTGCTTATACTTAGACCAGCTCCATATATTCCCTTGCTCAATATCAAATGTTGAACTATCTATGTGACTTGAAAACTGTGGGAGCAGTAGCGCGAAAACATTTGGCAATAAGTTAAATATTATTATTATTATTATTATTATTATTATTATTATTAATAATAATAGTATCATGACTGTTGCTATCGGCCCGAACACATCTCCAAGCAGTGTCCCCTGATGGAGGTGGGACAAGTGATCCACGTTGTCGGCAAGCCAGCCCCCTCACCCTGTCCAGAAGGGAGGTATAGTCTACCCTGGTGCCGCAGATGGATCACTAGACCCTGATCCACCAGCGCCTGGTTCGGTCAGGGGCCCTCGTAGAGGCATCATGGGTGGAGATAAGGTGTGTGCATGGGAATATTCACAAGTTAAGTATCCAGTGGTACCGATGGTTATTCACTTTCAGAGGAAATTTGGGACTGACCGGGGTTTCACGGACCAATTAGGGATGTAGTGGGGGTGCTCAATGCAGGGTGTGTCGTGACAGACAGAGGATGAGGTTACGCTCGTAGCATCTCGAGAATGCTCTGGAGCCTGCAGATTTATTTTTATCTCTCGGAATCACTAAAAGGCCAGCATGTTGTGAGCATAAGGCTCACGATGGTACATAAGGTATCACTAAATCAGTAAGATTGGATGGTGCTAGGCTGTTTAGTAATTTATAAGTAAGTAGCAAAATCTTAAAGTCACATCTGAGGTAAACCCGGAGCCAGAGCAAGGTAGCCAATATTGGGGTAATATGTTTAAACTTTCTAATCCTGGTCAAGATTCAGCGTTTTGTACTAACTGAATGCTTTTAATACTAGAAATGGGAAGACCACAGACCAACCCATCACACTTATCTAGGTGGGATGTTACAGATGCATGGACTATGGTCTCCGCATCGCTCATCGATAGAATAGGCCCTATCTGAGCAATATTGCAAAGGTGAAAGGATGCAGTTCTGGTAACGCTCTTAATATGCAGTTGAAAGGAGAGTGTGGGATCAAATAGATTGCTTACATTTTTTGCTGAGCTACTTTGGGTAATAGTACAGCTATCAAAATTCAGAGTGGTATCCTTAAACAGGTTCCTGCGCCTAGCAGGAATTACCAGCATCTCAGTTTTCTCAGAGTTGAGAAGCAAGAAATGACAAGACAAGATATCCACTGTTTAATTTAAAGCGAGACATGCAGTCGTAGCCAAAAAGGGCCAGACCTGGGCCATGAAGTCTGCATCTCTGGACGACACTTTATATATTCTCGTCTCAAAAACTTGGAAGAAAAACAAAGGAACCTTGCAGAGTCTGATGTGAAGAGGCTTATTGTGTATCTGAGAGTCAAGTACAGCAATAAACAATGAGTAGGCTCTGGAGGCTGACTGAAGAACTCAAGTCATGGTCCTTCCTAATATCCTTATATTCCTTATTAACATCCCAAGATGTTCCCTTCTTCTGGTCCATGCCCTGCCCCTTTTGGTACAAGGAACCAATCACTGCCTTTTGGGGTTTACCCATTTCGGTACAAGAAGCCAATCACAGTATTTTGGGATGCGTCCATTTTTCTAGCAATCCTTCAATGTTTCTGAAGTACTGGTGTCTTATCTGGGCATGTCCGAGCATATTCTGCAGGGGAGTGAGTTCTTCTGACATTCACTTGACACCAGTATTTTTGGGATTTCCTAGCATACATTTTACAGTTTTTTTGTGATGTGGGGGTTACTAATCAACCACAACATTTCCCCCCTATGTGACTTATAAAGTCACACACTAACAGAATAGCGAGGGTAACAAGATTGTGAGCAAGCATATATAGATCATAGAAATATACAGTATATGTGAGCAAATGCACAACACAACAATTGTAGTGAATGCACGGATAATATAGGCATACATAAAAGTCTAATAATACAGTGGGTGATGGGTCAGCGACTGCAGTGTAGGTGGACGTGGTGTGTGTGTGTCAGTGTCTGGAGAGTGGAGGGGCTGAGTTGCTGCGTCTTCAGCTCCCATACTCAGCACCTGCCACCGCAAAGTGAAGATGAGTAAATTATGTGAGAAGTTAAAGTATTTTGTCTGTGTCTATGCGGTAAAAAAATTTCATGCACAGTTGTATTTGATTATCAGAAAAAACAGTTTATACTCAATATCTGTGATGGATAAGTATATGCAAAACCATCTTTTCTGTGGTATAAATAGAAAAATATTACCAAATATCAACCTTAATACAATAGTTATATAATAAATCAATTATCAGCGATGGCATTTGGCTGTGAAGTTCACCAAATTCCCTTTCGCTGCTGCTGAACCCGCAGAAGTTGCTGATTGAGGATGGCCAAACGGTGACGTAGATTGTCGACGATGTCTTTGAACGTGTCCACTCTGTCTTTGTATGATGTCTGCTCAGCGAGATGGGCCTTAACTTCCTGGCGGGCCCTTAGTGACCGGAGCCACCATTGTTCCCTGACACAGATCTTGCACAGGGGGACGGATGTAGCTTGTGGGACCCTGACCAGTAGGGATCAGAAACCAGGCCAAGACATAGCTACCACGGTGGCAGGGTGGGCAAAAAACAGGCTTGCAGTCATGTCCGTCGTGGTGCCCGGGCGCCACGACGGACATGACTGCAAGCGGCGGGCGGACAATACAGACTGGTCAGAGAGCTGGTCGTAAGTCATTAAACAGCTAGGTCGTTTAGTGAGGAGTACCTGTATGTATATATATATATATATATATATATACTTTAATTAATTAATGTCTGAGTTGCGCTGTGCCGCGGGTTCCGGATCAGATAGGATGGGATTGATGGATGAATAGATCCACAGCGAAGTGCTCTTCGCCCTGGTGGAGGAGCAGGGTTTGGGCAGGGAGGTGTGTAAAGCCCATACCTGTCAAAATTGGGATTTGAAAATAAGGGGGAGTGTGGTGTGGGGAGGGTGTGGTGAGCAGCCACACCTGACCTGGATCTAGGTGACTGGGATAGAGTGGCTGCATACCTATTACCCGTTGGTTGGTCTAACAAGCAACAGGTTAAAACCCCCATCCTCACACTCACACAGGATAGGAGCCTGTGTCATGACATGTTCTATCTTCCCCTGGGCTAATTCCAGCTAGCCCACTCTCTACAATGTATTGGTTTTTACAACCCCCCTCCTCTGTGTCTTGGTCCCTGAACATTCCACCCTGCGTGTGGTGGCTAAACTACCTGAACAGAGACTCTCCGGCACGGGGAAGAGACACAGAAGGGCCATCTGACGATGACCTAGAGCCACCAGCGGTTCAACGGGCCGCCCTAGCATCAACCCTCTTCCGACTGGCAGCAGCAGCACCCAGGGGTACCAGCGGAGGACCGAAGGAGAAGCAGATGCAGCAACCACCACAAGTAACTGCTGGCAGCTAGATTCTCCAGCCAGCATCCAGCAGCCCAGCAGCCAGGCCACCCCTCCAAGCAGCCCCCCGCGACAGCCAAGACCGGCCATGTCTTTACCTGCCAACACACCAGCTCAAGGTCCCACGCTCCAGAAGAGATGAGGGGAGACTGCATTGTCGCTCTGGGGAAAGGAAGCCGGTCGACCGTGGTGGGAACCTGGTCCTCTGGAAGGGGGCCAGTTACATTTTTTTTGTTTAGGGTATGGAAACCCTGTTTCAGAGTCCGGTGTTTTTAGTATCTTAGGTATAGTAACCCTATGTCAGAGTCTGTATTTATTTATATTTTTTTCTGTTCTCTGCTTGGTGGGAGGGAGTAGGCTTCGGCTAGGTAGGTTGGCCCTCCACCAACCCCGGCACCTGCCGCAGAGAAGCCACAAAGTGGGATCAAAGGCCAACAGCTGCCCCCCACACCCCAACCCACACCCTCAACAGCAAGCAGCCCCCCAAGGGGCCCTGTAAGGCACCAGGCTGCGCTCTCCGCACCCCGCTGGGTTACAGTACACCTTAAGTCACAAGGGTCAAGCCGCCAGGACTCGAGCAGAGCCGGCCGGGGGTCTATGAGGCCATCCTGCGGCCAACCACGCCCCCACACCTCGCGCCAGCGATCCGCCACTCCGGAAAACCCCAGTGCTCAATTAGTGCTGTTGGAAATTGCAGTTAAAATTGTGGGGTATGCATGCGAGTCCTTCAGGCAAGTCGAACCTCAATCACTCGCACCCCTCCTGGCCCCCAGACCCTGGTCTGGTGGAGTGTTGTTCGGAGTAGGATTGGTATGCGAGTGTATGTATTCTAAGCTAATATGAATGGATGGCATTGCAACTGCTTTTCCACAAATGCAGCCTGGGGGCATTCTTAGGCGCCAGTGCGTGGATTACGTCATCGAGGTGGATATCATTACAGAGCAGGGACCCAACAGGGACCCGGCAGTGACCCTGCATGGGTTAGCCACGCCCCAGCCTGGTCCCTGTCATGTTCCATCTGCCCTCTTGAGGTGCCTTTAACTGTAGATAATCATGGCAGACGGCTACAACTGGAGGACACCTATGACCACAACCCCGCCCCACACGTGCCCCAAATATGCTAACCCGTGCAAGTCACAATACAAACCCAGCCTTGTACACGCAATATATGCCCATTGAAACCCTAACGTTTCTCTCCTTTTGTCAGTACCTACTACCAATCCTTCTTGACACAAGGATAGGCTCTATATCCCCACAGATGCTGTCCTGGGCTGTGTCCCTAGAAAGCCAGTGTACCCCAGTCAAGTCAAGTCACACTTTATTTATAAAGTGCATTTCATACCAGGGCAACACAATGCACTTTACAGAGAATCAAATCAAAGAAAACAAATCAAATGCCTGTGCAATCATAAGAACAGTCAGTACAGAATAAACAGATCTCACAGCATACAGAACGTCCACTTCTATGCCTTTCTGTGACTCTTCCAGTCTCTCTGTATCTCTGTTGCAACCTGCTGATGACACACTGTGACACTCTAAGCTCAGTGGCCACTTCCCTCTGAGAACATCCTGTTTGAAGCCTCACAATGGCGAGGTACTGTTGATCAATTGTTAGGTGTCGACTTGGTCTCATGATGTCAAAATGTGAACAGCATGATGAAGAGGACTGTTTAAATACCAATTCTAATTGAACCAGGAAATGTATTGGTCGATTCGTGGATCAAACACCTTTTCTTGTGGCGCTCCTGTCCCTGCGGGATGGTTTCACCTGCCCCTTCCTGGTCCTGCGGGGCGGTTTCACCTGCCCCTTCCGCCACAGAGGCTGTCGTTCTTCTTCTAAAAGGTGCACATATTCTCTCTGGGTCTTCTGTGTAGCAGCAGGAATGAGTAGGTGGTAAAAGTAAAAGTAAAAGTAGGTGGAATCAGAATTTCTTACCTTCTACTTCAAGGGCAGTTCTGGTTGCTAAATGGACTTTGAACAGGCCCTCAGGCTAAGGTTGGTTCCACTTTCTTTTGAACCCCTTGACATACACCTTGTCCCTTGGACTAATTCTCTGTTGGTCCTCTGGGATGTCTCCTCCTCTGTCTTCTGTGGCACATTTCACCTGTTGGAACACAGCTTTATGTATTTGTGTTAGATGCGATAGGTAGCTTTGCAGCTCCCTTTCCAGTTGCTCAAGCAGAGGTCTTTCATATGGACCCCAGACCTAGGGCACAGGCATGGGTCGACCCATAAGCATTTCATTCGGGGTTAGGCGTGTTTTTCTGTTCGTGCTTGATCGCATAGACAGTAGTGCTAGTGGCAAAGCCTGCATCCAATTTAGCGCACCAATTTCCATTATTTTGGCTAGTTTGGCCCTCAAAATTCCGTTAGCGTGCTCCGTTAGGATGATATGTGCATCCAAATCTCCGTGTAATTCCCAGCATTTTTAACGCTTTCCTAAATGTTTCTGCCACAAAGTGCGACTCATTGTCTGAGCTTATGCTATCGGGAATGCCAAATCTTGTGAATACTTCCCTGGACAAAAACTTTGGCAATGATATGGAATCTGGCCCTAGTGTGGGTACCGCCTCGACCCAACTGCTGAAATGACAGACCACTATCAGGATGTATCTCATTCTCCCTATGGGTTGCGTCATGTCCACGTCTATCATTAAATGTCTGAAGGGACCATCCCATGGATTTGTGCTATAGGGGCTGAACATGCTTTCCTGTTGTAACATGCACATACTTCACACTCATGCAATGTGTTGTCAACCCTGGCTGCCAAATACGGCGACCACCATACAACTTGAATGCCATCTTATATGGTCTCGCAATGGTCTCTATGTGCATTCCTAATGGAAAGCTGCAGCAGTGACATGGGAAGCACAAAATGGCCACCATAGGCCTTTTTGGGGTCCATCTTGTGTATTCAGAATCGCCGCTCTTTTTATCCAAACAGTTTTTTGCTTGACCACCAGCTGTGTCCTAGGCCAGGATGAGGGAGGGCAGGGTTATGAGGGGCAACAGGTCCTCAGCCACCAGTAAGGGTCCTATTTAAGTGAGTGATGCTGCATGTCTGGCTTCATCATCGCCAGAATTGTTTCCCTTTGCTATGATGGTGTTTGTTTTTTGATTTGCTGGGCACTTAACGATAGTGAGCGCGGTAGGGAGGTGCATAGCCGCTAGTGGCTGAGTGATGGCGTCCCCATGGATAAGCGCGTGTGAGTAGCGCGTGTAACTGGTGGGATGTATACAACGTCACTGGGTGGCCCATGGTTAATAAGGAGACTTTTTAGAATGCAAAAACTTCTGCTGCCAATCCCTGGTAGCAGGGAAGCAACCCCAATTCCACGTTGTCTAACTTTGTGCTATGATAAGCTCGCAGTTGTTTGCCTATTGGCATGTCTTGCATTAGTACTGCGCATGCGTAGCCTGATCGTTCTGCCACATATAGATGAAACGGCTTGAAGTAGTTGAGGTTGCCAAGTTTTGGGGCAGATTGCATATCACTTTTTAATGCCACAAAGGCTCTGCAGCCTCTTCAATCCACTGTAAGGGTGCTTTATTGCTCGTTTGTTCCGCTGCCCTAATCACAATGGGGCTGTTTTGAAGCCATAGTCACAAATCCAAGGCGGACTGTACCCCACCATGCCTAGGAAGGTAAGCATATCTTCCACCGTCTGTGGTTTTGGAGCGTTAACTACGGTCTCTATTTGTGATTGGGCAATTAGTCTCTTGTCGCCCTGAAACGGTCTCCCCAAATGTGACCCAACGCATACTTTAGGGTCATTTGGCGGCTTTGGAGATTTTTCTTTCACACCATTTGAAAGCGATGAATCAGAGCTTCCAAACAAGGTGTCACTTGTGCAAATCAGGCAAATATTTTTAAAGCTATTACTTTTTAATGACAAGGATGTGGCAAACCGTGTTTCTGAAATAATCACTTCCAAAGTTTTACCCACACCAGGTTCATTCAGCCAGCTCCCTGAATGCAAATGGGGTTGGCAGACAAACAAAGCCTTATGGCTACTTAACATACTGCTGAATGGGCCAATTACGAACAGCTCAACAACACAACTAATTTTGTGTTTAAAAAAAGCTTTTATTTAACAATAAGAATATACATGTTTTATTAAAGTGGAATTATTTTGGAGTTTCAAAGTAGGGAAAACACCACAAAATGTAGAGTTTATCAATATTATGAGTCAGAAAATCTGAAATCTGAAAATCTCTCACCAACATCTCTTTTAGCCACTGTGGGTTTCTGTCATGCCATTTTGAATTTGTTTATTGTGATCCAGATGGCGCCTTTTTATTAGCTCCACTGGAGATCCCTCTCCCCTGCCGTCTGCTGACCCCCTTTTACTCTTACCTCTATAGCAAACCCACGCTTCCGCACTCAGATCATTGCACAACTGTTCTAATATTTGTGCTAATGTTGTTGTGGACCACAAGTTATGCACGGCTTGCTTGCAGGGAACGTTTGGAAAATCCTCCTTTACTTGGGTTAAATGAACAAATTTGGTATTCTGCCAGAGTTTTCGATTGATCAGCTGTGTGTCCTGACAGTGCTCCGCATCCTCCTCGTCTCTGTTCGTTCTTGTGTGCATATACCCCACGTTTCTGGGTTCCCCTTCCCGCTATCGTGTTCTAGTGTAATGACTTCCTCGCTAACGTGTTCTTCGTGCATTAACTGCCGTTTATCTTTCGGCTTGTAAGTTATACAACCACCCCGATTCATTACCTATCCCTTAGCCAATTCTTAATCTTAATCAACTCCCTGTCCGTTCAGCCCTCTACTTCACTTGGGACATCTCAGCCATATGCTGCGATGGCACAGGATGAAGAGCAGCATCCACAGTAGTTGTGCCGGCTTAATGTCTTCTAAACTTTGTCTTACCCATCTGGCTCTCTTTCTAGATACTTCCTCAACACTAGAAAGATGTATGTAATTACTTTGTGCTGACCCCATGGACAAACTGTACATTTTAACGTGTGCTGTGAGCATGCTGGGCATTCAACACAGAGTATTTGTATGCTATTACATTGAGGACAGAGTTAGTCTGTTAGTGGAGTTGAAGTTCTCAACCTGCAATGCAACTCTTTAAGTTTGTCAAGAACTGCTGCAATAACTTTGTCCTCTGGATGACCAGAATCAGAATCATTTTATTACTCGTCTCTCTGATACACTGCACTCAACACACACATGCAGGGAGTGGTAGCTGGAGAAATTCAGCCAGGAGCAGTGGGCAGCCTTTACTACGTCGGCGCCCGGGGACCAATTCCAGGTCCCAGGTCCAATCCCCCTCTTTGGTGAAGAATTCTATCATGTTTGGGTCTATAAACAACTAATCACTACTCCAAGAGGGGGAGAATCACCACAGGTGAGATTAATTACATTTTTACATTTTAGTCATTTAGCAGACGCTTTTATCCAAAGCGACTTACAGTTGTTCAAACACCGACGGACGCAGCCATCAGGAGCAATTAGGGGTTAAGTGTCATGCTCTTAATAAACATAGAACCAAACAACAACATGTACATGAAAAACTATAAAAATAGAAACAAGTGGCCTCTTCCTGTCATCCCAATTGGTTCTGGTGTATAAGGTTGGTATTATGTCGTGGCACCTCCAACAGCAGAAAGGGCCCTGAAGCAACCCCTGAGTCCTGCAACCACAGAAGACCCCCTGGCCCCAGAAGAGCCGGAAGCCTACTTAGGAACCCCCACACCCAAACCGGGGGTCCGACAAACTGTACATTCACCCACATCCGGGCCCTGCTAAACCTTAGAGTAATTATGACATACACGCCGTTCTCTTAATAGACCCAAGGGCTAATACTGGATAACAAACATTTGTATACTGCTCTATTTTCAATAAACGCAATAAGTGTACCAATAGATTGAATTGGAATTAAATACATTGAATGCACAAATAACTTTTTCCTCTCAGTACCGAAAACAGGACTAGCGTACTATGGACCAGACGTGTGGTTTTAGACAGTTTTACACTCTTTTTCCCTATGGTTCTTCTGTGTATTTCGGCGGTGGTTAGTGTTGGTCAAACCAATCCCCTAGCGTACACAAGACAGACCACAAACCAACCAATTATGGTTACATTCAACAGGGGATCATACTCTCCACACCTGTCACAACCGGAGCTAGGAGGGACCCAAACGCACGACTCAGAGAGATGGGAGGCAGACGAAGGATGTTTATTCGGCCCCACGGTGGAGATGGCCAGGGGGACCCGGTCAGGTAGGGATGGAGCAGGACTGGGCAGGGATGATGATGACCGGGAGGAGGGGTCCAGGATCCGGGTGGAGAGACGGGGAACCAGGCTGGATGGAGAGGGACGGACAGCCTTGGTCGACGAGAGGAGACAAGCGGGTAAGGGGAAGACGAAACAAAGAGACATAAATTAGGGACTTGAAGCAAGCACTAGGAGCTAGGAACTTGGAACTAGGAATGGAGCCAGTAGCTGTACAACTCAGGTAAGCTAGTTGACGGTCTGGCAATGAGTGACTGGGAAGCTGGAGAATACGTACTGTGTGGAGTGATGCAGGTAATTGTTCCCAGGTGTGTGCAATTGGCTCAAGGGTGTCATGATCTCCGCTTTCATCTACCTTCCCCCCCTCTTCTTACCTGTCTCATTAGCTCAACTCCATTCACCTGCGCACACGGCTGTTCCCGATCAGCAATCAAGCCACTATATATAGCCTCTCTCACCAGTCACCCATTGCCAGATTGTTTTCGATGCTTGCACCAGACTCTCCAGCGTTCTCCAGATTGATTCCCTGCTACCGACTCTGCCTCACTCCAACCACGTATCCTGCCTGCCCCCCCCGCCTGTCATCCGTCCGCTCTACAAATAAAAGACATTACCAAATACCCCAGCCTGTCTTTGTGCTGCAATTGGATCCTAACCACACCCGTCACAAAGGGGGGAGCTGCAGATGGGGCAAGAGCGGCTTCTAGTGGCCCTGGGAGGCCTAACAACACCATTGTTTTCGCATAATACATAATCACATTGACTATTCGCATCAACCTCTGTTTTAGTTCCTCTTTCTGATTTTAGTTTATAATCCCAGTGATCTTTAAAGAAGGTCAATCATTTTGGTTAGTTGGAGAAGATAATTTTTCAATACCTGTGACTTATGTGGAGTCCTGCAAACAAACCGATTTTACAGAAGAGAAAAAGGCTCTCCCTCCCTTTCGATTTTTTGGCCAGTTGTGTTTCTGAGTTGTGCAGGCTGGTCCCCCACAGGTTTTGGGTCTCAGTCTCATCGTCTCTCTCTCCTGGCTGGCTCGCCAATTGTCGTAGCCAAAAAGATCTAGACCTGGACCAGGAAAGGTCTTAATCTCTGGACGACACTTTATCGATTATAGTCTCAAAAACTTGGAAGAAAAACACAGGAACCTTGCAGTTCAATGAGTAGGCTACGGAGGCCGACTGAAGATATGTACTCCTTCCTTATATACCCAATATGGTCCCTCCTTCTGGTACATGCCCTGCCCCTTATTGGTACAATGAACCATTCACCATCTTTTGGGGGTGTACCCATTTCGGTACAAGGAACCAAACACAGTCTTTTGGGATGCACCCATTTTTCTGGGAATCCTTCAGGGTTTCTAAAATACTGGTGTCTTATCCGGGCATGTTCTGCAGGGGAGTGAGTTGTTCTGACCTTCACTTGACACCAGTATTTTTGCGATTTCCTAGATTACATTTTTTTAAAAGGTTTTTAATACACACAACTTGAATATTTACTTATGGGTTTATGGCTTAATACAACATGTAATCGGGTTTTTTGTCATGTTGGAATTAATAATTAACCACAACAATGCCTCTAGGGTCTGACAATCACGTGGTTTTGTTAGTTCTAAGGGCATGTATAGTTGAGTGTCATCAGTATAGCAATGGAAGCTAATTTCATATTTGCTGATGAAATCTCCAAGAGGTAGATGCTAAACAGTAAAGGACAGAGTACTGATCCCTGACCCCTCTAGCTGTGAAAGGGGGGCTGTTGAGAATAGGTTGTTGTTGGCTTAGCATAGTGTGGGTGTTTCTGCCCACAGGTAGGGGTTTTGCCCTCTGCAATACGGACAAACATTAAGAAAGCTCCCTGCCCCTGATAGGACCATTTAACTTTGCTTTTAGGTCCATAACATACTGTATCTCGTTCTTACTGATGCTAGGACCTTCCTCCCAGTTTTCTTTAATGAGGTCTAGCACCCCCGGGGTCTCAATTCAGGAGTTCAAAGGGAGAAGGCCTCTGGAACCCGCACTGCAAACAACAGGGGGTCCAACCACTTGTCCCTATTACGGCTATAGTCATGAACAAACTTCCAAATCATGTTTTTCAGTGTTATATTATAGTGCTCCACCAGACCGTCAGTCTGGGGATGGTAAACATAAAGGTAGTGCCCTGGTCAGTCAGGATTTCCTTCGGATCCCGACTCAGGAGATGACCTGAAATACCACACTTTTGGCCAAAATACTGCACAATGGCATTGACTCGGGGTACCGGGTTGCATAATCCACTAGGACTAACACAAACTGATACTCGCAGGTACTGTGACCTAATTGCCAGATGAGGTCTATACGGAGTCTTTTGAACGGGACCTCGACTAGTTGAAGGGGCCTCAATGACACTCTTGGCCTAGCCGGAGTGTTGACTAACTAGTACTCAGGACACGTGGCACACCATTCACGCACATCTACCCATATGCCTGGAAAAATACGGTTGAGTGGGCGCAGCATCTGGGCGCATCATTACGCCATTGATTTTAACTACCCCCTCAAAGGCCCTGCATAGGGTGTCGTCCCGCAACTGCTCCAGTGGAAAATCCTCGATAGGGAAGGTCAAGGGGACTGGCGAATGCACAAAAGTCAGGGAGTGCGACAGGTGGGAAATAACTGCAGCCTGTACCCTATGCCTTTCCTCCTTGTACTAATTGTCTCCCTCATTTGAACAGCTTAGAAAGCCCAGGGCTGTGTTGGACCTGCTTAAGGAAAGCTGGGAGGGAGGTCCAAGTAAAAGTAAAAATGAGATTCAGTATGTCCTGGACTAGAGAGCTTAACTCCACACACTTAGGTCATGGGAGAATTTGCTCAGGCGCAGGAACAGCATTGCACAATCCTCACCCGGAGATATAGTCCTTGTGACGCTTCCCATGTCTAGCTCCAAATTACTCGTCAAGTGGCAAGGGCCCTTCAATCCACCCTGGTCCCTTGGGATGGCCATCTCTCACCGGGTCAGAGGGAAGGGGTTGCTGACTTGCAATGGCGGTTTGCCAATGTTTGCTCCCCCTGCCAGGGCGCATCACCCTCATAGACCACCAAATCAAAACGTCCACAGGGGTAACGGTTCGTTTGCGGCTCTATTACTTGCCTTGGCACAAAAGAAAGGTGGTGCATGCGTAGATCAAGGCCATGTTAGACATGGGAGTGATTGATTAGTCCAAAGTAACTGGTGTAGCCCCATTGTGCTGGTATTGAAGCCAGATGGGTCTATATGATTCTATGTGGACTATCACATGGTGAATGCGTTAGTCCACACAGAGTTTGATGGTGGACACTGGACATTGTTTTTGACCAAGGGTTACTGGCTCCCTTGTCTCCAGTGTCTGGGGCCGTGGGGAGTGGTTTTGGCTGCATCTGCAGGTGGAGAGAGCCAGCACTGGCAACCAAAAGTGGACGCACATACAGGAGGTAATTAGCAGAATCCTTCAATACTGCTGTGGTTTTCATCTCTTCCTCTCTCCCCTGACAGTCAGGCTGGTCTCCCACTCTAGTCAGCAGCCCACAATTATTATTGACACGTTTGTCTGAAAAGACAGACATTGTTGTTTTTTGATTGAAATAAATGCCCAGCAATGACTGTTTTTAGATCAACCTGCCCCCTGGTCCATCTCTACCCTGCAACCGACAGTCTTGACACATATGCCATTGAATCCAAGACAGAGTTAATCTAAAAGTGGAGTTCAAACTCTCAATCTGCAAAACCACTCTTTATCAATCATCAAGAACTGCTCACAATAACTCTGTCCTTTGGACAACATGTGGACAAGAAGGAAGCTGGTTTTAATTGTAAGTCGCTTTGGATAAAAGCGTCTGCTAAATGCCTTGTAATGTAATGTAATGTAATGTAATGAAGCATTGCTGTTATACCAGACTACCACCAATCCCCTCTTTGGAAAACGATCTTAAGATGTTTTGATCAATAAACAACAAGTCATTATTACTTCTCCAAGAGGGGGAGAATCCCCATGGGGTGAGACAAATAAACATAGAAACATAGAGTCAGATGACAAGATGTATTTGACAAAGCATAATTAATAAGGTAGACGAAAATTGGAACAGCAATTACGGCATGTGGCATCTTCCTGTGATAGTTACAGCTACAAGCCCCGAGCAGGCATCCAATGGCATCAGCTTCCACTGCTCTCCTGATGACCCCCAACAGCAATGATGATACCTCAACACCAAACCCTTGATGATTAATTGACTAAGTTTGGACTGGATGGCCAGACTGAGGAGACAAAGATAGTGATTAGAAGATGAGTATTTATTAAGTACTGGTACAAAGTTTTAAGAACGTGCACCAGGGGTCTGTTCTAGAAGAGAGCTACGGTCTCTGTGGCTGGCTGGTTATATAGTCTCTGCGGTGACCTCTACTGTCAGATGTCACGAAAGGTGCAGTAACTGTAGAACAGGGGTGCCCACACTTTTTCGGCTTGCGAGCTACTTTTAAAATGACCAGGTCAAAATGATCTACCTGCATTAAAAAATGCTAAATATATTTATTTATATATATATATATACTCAGTTTACTACCGGGAGCAGCCAAAAGAAGAAGAAGAAGAAAAAGATGCTGAGTATACTTTATATATACAATATGTGTATATGCATGAACCTTTACGGCACAATACAAAAAAATACATTTATGGTCACTACCTTACTCTGATGTCTTGCACTGAATGGAGTCGGCCAGGGTTGCATAGTCCGGACAGTAACTGTTGTTAGCCAGCCTCAGGCAGGCTTCCAAATGATCATCCATCATGGTGGAAGGGTATTTGGACTTATAATCTTCGTGTGGGGCTGACTCGCATAAATAAGTAGAGCAGAATAGTGCAGCCAAGGAGGTAGCACATTTCCTCATGTTTGGGTATTTTTTCTGCGTGAGTAAGTTTCAAAACTGTCCATGAGCCCTGGACTTCAGCTCAATGTAAGCCTGTAGTGTCAACATCTCATCCTCCACTGCAGACGAGTTCGGGTGAAACAGTGTTGCAATTTTTAATGTGAGTAAAACAACCTCAAATCTTCCCTAAATAGGGAGCACATAAAGGTAGCGATTGTTTCGAGTAGAGCAAAGTCTTGAAATGGTTTGTCAAACAATCTGCTCTGTGTAGCGCCCACTGTCAAGTTGTGTACATGCCTTCCCTTGGGTCTCCAGCTCTGATACAAGGTTTTAAAGGTTCCCCAAATCATGGCGCTGCAGCTTTGAGGACAGAAGTTGCATTTTTAGTTTGAAGGCATTAACTGAACTGATCATGTTGACCACGGTTTTGTCTTTTCCATGCAGCTGTAAATTAAGCTTATTTCAACTGTTGATCAGATCAGTTAAAAATGCCAAGTCTAGCAGCCACTGATCGTCATTAAGTTGCTTGTATTCGGCATTTTTACCGACAAGGAGAAACTCCTTTATCTCCGGACAGAGCTCTCGAAATCTCTGCAGGAATTTCCCCCTACTAAGCCATCTCACATCAGTGTGTAGCAAAAGGTCAGAGTAGTTGCAGTCAGGCTCCTCCAGATGTGCACGGAACAGCCGTCTTTGAAGAGATCTCACTCGAATCGAAAAGGCAAATTTCATTGCCACATCCATTATCTCTTTCATGTTTAGCATTTTTGCACATAATGCTTGTTGGTGTGTTATGCAGTGATAGTTAAGGAAGTCAGGGAAAGCATCGTTCTCCCTGCACTTGGTAATAAATCCATTCAAGCAGTCCACGATTGCAGGCGCACCGTCCGTGGTGATTGATATCAATTTACACACTGGGAGCTGGGTTTTGTCTATAAAGTTTTTGAAAGACTAAAAAATTTCCTCTCCCCGCATGTGTTCTTTCATGGGCAGTATTGTTAACAGCTCCTCTTTTGCAGTCATGTCTGTAAACGCCATCCGAATAAAAATGCACAATTTTGCTGTATCACTTTTGTTCGTAGACTCGTCTACATGCAATGAGAAACAATCACAGTCCACGATGTCCTTCCAAAGCTGCTGTCTCAAATCATCACCCATTACTTCACAGTGCCGTGTAACTGTACTTTTTGATAGCTGAAGAGCTTTGATTGAAGATAATATTTCTGGGTTTTTTTAAAGTCCCAAAACAATGAGTCAGCTGCCTCAACGAAGGCCTCTTTTACAATCTCTCCATCTTGGAAGGACTTCCTACGCTTAATGATGACGTGACTCACCCGGAACGATGCTTCGGTGGCTGCCTTTGCTTTTGGATTCAGCTGTGTGAAAAATGACTGCTGTCCGATTAACTGTGATATCAGATCAGTCACCGTTCTCTTTATCAGCTCGCTCTTCGGAGAGAAATCAGTGTCATATAATTTATGAACAGTTCGAAAGCGCCTTTACACATTTCCCTTTTTCGGAGTAGCAACGGTAGATTGACAGATCAGACAAACGCGCTTTGAATATGACATGGTGAAAAAAAATGTCCTCCTGCCATTCTGCATGGAAGTGGTAAGCTTTTGGTTTCTTACTTGGTCCGGCTCCCCCACTCTGTTTTTATATCCCATCTTTAGTAGATATAAATTGGAAGGCTAACTAGGTCACTTAGCTCGCTAAGGTTTTGCAGTACCTCACGTTTTCTACGTGGTGACCCGTGTGTTAGAAGAGAGAAGATCTAAGCAGTTGTGATTGTAACCCAACGAACAAAGTTTTAAGCAACATTAGGCTAGCAGCCCTGTACGCCAATCAAGTGGCAAATGCCAAATGGAGGATAGGTGATTCAATTATTTGATTGGCACGCGATCTACCCGCACTATCTTATCGACCTATTGGGCACCCCGGCTGTAGATAGAGCAAAAGCTGAACATTGCTTTGTAACACAAGTTTGACACACAGATTCGTGTGCACCCGCACGAAAGCCCAGGCACTGGTTATGGAACTCAATAACATGACCTTATTTGGTTATGGTCACATGGAAAGTAAATAGAAATTGGGGTGATTGTGATGACCCATCATGGCCAAAAAATTACAACTGTCTTCCGGACATAAAAGCCTGGATGTCCTCAAACCTGCTCAAACTGTACAGCAACTGAATTTAGCTTATGGTTGTGGGTTCCCAGGCACTGCTCCAGATGGTGGATCCGTCAACGGCTGCTCCATCTGTCCCTCCTCTGAAGTCCACAACCTGGCTGTCATTCGGTATTCCTCTCTGTTATTTGAGCCCCATATCAAACCAAATCTCCTTTCTTCCCCCTCAGGATCATCACCAGGCCCGACCCAACCCTCACTCTGGCAGAAACCCTTATCTATTCATTTATCCATCTTATCTCCTACTTGGACTACTGTAATGGAGTTTGATTCTGGGTGCCCAGCAAAGCCCTGGATAGGCTAAAGTACACCTAGAACTCTGCTGCCAGGGTCCTCACTCACAGGGAACCGAGAAGGATCTGGGCGCAGACAAAACGCTGGACCTCCGCAAGAGGCTCCCCCGCAGGTTAACAGTAAATCACGTGACCTCAGCACCGGAAGTTGGTCTTCTTCTTGTCGTTTTTTCCTATGTGAAGTAGCACATGGACTTAAAAATAATATATACAAAGTTTATTCATTAGAAATATATATTTTTAATCAATTTAAATCAGTCTTAAATGCTTTATACAATATTTGAAATTGAGAGGTTTGCAATAAGTACAGCTTTTAAAAATGGGCCATTATAAAGCTAATTCACTGAGTCTTTAAATAAATGGCAATAATAATTGATTCTTTATTATTATTATTATTATTATTATTATTATTAATAATGGCCTCGTTGAAGAGGTAGGTTTTAAGCAGGCTTTTGAAAGTGGCCAGGGATGGAGCATTCCGAAAGTCAGTGGGGAGAGAGTTCCAGAGAGTGGGGGCTGCCACACAGAAGGCTCTGTCCCCGAAGGTTCAAAGCCTCATGCGGGGGGTGGAGAGCAGACCCGTGTCCGAGGACCGCAGCTTCCGGGACGGGGCATAAGGGTGGACGAGGTCAGCTAGGTCAGCAAGGGAGATACGGGATTTGACAGGGAGCCAGTGGAGATTGATGAGGGTGGGGGTGATGTGCTGCCAGGGCTTGGTGTGGGTGAGAACTCTGGAAGCAGAGTTTTGAACATACTGGAGCCTGTCCAGGGCTTTGCTTGGAACCCCGGACAGGACTCCATTGCAGTAGTCCAGACGGGAGGTGATGAAAGCGTGGATTAATGTTTCAGCCACAGACTCTGACAGTGATGGGCGGAGTCTGGAGATGTTCTTGAGGTGGAAGAAGGCAGATTTGGTTATGGATTTGATGTGTGAGTGGAATGAAAGGGATGAATCAAAGATGACGCTTAGGTTGCGTACTTCAGAGGATGGGAAGATGGAGCAGCCATCAACAACCAAGACGAGATCTCCAACCTTCCTGAGCAGTGCCTTGGGAGCCACAACCATGATTTCAGTTTTGTTATTGTTGAGTTTAAGCATGTTTGAAGACATCTAGATTTGATGTCATGGAGGCAGTTTAGACTGAGGGGGGAGGTTGCTGGGTGTCATCTGCGTAGGTATGGAAGCACAGATTGTGGTGGCGTATGATCTGACCAAGGTGGAGCATGTAAATGGTGAAGAGGAGGAGGAGGGGAGGAGGAGCAGGAGCAGGAGTCTCCGATAGAGACAAACTGCTTCCTGTTGGTGAGGTCGGATTGGAACCAGGAGAGTGCAGTACCGGCCAATGTAGCCGATAGATGTTTGAGCAGGATAGTGTGGGAGATAAAGGCAGCTGAGAGGTCAAGGAGGATGAGGATACTGATGTAGCCTGCATCAGCAGCAATGAGGAGGTCGTTGGTGATTTTAATGAGGGCAGTCTCTGTGCTATGGTGGGTTCTGAATCCGGATTGAAAGGGTTCGTGAAGCTCATGGTTGGACATGTGCTGTTGGAGTTAGGCCGCAACTGCACGTTCCAGGATTTTTCTTAGGAACGGAAGGTTGGAGATCGGGCGGTAGTAGTTGGGGTTGTCCGGGTCGAGACCAGGCTTCTTTATGATTGGTGCAACATCCTGTGGTTGGGGTGTGTGTGGGACGGCGGGCAATTGGAGATGCTGGTATATGGTGTCCACTTTGGCATATAAAAACTCCTTAAACATGGAGCAGCGGTCAGAGGGGTCCCCTTGAGGGGGATCAAGGGGACGGAGCAGCCGGTTTATGGTGGAGAACAGCATTCTGGGGTGGCTTTGCTGATTGCCAATGAGGATTGAGTAGTATTGGATCTTGGTTCTGGAGACAGCTTCTTTGTAGGAGATCACATGTTGTTTGAAGGCCTCGAGGTGGACAGTGAGGCCAGATCTCTTGTAGAGCCTCCCAAGCTGGCAGCCGCTGGCCTTCATGGTGCGGAGCTCAGAGGTCTACCACGGGGCAGGGCAATGATGGAGAGAGTCCGGGTTTTGAGGGGGGCAAGAGAACTGAGGCTAAAGTAGTTGCAGCAGTGGGCCGAAACAGAAGTAGCGATGGCCAGAAAGTCCGGGGATCGGCGCAAGCTAGCAGGGAGGGCTAGCAGCGAGATGACAGGGCTGGGAGCTGACAAGCCGGCAACCTGCCAATCCAGTTTCAGCAGGGAAAACAGTAAAATAAATAGCCTTGGTTAGTTGCAGCAGTGGGCCAAAAACAGAACGGGCGCCCCCCCCAGCACCCACCCCTGCCTCAGCCGTTGCACGCTCACGTTTTCTCCCACCTCCTCGCCCCCAAATCCTCCCCCGCCTCCTCCCCCGTTCGCTTACCCTCCGCCGCCCCAAGCACAGCCCCCACTGCATGAAGAGTAGTTTTGTACATAGCGATAGCACTTTTTTTTTTCTTTCCTGTGTGTTAATTTTAAAAAGACATTTTGAGGGTTCTGCCGTTGTAAAGTTGATGACGATGGCCAAAAGTTCGGGGAGACGAGAAACAATGAAACAGACACGTAAACACACAGGTCAGAAGCGGCAAAAAAACATGCCAGCATCCTCTCAACGCATGCACAGAGACATGGTTCATGGAGTAGTTAATGCATGCAATAGTAACAAAATATAATTAAATGTTTTATGTAATGTTTAATTAAATGTATTTATCAAACAATCAAAAAACACCAGCGACACTGGTGTTGCTGCTGTCAGGTGTAACAACGAACACCAGGAAAGGTTTGTGTGAGCCTGGTGGGGAGTGTGGCGACTTCGTGGGGGTCTGTCCCCGCTACAGGTGCGTCCAGGGACGAAGGCTCTGTACCAGCTCTGGGTGCATCCGGGCAAGCGGGCTCTGTCTCCGCTATGAGTGCGTCTGAGGGCGGGAGCCCTGTCTCCGTTACGGGCGTCTCCGGCGACGAGGGCTGTGTCCCTGTTCAGGGCATGTTCAGTGACGGGGGCTCTGTACCCGCTCCGGGCGCGTCCAGGGACAGGGGCTTCCTAACAGCTCCGGGTGCATCTGGGGACAGGGGCTCTGTACCCGCTATGAGTGCATCCGGGGGCGGGAGCTCTGTCTCCGTTACGGACGTCTCCGGGGACGAGGGCTCTGTCCACATTCTGGTCAGGTTCAGTGATGGGGGCTCTGTACCCGCTCCAGGCATGTCCAGGGACAGGGGCAACACGTTCTTATCTCAGAGTGTGCTTGCTCCCAAATGGAAAAAGGAAGCCTGTAATGTCACAAGAAAAGACATTGTTATACAGATCCTATGCCGATGAGACAAATTATCGTGCAATACCTACACATGCCCTTGTTTGCCACACTGTATCAAAGAAAGTTTTAAGATCCTCTTTCCAGACTGACTTCTCTACCACTCATGTCAGAGTCCTCTCTCCATATACATGTGTATGGAATAAAGACTTGTAAATTAACTCAATTAATTATAATAAATAATTATGAATAAATTAACTCATTAACTCACATTATAAAGCCTTGAAGAGAGTCAGTTGACTTTATATAATTTTGAACTTTGTATCTATTTATTAATCTGTGTGCTACTTCACAGGGGAAAAAGCTGCTGAGGTCACGTGATATCCTGTCAACCTGCTGAGGTGCCTCTTGTTGAAGTCCACTGATTTGTCTGCATCTAGGTACTCTTCAAAAACCTGGCAGCACTTCATCACCACCCGCATTCACCTCCGCTGGCTCCTGGTCAAGGCTTGTGTCATACTCAGCTTAGCAGACCTCCCCCAGCACCATGTCTTCTCCAAGAATGTATAGCGGTTGACCCCATGCGGGTCACTAAAACCTCCTTTAGACTGAAACAGGCTCTATTGCAGATAGTCAGACACTTTTTCAGACAGCTGTTTTTTCACAGATCTTTTGTCAATATTGGAGGATACGTCTGCATGATGTGTATTCTCTCTTCAGGAGGGCCCGGGGCGTTGCTAGGATTCAATGATATCAGAGGCTTAGGCCAAGCAGGCACTAGCCAATTTGAGTCTTTAGGCAAGTTGTTGACTAATTTGTTTTTGTTATTTTTGTGCTTGCCAATTAAGCATTGTTTAATTTGAATTTGAACTCTTTCAAACGGCACTTTTACAGTAAGCCACATGGGGGAGCTATAGCTCGGGAGGGATGTTCTGGGAAGTCTGGGAAGACTTTTTGTTTGTTTCCCTTTCCATTTGTTGATTGCTACGTTTATTTTGATCTTTTTAATCAACCTAAATGAAAAGCCACAACTCTGGTCCCTCAACTAGTTTTGGATAACCGGTGGTGGAGGTGGGGTGGGGGAGGGGGATACTTCTCTGGACGAGCGGGGGAGGGGGGGGGGGGGGGACAAGACGCGCTCCATTTATAGACATAGAGAGAGAGAGAGAGAGAGAGAGAGAGAGAGAGAGAGAGAGAGAGAGAGAGAGAGAGAGAGAGAGAGAGAGAGAGAGAGACGAAAAAGTTGGATGATCGGGTTCATTTGTGTTTAACAGTCCAACGCTGAGACGTCCTTCAAAGAAAGAAAGAATACCCACTCCCCAAAGTAGTGGCCAATAGGTCAACGAGAATAAAATCGGTTCGCTTATCTCAAAGAGAGAGTAAGAAAAGTAATTTATAGATTTTTTTTTAAACAATACAAAGCAAGGGGGGAAAACGTTGAAGTAAGTAAGACTTTAATGCTGATTTGTACATTTTAAATACTGTGTATTATTATGTATTATTATGTATTATTATTATTATTATTATTATTATTATTATTATTATTATTATTATTATTATTATTATTGTTATTATGTATTAATCTTATTATTATTATTATTATTAGTATTATTATTATTATTATTATTATTATTATTATGTATTAATCTTGTTATTATTATTATTATTATTATTATTATTATGTCACTTTTAACTACGCGCATTAATAGATTATTAATAATAGAGCAGGTAACCGCTAGAAGCGTCGTAGCTCAGTTGGGTGACCAAATTGTAAAAGTAAAAAATCGATTTTCACTCTGCAAGACATTGGTACATGTTGAACGGCCAAGAGCGTGCGTGTGCGTGAATGTTTGTACTCAAGCGCTTGTGCATAATAACGTGGTTTGTAATGGCAAGTCATTTTTAAATATGCTATATAATTAATGCATACTCTGATTTACTCTGTTTTAAGTGTACTTACCCCTGACTAAACTTGTTTTTGTGTTTTTCCACTTGACTATACCTGACTATACTTGACAAATTGATTGACACATGATTTTGTGCGTGTGTGTGTGTGTGTGTGTGTGTGTGTGTGTGCGTGTGTGCGTGCGTGCGTGTGTGTGTGTGTGTAAATATGCTGTACAATCTTTGATGGGGTGGGGGGATTAATAGAAAGTAAGAAAAGTGTGTTTCAGTCTGAGGTCACAACATAAAGTCATCATCCTGTACTAACCTTTTAACCAACCTATCAGATGAAGGCTTGCTAGTGGTGTAAAGCCAAAGTAGGAAGTGTGTGTGTGTGTGTGTGTGTGTGTGTGTGTGTGTGTGTGTGTGTGTGTGTGTGTGTGTGTGTGTGTGTGTGTGTGTGTGTGTGTGTGTGTGTGTGTGTGTGTGTGTGTGCTGGGCGTTTTTTTGACCTTGCCCATGTCTGTACAGCGATGATGTAAATTACCGTAGCCCCCCCCCCCACACACACGTACACATACACATACATGATACATTTAATACACCAATACATGACTTTCATTGCATGTTGTACATTGATTTATTTGACCATCAATCTTCCCCTATCTTTGTTTTTTTGTCATCTGACCTCACTGTGTCTTATCTCATCTCTGTTTACCGTGTTTGATTCTTCTCAATCACAACATGATCATTCAAAAGGAGAAATCTGGATTTTATTTCAAGGATAAATATTTCATTTCTATATTTTCCTTCTATGCCGAAATTGTTGACTTCCTTGTGTGCATGTGCGACAGTATACTGTATTTAAAAATGCAATTATTATTATTGATTGGGGGTCGGAACTGAACTAGAACAGTTAATGCCCTTACCAGGGCCATTACAACATTTCCAATATTGGTAACAACAAATAAAGAAATAGATAAAGTAGTAAATAAATAAATAACAATAATAGATAATAAAAAACATTGATACCTGTTTTATTTTATAAATAATAAATACATAAAGAAAAATAAAAAAATTATAATAATAATCATAGTAATTATCATTGTATTAATAGTATCCAGTATTGACACCAATTACAATTTTTCGAGTTCCCATGGAACATAGCATCAGTTTGTGCTGTCGCTCCTCTTTACATCAGCATTACTACGAAAACTAGTTAACATTTTCCGGGTTTCCTTTGAAGGCAGCATCGGCTGACGTAATGATGCGGTGACGCAAGTTTTCAGAGACCTTGTGACATGCAGAATTACTACCACAAGCAGATACACTTGTTGCGTGTGTGACTTAATTCTAAAATTAGAAGGTGGCTGTCTACTACTTGGAGTCCACAGTCACCTGCCTCACGTTGTCTCTGTGGAAGGAAATCACCCCGCATGGAAGTAAAATAAAACACGATTATAAATATATAAAATAAGACACGATTCAGATCCCTTGCTCTGGAGCTGCAAGCGAACTCCATGTGTGAGGACACATACACGGCATATGTTTGGGACTGTTTTGGACTCCTACACTTTGTAGATTAGACTGGTTTGAATGCCGCAAAATAAGGGGGAGGGACATGGCACTGGGTTAGGTGCGAACAGAATGTGTTTATTCACAAAAAGGGCAAAAGAGATAAAATATCAAACGAAAAGCCCCACCAACGTCAAGTAGGTAAGACGATACACACACGCACTCACACACAGATGCGCAGTTTGCAACCACTACAAAACGATGGAGTCTACACTACATAGCTTGCATGGTGCGAATGTGCGTTTGTAGGAATAACCTGCACATTTATACTGAATTGGATGATGATGTCGCAAAGCGTCTTACTCCACAAACTCATCTCACTCCGCCACCGGACCGGAAGTTATAGAACTTTGGCGTGTCGGCGATGCACGAACGTTCGGCTACTTCTGGTCAAATTTCATCGGTTTTTCACTAATTCAGAATGAGGATCAATATGGATGAAAACACAAATTTTCTGTGATGTCCCAGTTCTAATGAGACTTCAACCATGTCCGTAGTCCCAGCGATTGTCGCGTTCCAGACACTTATAGCCCGAAAGATGCCATGGAGAATTATAATAATGAAAATCCGAACAATAACAATAGGGATGTGGGCTGGACCCCCAATAATAATGATAATTGAAAAAAAGAAAAAAAGAAAACATTGATACCAGTTTTCTTATTATTTTATCGTATTATATTATTGTTAGGGTCGTATCCTGCTTTTGCAAAAATAAATGATCTCCATTTAAATACCTGACTAATATCTGGCTAGTGAATTTGATTGCAGACTTAAGCTTTCAGTGTCCTACTTACAATAAATACCTCAAATATCCCTTTAGTCCAGCAGTTTTGAATCGGTGCCAAGTTGTCCCAACTGCAACTGAAAATGAGTGTTCCAGGTGATGCCTTGGAATAACAACTTTCTTCGTTCCACAACAAACCTTGCAGACCAAAGCTCATTGAAGAACCATTGCTCTGATTCTCCCATTTGTGTTCAATTTGCCTTGTCCAGGATACCCTATGTACGGTGTAGTAACCCAAAGAACCATTCTTCTATAGACAGTGATGGTAGCATTTTAAAGAGTCAGTCAAAAAAAACAATCACATAATCTTTCTCTGTGTATGTTATGAGAGCCAGAGACTTCACCTGACATAAACTACTGATCTGTCCCTATTTGCATTGTCAGCCCCAACACACACACACACACACACACACACACACACACACACACACACAGGTTAGCATGTAGTCTTCGTGTCACGACCAGAACTGGGAGGGAACCAAACGCACGACACAGGGAGACGGAAGGCAGACAAAGGATGTTTATTAGCCGGGACGGTGGAGCTGGCCAGGGGGACCCGGTCGGGTGGGGATGGAGCAGGGCAGGGCAGGGATGATGATAACCAGGAGATGGGGTCCAGGATCCGGGTGGAGAGACGGGGAACCAGGCTGGATGGAGATGGACGGAGAGCCTTGGTCGGCGAGCGGAGACAGGCAGGTAAACCGGGCTGGCTGGATTTAGAGAGACAGACTGGGTCGACAAGAGGAGACAAGCGGGTAAGGGGAAGCCGAGACAACGAGACATAAACTAGGAACTAGGAATAGGCACTAGGAACTTGGAAGGGAGCCAATAGCGATACAACTCGGGGAAAGCTAGTTGACGGTCTGGCAAGGAATGACTGGGAAGCTGGGACTAAATACTGTGCAGGTAATTGATCCCAGGTGTGTGCAATTGGGCTTGAGTAGGGAGCTGCAGATGGGGCAAGGGCGGCCTCTAGTGGCGCTGGGAGGCCGTGGGCCTAACAGTACCCCCCCCTCTACGGACGCCCCTTGGCGGACACCTGGAGCCTGAAGGGCGAGTTCGGTTGAAATCCCGGATGAGGGAGGCATCCAGGATCTGTCTCCGAGGGACCCAGGAGCGTTCCTCCGGGCCGTATCCCTCCCAGTCCACGAGGTACTGGAAGCCCCTCCCCCGGCGCCGCACGTCCAGCAGGCGCAGCACTGTGTAGGTCGGGTGGCAGTCGATGGTGCGGGGGGGTGGTGGGGCCTCGGTGGGGAGGGAGAGAGGGCTGGAAACCACTGGCTTGAGCAGCGATACATGGAAGGTAGGGTGGACACGGAGGGAGGGAGGGAGACGGAGGCGTACGGCACAGGGGTTGATGATTGACTCAATGGGAAAGGGGCCAACATACCGGGGAGCGAGTTTTTTGGAGTCCACCTTGAGGGGCAAGTCCTTTGTGGAGAGCCACACCATCTGTCCGGGGACGTATGTGGGTGCGGACACACGGTGCCGGTTCGCCTGCCGCTGGGACCTGGCAGAGGCCCGGAGTAGGGCAGAGCGGGCCCTCCTCCACGTCCTCCGGCAGCCACCAATGTGGGCCTGGACGGAGGGTACGGCGATCTCAGCCTCCTGGGCAGGGAACAGCGGGGGTTGGTAGCCCAGAGAGCATTGGAAGGGTGACAGGCCGGAGGAGGCGTTCACCAGGGTGTTGTGGGCGTACTCGGCCCATGGCAGCTGGTCGCTCCAGGAGGTGGGGCTGGTGGTTGTCAGGCAGCGATGCATGGCCTCCACCTCCTGGTTCGCCCGCTCCGTCTGGCCGTTGGTCTGGGGGTGGAAACCGGAGGAAAGACTGACCTGTGCCCCCAGGGCCGAGCAGAAGGCGCGCCAGACCTTGGAGGTGAACTGGGGTCCTCTGTCCGACACCACGTCTGCCGGGATGCCATGGCGGCGGAACACCTCAGCCAGCAGCAGGTCTGCGGTCTCCCTCGCCGATGGTAGCTTGGGCAGGGCCGCCTTAGAAAAGCGGTCCACCACCGTGAGGATGGTAGTGTTGCCCCGGGATAGTGGAAGACCGGTGACGAAGTCCAGGACGATGTGGGACCAAGGACGAGTTGGGATGGGTAATGGGTGGAGGAGGCCGGAGCGGAGTCGGGTGGATGTCTTGGACCGGGCGCAGGTGGGACAGGCTGAGACGAAGGACCGGGTGTCAGGGAGCAGGGTTGGCCACCAGAAGTGCTGGCAGACGACGGCCAGGGTGCGGGTGATCCCGGGATGGCAGCTGAGGCGGGAGGCATGGGCCCACTGCAGAACCTGGGAGCGTGCGGAGTCAGGGACGAACAGGCGGTTACGGGGTCCGGTACCTGGGTCGGGCTGGTGCTCCTGCGCTTGGGTGACGAGGGACTCGATCTCCCAGGTGTGTGTGGCGGAAAGGCACAGGGGTGGAAGTATGGGTTCAGGATCCCCTGTCTTCTCCTCTGGCGTGAACACATGGGACAGGGCGTCAGGTTTGGTGTTCTTGGTTCCTGGGCGGTAGGATAGGGAGAAGTTAATCCGGCCAAAAAACAACGCCCACCTGGCCTGCCGGGAGTTGAGCCACTTCGCCGTCCGGATATAGGCCAAGTTCTTATGATCGGTCCAGAAGACGAAGGGGTGGACTGCTCCCTCAAGCCAGTGGCGCAATTCCTCCAGGGCTAGTTTGACGGCCAGTAGTTCCAGGTTACCCACGTCATAGTTGCGCTCGGGTGGTGTGAGCCTGCCGGACAGAAAGGCACAGGGGTACTTGTCTTTGATCGTGATGTCGTTAAGTCCCCTGAAATCAATGCAAGGACGGAGGGTCTTGTCCTTCTTGGCAACAAAGAAGAACCCTGCGCCTAGCGGAGAAGACGAGGGGTGAATAATCCCGGCAGCGAGAGAGTCGCGGATGTAAGTTTCCATGGCCTCCTGTTCGGGCCGGGAGACGTTATACAGGCGACTGCCGGGGAGGGGGGCGTCTGGCAGGAGGTTGATTGCGCAGTCGTAGGGTCGATGAGGTGGTAAGGATAGCGCCCCCTGCTTGCTGAAGACCGGGGCCAGGTCCAGATATTGCGATGGAACCGAGGGCAGGTCAGGGCTCTTGGGGGCCCCCGGCGGCGCACCCGGCGGCGGGGTTGAGGCCGAGCGGAGGCAGTGGGCATGACAGTGTGTGCTCCAGGAGCTCACCCTGCCCGAGCGCCAGTCCATCTGAGGGTTGTGGGTCTGGAGCCAGGGGTACCCCAGAACCACGGGGAACCACCACAGTGGGGAATCAATGAGGAAGAACCTTAAAGACTCACGGTGGTTGCCGGAGAGTAGCAGCTTGAGGGGAGCTGTCTGGTGGGTAATCCGGGTCAGATGTGACCCGTTCAGCCCCTTGACCTCGAGCGCTGCGGGGAGAGGGACGGGTGTCAGCCCTAGCTGGCGTGCTAGTCCCTGGTCGAGAAACCTCGCATCCGCCCCGGAATCTATGAGAGCGGAGGAAGAGCGTGTTATGTCTCCCCACGAGAGGGTAACTGGGAGCAGCGGACGGGAGAGAGGGTTGGCGCTGGAGCGACCGGAACGTAACTCTACCAAGGAGTCGCCCTCTCGTGGCCGGACCGGGCAGGTGGCTCGGAGGTGTCCCAGCCGGCCGCAATACAGACGGGCGCTGGTCTGTATGCGGCGTGCTCGCTCCTCGGGGGAGATCCGGGAGCGACTAAGTTGCATTGGCTCGGCATCGGAGAGAGTCGGGGGACTTCTGAGGCACCCAAGAGTTGCGGGCGCTGGAGACCGGGGCGTGGCCGCCCAGGCGGGAGGCGCGGACTGGAGGCTCGCCCCCTCCCTCTCGCGCTGGCGCTTCCGTAGCCGGTTGTCCAGGCGGATTGCGGTCTCTACTAGTTGGTCCAGGTCCATGGGCTCGTCCCGCCGCGCCAACTCGTCCCGCAACTCGTCCCGCAACTCATCGTTCAGGGCGCGCTGAAACACGTCCTGCAGGGCTCCGTCATTCCAGCCGCTTTCTGCGGCTAGAGTCCGGAACTCGACGACGAGGGAGGCGATGCTACGGGAACCCGGGCGGAGGGAGAGGAGTCTTCTGGCGGCCTCCTTGCCACAAACTGGGTGGGCGAAGACTCTCCTCATTTCGCAGGTGAACAGATCATAGGAGAGACTCACGGGGCCCCCCTGACTCCAAACCGCGGAACCCCAGCCAGAGCCTGCCTCTCAGGGAGGAGATGAGGAACGCGATGCGGGCACTATCGGAGGCGTACGACGACGGCCGCTGTTGAAAAACCACCGCGCACTGCACGAGGAAGGCGCCGCAGGCGCCGCAGGTGCCGAAATCGCCGTCATAAGGCGCTGGAGCCGGAACGTGGGGCTCAGGGGGGACAAGAGAGGCGCTGGGAGCCCTGGTGGGGGAAGGAGGGCGGGTCGGAGGAGCAGGGGGGGGGCACGGGGGCCGGAGGACCCTGCAGGCTGCTGACAACAGCCGAGATGGTCCGGAGGTGTTCCGCGATGTCCCGGAGGGCCTGGTCATGATGCCCAAGCAACACTCCTTGGTCCCGGAGTGCGCAGCGGAGCCCTTCTGTGTCGGCTGGGTCCATGTTTTCCTGGCCAGACCGTACTGTCACGACCAGAACTGGAAGGGACCCAAACGCACGACACAGGGAGACGGGAGACAGGCAAAGGATGTTTATTAGCCGGGACGGTGGAGCTGGCCGGGGGGACCCGGTCGGGTGGGGATGGAGCAGGGCAGGGCAGGGATGATGATAACCAGGAGATGGGGTCCAGGATCCGGGTGGAGAGACGGGGAACCAGGCTGGATGGAGATGGACGGAGAGCCTTGGTCGGCGAGCGGAGACAGGCAGGTAAACCGGGCTGGCTGGATTTAGAGAGACAGACTGGGTCAACAAGAGGAGACAAGCGGGTAAGGGGAAGACGAGACAACGAGACATAAACTAGGAACTAGGAATAGGCACTAGGAACTTGGAAGGGAGCCAATAGCGATACAACTCGGGGAAAGCTAGTCGACGGTCTGGCAAGGAATGACTGGGAAGCTGGGACTAAATACTGTGCAGGTAATTGATCCCAGGTGTGTGCAATTGGGCTTGAGTAGGGAGCTGCAGATGGGGCAAGGGCGGCCTCTAGTGGCGCTGGTGGGCCGTGGGCCCAACACTTCGGCACCCGCCAGCGCTTTCCCTCAGCTGTCTGTCATGGGACCGCCGCTGCGTCTCAGCGACGTTGATGTTGGTGACAGAACGCATCACTTACAATAATGGCCAGTCGGTGTATTGCGACAGCCCTTTGCCCACTTTTATACTCCTCGACTCTTTTCCTAAGCCCCTCGGACAGGCAAGGAATATTTCCCCCAAAATGGCAGAGATGTTAAGAAGTATATGAGTGCCTTTTTTTGCCTTACTTCCATCTCTATATCCAACATACCTGCGAGCTATTCACTTATTTTGTCAGTAGAGATACATCCTGACTACAAGTATGGCAAGATTTGGAGCTCTCTGAGCTCTCTCTCTTCTGATATGAATCTACATGACTTTGTGCACAGTCCTATACAGATTTGCTTTGCTTTTCACCTTTTTTCGTTAATGGTATGTATCAAAATGTGGACCATCCAAACACTTGAATATTTATTTAACACTAACACTGTTTGATTGTTTCATTCGTGGGAGACACTGGGGATTTTATGCGACCGATTGTCTTCGGTACCGCAAACAGTATAAACTATGTTTGACAACATTATGACATTCCCATTTTTAACTTCACTATTGGAGAAAACAATTCGGTGTCACAACGTCACGTTTCGAGTCTCGTCACTCACGTTGGTGCAGATTTAGCCAAAAGAGCGGATTGGCGCGAAGTGCAAAAGAGTGAATAAAACTCCCGAAAAACCTATGTGCGAAATTGTCCCCGGTACAGCATATCAAGCTTGTTTGTCAACATTTTGACCTCGTTTTTGAAAAACTGAGATTTATGTTTTCCCCATCGGACTGCATTCCGCAAATAAGCGGTAAGTTTATCCATGATAAACTGTTCTGTGAGGTTGTGCTACAACCTGGAAATCAAGCCTGGGGTTGAAAAATGGCCAACATACCCTTTTGGGGGAAAGTGTGCAGTGTGCACACAAAAAAACAAAAACATTGAATCCACAGGGTCTTATGGGAATTTTGTTTGAATTGTAACTAACTAAGATACTGTCATTTTTACTTCAATGGTCTATAATTGGTCTCAGGTGTTTTTTACATTGCATTATTTATGTCATCATTTATGTGTGTGTGTGTGTGGGGGGGGGGGGGGGGTGTAGACAGTGTCACGGAGGTCATCCAAAACCCTGGTTTGTCTGTCTGCATGTGTGTGTATGTTTGCATGTGTGGGGTCCTGCTGTCGATATAAATAGCTCCTGTGATAAATACAAACACACAAACACACACACACACACACACACACACACACACACTTGCACAAAAGAAGGAATTTCCTTGAGTGTAAAGTAGTACAGGAGACAGAAACACTGCCGGTGCTGCCGGGGGAGGGGGGGGGGGGGGTGATAGTGGCTCTTGACATTCAAAAACGTCAAAAGAGTGTCTTACTGAAACTTCTGTCCTTCTCTGGTAAATGAAGTTTGAATGGTTTTTATGCGTGTGTAGTATCTCCTCTTCCCATTCTTTTTCCATTCTGGAACATCTAATATCAATTAAATTCAATTAAATGAAATTCAAATAAATTCAATTGAAAAGGCTATTTTTGCATGAGTTGAAATACATTTACATTGCCAAAGCAAATGGAAAACATAAAAAGAAAATGTAACATCAAATAAAAAAAATATGTATCCAATAAAATAGGAAAATGTTAACACTGCTCATAAAAAGTAATATATAAAATAAATAATATAATAATATATAAAATAATATAAAATATATAAAATAATATAATTTAAATAATAATATATAAAATAATATATACATATTTATATAATTAATCCATTCATATATTCATGATATCTGTATAATGATTGATATATACAGATACAATCTAAGCTATAACTTAAAAAAGTGTAAATAATGCAGTTACAATTTTATATATATATATATATATATATATATATATATATATATATATATATATATATATATATATATATATATATATACACACAGATATGTGAAGATAACCTAAAATAAAAAGACAATTTTAATCTATAAACTTTGTTAAAAATATATATCCATACAGTATATCTATATATATGTATATATACAGGTGGGCCTAAAAAATAGAAAAATGTAGACATGGCAATGAAAAATATCAAATTAAAATATGTATAAATATAGCATTTTACAGCAAATGAGCATTTTAAAAAATTTAAAAAAAGCTCAGCAGTGTGGAAAAAAAACAAACTTGAAAATAAAAGAAAAGATAGGTAAATATAAGCAATTATGATATCATCTCATATATATATATATATATATATATATATATATATAGATCAAATAAAAAAAAAATAAAAAATACATTTATATATTTAAATCATAAATTATTACTATGTACTAACTTAAACTAAGTAAACAGTAAACATTGTTTTACAGTTTACTGTATATTATTCAGTCAAATATGTAGAATATAAATAGTATGACTATTTTTCATATTATTCTATTCCAGACCATTGAAATTTGAAAGAAAATCACTTTTTATTATTTAATATACTGTTTAATTTTTTTTCCCTTCTCCTTCCCCAGTCATGGCGCCCAGCCTGTCACAAGCATACCGGAGGAGGTGGTGGATGGCTGTGACTGCGGTCATCGAGAACCTGTTGTTCTCCGCTGTGCTGCTGGGGTGGGGCTCCCTGCTCATCATGCTCAAGAACGAGGGCTTCTACTCTCACCTCTGCACAGGTAAAACCAGGATTGCTGCACACACCACATTTAATTCTCATGTGAAAACATGTGTTTGTGGAACAAATCCCACATGTGAAATCCATGCATAGCATCTATGAATGCCAAATTCCCTAAAGCATGATTTACGCAGAATTTGAAAACGCATATATGATGGTCGGATCCTTTCTCCCTAGTAGCCGTCAGATGAACTGCCTCTGGGTTTCGCACCAAACCAGGCTTGCCACTAGACCTCATCTTGCAACTTTATTTTTTCTGTTTTTCCAAAACCTGTCTTTGCAATTTTCACTAAATGACAGGCTGCCAACAACCTCCAAAATCTTCAAAGTTAATTCATAAACAAGCCTATTTATAAATAGTGAACATAGAAACATCCAACGTTAATTATATATAGATAAATAAAGCGTATACACCGACGAGCCACAACATTAAAACCACTGACAGGTGAAGTGAATAACATTGCTCATCTCATTCAAATGGCACTTGTCAAGGGGTGGGATATATTAGGCAGCAAGTGAAGTCAGTTCTTGAACCTGATGTGTTGGAAGCAGGAAAAATGGGCAAGCGTAAGGATCTGAGCGACTTTGACAAGATCCAAATTGTGATGGCTAGACGACTGGGTCAGAGCATCTCCAAGATGACAGGTCTTGTGGTATGCAGTGGTTAGTACCTTCCAGAATTGGTCCAAGGAAGTACAACCGGTGAACCGGCAACAGGGTCATGGCTCAATGGCAAGTGATGCATTGATGCATGTGGGGAGCAAAGTCTTGCCCATCTGGTCCCACAGAAGAGCTACTGTAGCACAAATTGCTGGAAAAGTTCATGCTGGCTATGATAGAAAGATGTCAGAACACAGTGCAGGCTGTGTAGCTGCAGACTGGTCAGAATATCCATACTGACCCCTGTCCATTGCCGAAAGTTTCTACAATGAGCACGTGAGCGTCAGAACTGGACCATGGAGCAATGGAAGAAGGTGGCCGGGTCTGATGAATCATGTTTTCTTCATCTTGTGGATGGCCGGGGTCAGGAATGGTTTGAGGAACATGACCAAAAGTTTAAGGTGTTGACTTGGCCTCCAAATTCCCCAGATCTCCAATGGATCGAGCATCTATGGGATGTGCTGGAACAACAAGTCCAATCCATGGGGGTCCCACCTCGCAACTTACAGGACTTAAAGGATCTGCTGTTAATGTCTTGGTGCTAGATACCACAGGACACTTTCAGAGGTCTTGTGCAGTCAATGCCTCGACGGGTCAGCACGAGGGTGAGCTTCACAATATTAGTGGTTATTAGTGGTGGTTTTACTGTTGTGGCTGATCGGTGCGTAACTTGCAGTTTAAACTACTGTAGGTTCAAGCAACGCCACTTAGCAGTTGCTTAGCAATGGTGGCTTAGTGTCGGTTGGGAACGGTCCGCAAGGGTCGAAAAATGTCAAGGCATCCCAGAGCCTCGACTGGATGCATAAATCTGACAAAAGCCTATATGAAACCAAGATAAGATAAGATAGAACTTTATTTATCCCCCCCAGTTGATTCACTTGTGATTGTTGATTCACTAATCCAAAAATTTGTCGTTCTGGACACCATTTTTTGTCTTTGCATCCCATGATTACCACGCACATTAGTCCAATTTCAACATTCTGCTCCTAACTTCATGTCCATTACTAGAAAATGAGACCGTCAGCAGCAACGTTACTTCCTGGGAGAGTGGTGAGTGGCTGAGCTGCATAGAGCAGGAGGAGATGCTGAACCTGGGCTTCACCATCGGCTCTTTCCTGTTGAGCGCGGCCACGCTTCCCCTGGGGATCCTGATGGACAAATACGGCCCGCGACCGCTGAGGCTCCTGGGCAGGTACATTCGAGATTGTTTGTCAGTGTCTCAAACCTAAATTGAATTTCACAAAAAGATGTGGTCTCGCTCCGCTGAAAACATTATTACATGTAGTCATTTCATTCATGTCTTCTTAATGGTGCTTTTACACCCATAGTTTGCTCGATTTGGTCCGATTCAAGAGCAAGTTGCTACTTTGATGAATTTTCATTAGGTAAGGTCAATGTTCACACGGTCCTGTGTTAAGCGAACCAAAATCTGTAAACAAATGACACGTGGTCGTACAGGTTGTTTATCAGCGGTGACGTCAACATTTGCACTTTGCTGCACGCATTTGATGTCATCTTCAATTGTAACAACGTGAATCACAAACACTAAAAAGCACACACAAGCACCACTCCAAATATCCACGCAAAACTGGAAATGAAAGTGACAAACAGCTGTTGAACTCAGTACAGTAACGCTGATCGGGCTCACCGAAAGTCTTTTTTCACAGTCTTTACGCAATAATATAGCCGCACTTTCAGACATCCATTGTAAATGTCTGGGATCTCACAACCGCCAGTCTGTTCCACGGGTGGAGTCTTGTGTGTCCGTAGAGGTGCTTGGTGTTTTCACCTCTCCAAACGAGCCGCACCAAGAGGGTAAACGCACCATGGTTCGATTAAAAACGAACCAAACAGGTTAGGTGTGAAAGCACCCTCAGACTTCTAAAGATGCCATCTAAAGCCTAACCCACACTACAAGATTTTTCAAATCTTAACAGATGTTGAAAAAGAGACTTAACACACATATTCCTATGGTGTGTGGAAAGCAACAATTTGCCCAAACAGCACACCACACATGAACAAATTCCATGTACCAACAACCAGAGTCCTAATCTCATGAAGCCACACAAGATTTGAGGTGTGGCTACGCAAGATTCCAGAGTTTCCAACTCTCAAAACCGGAAATATAGTGGGCGACACACCAGAACTAGCGATGGTACTTTTTGCACTATATTTGACAAAAAATACAAAAGGAAAAAAGAAAAAAGAATGGATGAAGTCACGGAGACGGCATAAACATCGACTGTACATGTCACTTTATGCTTCGCAGCATTTGGATTTGCCACCGTGGCTGCTGTTGTGTTTATGACTTGTTCCGTTTCAGTCAGGTTGGCCCCCAATTGGCTCTCGGTCTTTCCCACCTGACAATCCACAGACCGTGTCCTCGGCCATCCTCGTGGTTCCCCATTCAAGTTCAAGTTCTACAGGTTATGGGATCGTAAAATATTGAACATGTGTAATACTTGCTAGTTGCGATTGGTACGGCCAGGACGGACTTCCGTCCAGATCGGGAAAGTAAAAAACCCTTGTAACAGACCCCACACCACAGATGACCTGGCACGATCTTTAGAACCATCAAAAGATTGTGACTTTTGCCCACGATTGTCTGATGTGGGGAATCGGCCCAAAGTTCGGCTTGATTATCTTGTTGTGCGTACCCTGCTTAAGTCCATTGTTCAAATAACTTTTATTTATAAAAAGCTTCTTTACTATTTTTAAACTCACCTTAATAATTATTATATTAAACCTGAAATCATATTTTCATTTCAGTTCATGTTTCGCGGCCTCCTGCGCAATGATCGCCGGTGCGGCGTACAATCCTGAAGGTGAGACATGTGCACGTGCATCCTCCAATAATGCCAATAATGTCTTAAAATGAGAAAAAAGAAATTCACAAAATAATGCCAAAATATGTCATATGTCAAAGAGTAAAGAAATACTTTGAATAAGCTGTTTAAAGATGAATGATTTGGCTTTTAGCCCGAGTTTAAACTGGTTTCCGCCACATGCGGGACCAGGCCTAACTCCATCTCCCTTGCCCCCTTCTTCACGTTTTTCTCATTCATTCTTAATTCTTTCACTCCATCAGTGCTCTCCGCCCTTATCTTCATCGCTGTCTCCTTCAACGGCTTTGGCGGAATCTGCCTGACCTTCACCTCCCTCACGGTAACATACACACTATTTTCCACACAGATTTGGGGGATTTGTGTACCAACTACGCAATTCTTTGTCAAAATACACAGGTACGAAATGCCAGCTGAAACTACGCAAAATAATATATATATATTATTATAATTTAATGACGGAAATCAATCAATCAACACAAAACAATACCGTACATCTATTGGGTATTTAAACTATAATATTTAGACATCCCTCGGATTGGACCAGATGCTACTACCTGTGGTTCTGAAAGCCCTCCCTCTCCTCTCACTCAACATCCACTGATACCTACTACGCACTGTGTGGTACTTCATCATCCACCAAGGTGTGATGCTGCATTGGGAGGTCAAATGGGAAGTGGGAGAATTATAATAAAGCACAAAATTGTGACCGTAATGTTCAAATATAAAACGTGAGATGCACCGATCGATCAGCCGGTGACCGCAATTGGTCGGTTTTCCCCGACTGATCAGTGTCACATATGTATTGATATATTTGTCAAATTTACACGCCTGACATTGTGCTCATGTTCTGTACTCCTAAAAAATTCTCCAATACTCATACCAACTTAATGTAATGTATTTGCTTAGCTGACGCTCAAAAAATAGAGGAAAAGAAAGAAAATGTCAGCTCTTGCCAGATACTTCAAGGTTAACAAATAAGATTAGATAAATTAGTGCCTGACAATATTCTAACATTGTGTAGACTGTTTATCAATCACTGTCACAGCTGAGCTCCACTCGTGATGAAAAGACTCTTTTTTGAGACTCGGTTTGTGATGAGTCATTCAAAACGAGTTGTTCGATTTGATTCACTTGGTTTAATGCACGGTTAGGGTGTAATGGGAAAACTAAGTGAACAAAAATGTGAAGAGTTGGCCTTATTTTATTTGTTTATTTTTTTGTAATTATTGCAATTTATTTGCAAAGTACCATATAAATAAAATAAAAATGGATATTTGCACTTAAAGACTTTCATTTGAAGTTTGAACTGGACATTTCCATGTTAGTTATATGTTGTGTCCTACTTAAGCTCAGCGGGAGTTACAAGTTGAATTATACTGAAATTTGGTGGGAAATTTGGTATTCTATTTTATTGGAACTCAGTGACAGTTTCATGTTCTATTATTGTTCCATAGTGATAATATACAATAATAAACAAGATTCAAGATTCAAGATTCAAGATTTTTATTTGTCACATACATATACATACTTCCATACATATATGCAGTGAAATGTAATGCAACGCTATCCGGTGATAGCACACAATAAGTCCTAGGAAAAAGTACAAAAATAAAATAAAATAAAAAGTAGAAAATTCCTTTCTAATAGACCGACTAACTGACTCCTAAAACGTAATACAGTAAGTGGAATACTTATAGAATAAGATAAAAAATATATAGAATAAAATACAATAAAAAATAAATTGAAATAAAATGGAATAGGTTGAAGGAATATGGCTATGTATATACAGATATGTGCATTTAAAGTGGCATGTGAATTAAAGTGGCATGTGAATGTGAATAGTGTGAGGTAGTGTTTGGGATAATACAGCACAGTATACAACAGTACGGCGCAGCAATACGGCATCACGAACAACCCTGAACAGTGATACAGTATGCGGTACAGTATGCTACATACAGTACAGTAGGTAGTGGAGCCTAGTGCATGGCTCAGTTAGGACCCCTGGTGAGGTCAGCATTGACAGTTCTGATGGCTTGAGGGAAGAAACTCCGTCTCAGTCTCTCTGTTCTCGCTGCGTGACTGCGGAGGCGCTTGCCTGACCGCAGCAGCTGAAACAGTCCGTTGTTGGGGTGATGAGGATCCTTCATGATCCTACGGGCTCTGCTACTACACCTCCTGGTGTATAACTCCTGCAAGGGGGGGAGGGTAGTTCCAGTGGTACGTTCAGCTGAACGCACCACCCTCTGCAGGGCCCGCCTGTCCTGGGCAGTACAGTTCCCAAACCAGGCAGTGATGTTGCCTGTCAGGATGCTCTCCACTGCTCCACAGTAGAAGGACTTGAGGATCCTCACCGAGACCCGGAATTTCCTCAGCTGCCTGAGGTGGTAGAGACGCTGCCTCGCCTTTCTCACCAGAGTGTCTGTATGAACAGTCCATGTTAAGTCCTCTGTGATGTGGACTCCCAGATATCTGAAGCTGCTCACCCTATCGACAGAAGTCCCATTAATCCACAACGGCGCGTGCGTCCTCGATTGTGATCCACGCCTAAAGTCCACAATCAGCTCCTTGGTTTTGCTGACGTTCAGGTGGAGGCTGTTGTCCTGGCACCAGAGTGACAGGTCAGCCACCTCCTCGCGGTAGGCCTTCTCATCGCAGTCGGTGATCAGGCCCACGACCACGGTGTCGTCAGCAAACTTGATGATGGTGTTGGAGCTGGACCTGGCCACACAGTCATGTGTGTACAGGGAGTACAGTAGGGGGCTGAGGACGCAGCCCTGGGGGGATCCTGTATTCAGGGTGAGGGAGCTTGACATGTACTTCCCCACCTTGACCACCTGGGGGCGGCCTGTGAGGAAGTCCAGGATCCAGGTGCACAGCGGAGCATTCAATCCTAGCTCCAACAACTTGACAGCCAGTCTGGTGGGGACTATGGTGTTGAAAGCTGAACTATAATCAATGAACAGCATTCTCACATAGGCCCCCTTCTGGCCATCCAGGTGCGTGAGCGTGGTGTGCAGTACCTGGGAGACCGCGTCATCCGTGGATCTGTTCTGCCGGTACGCGAACTGCAACGGGTCCAAGGTGCGGGGGAGGGAGGCGCAGATGTAATCCTTAATCAGCCTCTCGAAACACTTCATGACCACCGAGGTGAGGGCCACCGGACGGTAGTCATTCAGGCAGGTTGGAGAGGCGATCTTCGGGACAGGAACGACGGTGGACCTCTTGAAGCAGGATGGGACCACTGATTCAGCCAGGGAGATGTTGAATATTGTGGTGAACACCGGAGCTAGCTGGTTAGCACAGGTCTTCAGTACTCGTCCAGATATGCCATCTGGGCCGCAGCTTTCCTGGTGTTCACCCGCATCAAAGCCCTCCTGACCTCGTGCACGGACACTGAGTGTGCGCGCTTGTCCCCAGCGGTGTAGCTCCAATTAGCCGGCGAGCTAGCGGTGCTGCTGCCAGACTCGAACCGCGTATAAAAGGAGTTCAGTTGGTTGGCCAGGGAGGCGTCCACACTCGTGGCTGGGGAGGAGCTGCTCTTGTAGTTTGTTATTGTTCGCAGCCCCTCCCACAAGCGTCTTGTGTCCCCCCGCTCCATCTGCAGCTCCACGGTGTCTCTGTACGTCCGTTTGGCGTCCCTCACCGCCCTCCGCAGATTGTACGACGCCGCTTTGTAATTGTCCATGTTACCAGATACAAGTCCGTCGTTGTAGGCGGCCGTGCGCGCATTCAGAGCGCAGCGGATGGATTTATCAACCCATGGTTTCTGGTTTGGAAATATCCGAACTTTCACCGTGGGAACGATTTCATTCGCGAGCGTAGCCACAAAACTCACTACAACTTCCGTAAACTCGCTGACGTCACTTGAACTCGCTTGGAACACGTCCCAGTCTACGTCAGTCAGAGCGTCCTGAAGCGCAGCCTCTGATTGGTCCGTCCACCGCTTCACTTCCCTCGTCATCACCAGATCCCGCGCGATCAGAGGCCTGTAAACAGGAAGCAGCGAGATCGCGGCGTGATCTGATTTCCCGAAAGCAGGAAGCGACACGGGCTTGTATCCGTTCTTGTAAGGAGTGTAACAATGGTCCAGAGTCCTGTCTCCCCTGGTGGCACACGAGATGTGTTGGTGGAAATTCGGCAGAACTTTTTTCAGGTTGGCCCTGTTAAAGTCCCCAGTCACCACCACAGCCGCGTCGGGATGTCTGTTCTGAAATCCGCACAACACATCGTACAGAACCGACAGAGCTGCGTCGGTGTCCGCTTGCGGTGGGATATAAACGGCTGTAATGATGACCGTGCTGAATTCCCGGGGGAGATAAAATGGACGGCATAGTATGGTCAGCTGTTCCAGGTTCGGCGAGCAGGAGTGGGAGAGGAATTTGGTGTTGTTGGCGTTACACCAGCGGTTGTTTACCATTAGGCAGACGCCTCCACCTTTGGATTTCCCCGACTCTCCCGTTCTGTCGCCGCGGAACACGGAGAAGGCCTCGGCTGGACGTATGGCTTCATCCGGCACCAGTGGGGTCAGCCATGTTTCCGTCAGGCAGAGGACGCAACAGTTCCTCGTGTCACGCTGGAATTGAATCCTCGCTCGAAGTTCATCCATCTTGTTCTCCAGGGACTGGACGTTCGCAAGAAGGATGCTTGGCAGAGGTGGACGGAAAGGTTGCGTCCTCATTCTGACCCGAATGCCGCCTCGTTTACCTCGGTGCTTCCTCCGTGGGCCGGCTCGTGGAACAGCGACTCCATTTTTGTTGTTGTTGCGAGTGTTCCCGCGTAGGATTTCCGCCG